>NC_071105.1:34687500-35002500 GCF_024256425.1 Clarias gariepinus
TTAGCAGTACTGATGAAGGTTCTAATTCTACCTGAAGTGCTTTTTAATCCTTTTATCAAATCCTGTCTGTCTGTAGGTTACTAAGCGAGCCCGTTGTGACCTTCTTAAACCGTTGCTCTGTCTAATCGACAAAGGGGATTGATTGCGGCGAGACCGGATCGCCTGATAAGAGCACAAAGGAAGACAAATAGACAGAGTACATAGAGACAAAAAGCGATGAAAGCTGGCATACCACAACCTCGGTTTTCGTAGTCTATTTTCGAGATGCCACCAATTTTTTTTAATTGCATGTGCATTTATTATTAGCCTGTTTTCCATGCCATTTCTTCATTCATCTGTCTGGAGTCCATTATACCAGAGCATAGGGAAAGATTTGAAGTATTCTTAATAATAAGATTTTTATTAAAAGTGAATGAGGTACAGGGCAGCGCTTAAAGTGGCTCGTATCAGTATGTTAGAAGAAGTCTTTTCTGTATCTTGTACTATTAGTTTTCCCATTTTATTCTAACTAACAGTGACAGCGTCTCTTAAATGGGCAATTTAGCCAGTAAAGTCTGCATGTCCTGAATAAAAATGAAAGTAGGTAATTTGTTCCAAAGGGTTTTTTTTTTAATTTTACTTCAGTTTTTTTTTAATTATTATTAATTATTATTTTTCCTTTTATGGCTGGGAGATTCTTTAGTTGTTTTTCTTTTTTCTCTCAATTGCACTGATGTCTCCATTTCGAAAAAAAAAATGGATACTTTTATTGATCTAACTCTCACTCACTCATCGTCGTCGTCTATACCGCTTTATTCTGGATACAGCCTATCCCAGGGGACTTAGGGCATGAGGCGGGGTACACAATGGACAGAGTACCAATTCCCACATGCAAACTCAATGCACACAGACTGGAGGTGGGAATCGAACCTGTATCCTGGATGATACAAGGCAACAATGCTAACCACTAAGCCACATGCGTTATTGAATACTTAAATAATTTTTCATTAAGGAAAATATTTGGAAGTGTGTATGTGTGAGAAAAATGTGTCTAGATAATAATGAGATGAATAAATGATGAATGAAATGTCTCTGATGAGCAAGCCAAGGGTGACTGGGGCATGGAAAAACTCCCTGAGATGGTAATAGGAAGAAACCTTGAGAGGAACCAGACTCAATCAGGGAACCAATCCTCACTTGGGTGATAACATAACATGTAACTGGAATTACACATTGTCATCAATAGTGATGTAAAAAAAAAAAAAAAAAGCTTTGAAATACAATCATACTAATACAAATGTAATAAAATTTATAATATAACTGGTCACATTGTTATAGTAAACAATACACGCGTACAAGGATGTTGATTATACCAGTAAGAGACGCACACTAAGACCCAGCAGGGGAGACAATTACCCACAAGTCCACAGCGCACCTATTCTTGCACATGAACCTAAAAATGTGACTTTAGATATGGAGTTGTTTTAACAAATGTCTGCCTAAATGTGTCTAAAACCTTTCTACTGTACGGTAGTTAAGTGTGATTTCTGCAAACATTCAAGATCAGGCTTGGACCAACTGTTAAATAAGTATTTTTATTTTTATTTTTTTTATCTTATATTGACACTTGAATGCATTTGGACGGTCACAAAATCATCATCAAAACAGAAAACGACACTTACTGTATACATTGTATAAATGGCAATGAACAATGGATTTAAATGTTTAAACGTCATAATAAAAAAACATCATACGAAAAAAGTAGTGAATAAATCAATAAACTGTTTCTTTCAGAGTAACACACTAAACACAACCTAATTACATTGTTTGTACTTTACACAGCATCATTATAGACCTGAACATATCTTAATCTTAGACTGTGTATTGACAATTGTACACTGTATTTTTTAAATTACATACCATGGCTAAAAGATCTACTTTTTAAATTCAACATGTGGAGCAAAGACGTTTAGCAGAGACTTTTAACTGTAAATGAGCATTAACGTTTTTTTTTTTGTAACGCAATGATTAAAAACTTCCCTGAATCATTCTCACACCAATCCTTTGCTTTTTTTTTATTATCAGCCAGAGGAGCTGACAAATGTCCTGGAGATCTGCAACATCGTCTTCACCAGCATGTTTGCCCTAGAAATGATCCTAAAGTTGACTGCCTTCGGTTGCTTCAACTACCTGCACAATCCTTATAACATTTTCGACGGCATCATCGTTATCATCAGGTGAGAGCCGGGCCGATCCATCACAAATCTTCATGGCGTTCCGTCGCTGTTGTCATTTTCCCCTGTTTAAAAAAAATACACTGGCATTGTAGGAACTCTACTGTGGGTGCCAGCTTGAATACGGTTGGTTGTGCTCAACACCTGGAGAAGAATAAACTAAATCCTGTCTCATCATGACTCAGTGATTCTTTTTTTTTTTTTTTTTTTTTTTTTTAATTGGATAGAGGAAAGCTGAAAGGTTTCTTTTCCTCTCTATTCTAGCCCGGGTGATAATTACAAGATAAGACTATTCAAGCGCATCTCAGCTTCATGTCAGAATTCTCAAACAATCCATGTTTGATTGCTGGGTTTGAAGCTGTGATTGCAGTCTTCAGCTTTAAATCAAGACACAAAGGAAGCGAGTTAAGGCTGTTTGTTCGTTTTTGAACTGAGTTTGGGTAGCGGTAGCTTAGTCCCAAAGAATGTGGTGTAAAATATTACAATAGCTTGGAAGACTAAAAACGAATACATCAATTTTAATTGTATACTTGATTAAAAAAAAAAAAAAAAGGCAGTTTACCGAAATCTTGATGCAGATTCAGATCCGTAAAGGAAAAACCAGGGGCAATAGTGTTGATGAAAACCCACCTGGTGGAGAAGCCGTTAGAGTCTCAAAGGAAATGTATCTGCTTATGTGTGACGGTGGAATCATAAATGATTCGCAAGCTGACGCAGTTTTTATGACTATAGCAGCAGATATTAACTCGTCTTTTTAAGTGTCCATTGAAACAAGCTATGAATTGTCTGTTTTGTAAAAAAAATAAATAAATAAGTAAATAAATAAAAAAAGATTTTATCCTGTTACAGTATTCAAAATTGCAGACTCAGAATAAAATGCATTGTCTAGACTAGACATGGCATTGTACCATGATTTTCTTTACAATATTAATATTAATACTGAAAATCTGTCCATATCGAGAAATATCAGCCTATATCAAGAAAAAATGGTCCTTAAAATCATTACCTTTTTTAAAATTCAATTACAATTTTTGCTAATTCATTACAGGATCTGATATCTGAGACATTGTTTTATTTGGGGGCCTCGATATCAATGCAAGTCTAGACAAAACATTGTTTATTAACAATTATATAATTGTAACAAATTAACAAAAATTTTACAACTTTAAAGCAAATGTTATATTATGGTTTTACTCCTTTTTTGTCATCAATACGATGCTTTCTTTATATTATCATTGCATGTACTGTACAGTATATAGTCATCACGCATACTGTACACACTACTGTATGAGGACAAAGCTGCAATGACATTGTATCTACAGTACAGTAAATACATATACTTCAATATTTACGTAGTTGGTTCCCCTTTTACAGCTATAACAGCTTTCACTTTTCTTGAAAGCCTGTCCACAAGATTTTGGAGTGTTTCTGTGGGATATCATACCTGTTCATTCTGTAGAGCATTTATGAGGTCGGGCACTGATGTTGGACTAGAAAGCCTAGCTCCGTTCCAGTTCATATCAAAGGTGTTCAATAGGGTTAAAGTCAGGGCTTAGTCAAGTTCTTTTACAGTGAACTCGTCAAACCGTGTCCTTATTTTGTACGCTGAGGCACAGTGATATTGGAAGAGGAAAGGGCCTTCCCCAAACTGTTCCCACAAAGTTGGAAGCATACTGTAGCATTGGCCAAGATCTTGGTATTCTGAAGCATTAAATTTGGGGATTCACTGGGGATACGGGGCCTAATTGAAACACCTGAATTCAATATTTTTTAGATCTAGATCAAATACCTATAGCCCATATAGTGTATGTCTGTTTCCAGACGTCAGGGTTCCACAAGATGTTGGAGCATATCAATAGAGATTTGTGAACAATCTGTTATAAGATCTACAGTACATTAGTGAGGTTAGATAAGGGGTGAAAAGGCGTGGGGTATAGTGAACATTTAAATATATTCCAAAGTTCATCCAGTCAAACCTTGGCTAACCATGTCTTTGTCGAGCGTTAAAAAAAAAAAACCTACAAATAGGTGTGAAGGTCTTTGGGCTATATACAGTAGAGCTTTTTGTCTCTGGCACACTGTAAGACCAGCTGGCATTATGTATGGCAATACAATGCTGAACAGTTGTTGAGCATGGGAAGGCCACAACTGATAAGGTCAGAAACATGAAATATAAGTTTTAGCAGTTTTCCATTGACAAAATTTGTGGATTTGAGATTTGTGGTTATTAACCATCCAGTAGGGAACCAAGACTCACCCAGGTCAATGATGAGCCCATTTCGGTGATCACTGGTGCTTGTGTTATACTGATTTTATCATCATCAGGAAATAAATGTTTGGTAAGGCATTATATACTGTATACAATAAATATAATGATCGTATGTTACATTTGCTAAATTGGTCTGGGATTGTTGTTATGTTGTAAAAGTTGTTAAACTTCCTGTGGGTTTCAGTTATTTGGTATATTTTTAACATAAAATCAGTATTTCCTCAAAGCTTCTATTAGGTCTATTTTTACAGCCTAAATTGTTCAATCCTACACACTAAATCCTACACGCTAATTGGCTTAATAAACCAGTGTGAGAGACATCTAAAGTAGCTCAACATCTAACGCATCAAAATTCAAAATTTCTGAATTGAGCTTCAAAATTTGTCCATATGTATTTAGTTGGGTTGCGATCTGATTTCCATCATGATTTCCATCATCATTTTCACCAAACCATTCAGTGAGTCTTTGTGCCAATCTAATCTATGAAGGCGGAATCATCCTGGAATCGGATTGGAGATCAGGATCTTGATGATTTGTAGCGACGTTTCACTTTAAGGTGAAAAGTGGACCCAAATCATGCCAGGAATACACCCTTCATATAATTTTTCATTTTTTATTTGATTTGATTAATGTCAATCATATATCACTTTATACTTCAAAGATGTATCAAGTGTTCTTGTCTAGTTCCTCTTGTTCCTCTGGGTTATTTCAGGTCTCTACATTCTGTCTCCACAAATTTTCTTATTATTTAACCACACATGCTTCCACCAATTCCCTTTGCTCTCTCTCTCTCTCTCGCTCTCCTCCTGTTCCATGTCACGGTGTATATCTTCCTTTGTCATATCCCCTTTTCTTTTCTTTTTTTTTATATTTGGATTGTTGCATATTCAAAAAACACATTCAAACACCCACTGTCCATCTGTGTCTTTCTATAATTTGTCACTTTCTTTCTCCTGTTCCGTCTTCCTTCTTTCTTTCTTTAAAAAAAACAAAAACTGAAATAGATGTATTCACCTCTTCCTTGCTCCTTCGCTCCCTCTCGGTATCTCTCTCTTTCTGCAGCGTGTGCGAGATCGTCGGACAATCTGACGGTGGACTGAGCGTGTTGAGGACGTTCAGGTTGCTCCGCGTGTTAAAGCTGGTGCGCTTCATGCCCGCCCTGCGCCGGCAGCTCGTGGTCCTGATGAAAACCATGGACAACGTGGCCACGTTCTGCATGCTGCTCATGCTCTTCATCTTCATCTTCAGGTGTGTGTGTGTGTGTGTGTGTGGACTAAAGTTTGAGAGTTCTAAGATAGGCTCGAATGGGAATTCAAGTGTCATTCAGTGTGAGAGTGACAGACAGAAAAACAGACTGAAACAGGATCAGATTGATGGATTGAGTTTGTGAAGAGAAGAGGACAGGAAACACATGAAATGACAAAAAAATGTACACAGAAAGATGAAGAAAGAGGGAAGTGACTGGGCGAGCTATGAAGACAAATGGAGTCCATGCTCTTCTTTATTCGTCTCAGTTCATGGGACACATGTACACACACACACACACACACTCAACTGCTACTACGGGGACCTAAAAGTCTGTGCCGGCACATTTTTCTCCTTTTGTCTCTCTTAGTTCAGTCGTGCTGACCCAGAAACCTAAAGAAATATTGTTGGCTATACTCAGTGGGTACACAATCATGTTTGAGATCTTCGAACAAACTAATATTAAAAATATTTATTTTCTTTAAATAACTGGCCTATATTTTTATTATTTCTCAAAAAAAAAGCATAAATATTTTATTCCACACTTATTTGTAGAAGATCAACCATTGTGCTACAAAGCATTCCTATCTACGGCTATCTAGTTCTTGCTACCTACTGTAGCTAATTACTTGCTACTTGAAACTGGGATGCATGTTTTGTTCCTTTCATACCACTGTGATGCCCAAACGGCTTGTGGTCTCAATATTATTACTGTTTAAATTTTGCTTAGATTTTCCACCTAGACTGCTGGTATGGTCCTTCTCCTCTTGGGCAAGAACCCTGATCCCTGACTAGCAAAAACAATCAATGAGTTTTTCAAAGTCAAACCAAAATAATAACATGCACATGTCGAACCTGTGTGGGAAAATGAACTAATTAGTGTATTGATCAGATGGCACGGTGGTGTAGTGGTTAGCACTGTCACCTTGCCCCTCCAGGTCCTGGGCTCGATTCCCACCTTGGGTCTGTGTGCATGAAGTTTGCATTCTCTTCACGTGATTGGTTCAAAGACATGCAGATTAAGCTAGTTGGCATTCCCAAATTGCCCATAGTGTGTACGTAAATGTGTGCCCTGCGATGGATGGGTACCTCATCTTGGGTGTGCATTGCTTCAAGCCCTAAATCTCCTCGTACAGGAGATTTACATTCCCCCATGACCCCATATACATGTTTATAAAAGGGTATAGATTATGATGTACATATTGATCACAATTAATTAAAGTTTACAAGATTAAATTGAATGTCTCTAGCTAAATGTCTTCTAGACAGTCCTTGAATTGATTGAGTTTTACCAATGCGATGTGCAAGCGTGACTTTCTGCAGTTGTCCTCATATCTCTCTTGTTGCAGTATCTTGGGAATGCACATATTCGGCTGTAAGTTCAGTCTGAAAACGGATGCTGGAGACACGGTGCCTGACAGGAAAAACTTTGACTCTCTTCTTTGGGCCATAGTGACTGTTTTCCAGGTATTGCATTCACGCTACAAAGAAACTGTTATGTCAATCACTCAGCATCAGTTTATTATATGTATGTATGTATGGATGGATGTATGTATGTGCGTATCCCTTGTAGATCCTGACTCAGGAGGACTGGAACGTAGTGTTGTATAACGGCATGGCCTCCACCTCTCCTCTGGCAGCGCTGTACTTCGTGGCACTCATGACATTTGGAAACTATGTGCTTTTTAACCTACTTGTTGCTATTCTGGTAGAGGGATTTCAGGCAGAGGCAAGGCAACTGGACTGGATATTTTTCTAGAAATGCCAGTAGCGTTGTATAAAATAGTAGCGGTTGTTTTTATTGCACCACTTTTAACATTTCTCCTGTCATTCTTGAATCAGGGTGATGCTAATCGGTCATATTCAGACGACGACGGGTCATCTTCCAACTATGATGGGAGTGAGAGACACATGGACTCTCTCCAGCTCTCTGGTAGGTTTAGAATAGGTGTAGAATAAATGCCATGTAGAAGACCAGTGCAACCAACTGGTTTAAACACAAGATTTGGATAGTACCTACCTGTATATCATCAATAGTACTTTCTTTGAGACCGTTCTCCAATACGAGTCTCTTGTCATCAAAAGCAATTTCTTATCCAGTGTGAGTTCCTTTCTTATATGTCTCTCTTGAGTAGGATGAATGAAACTTTTTCCATCCCTAAGACAAGTATTTTCCATTATACTTTTCTTTAGCCTTCAGTATGAGCCCTTAGTTCTCAACTTCAAGTCTTTCCTTCTGCAATATGAGTCCTTCCTCTATTATGTAGCTCTTTTTTGTAGGTTTTTTGTATTTCTCCGAGCATTGTATCATCTGACCTTACAGTAAATGTGCTTTAAGCTCCAAATTCTACATCGCCCTTTCCATAGTGATGTGCAGCAACAATTGCTTCTCTAAGACCATTGCTTATCTCTTCCCTCTTGGCACTGCACACCAGAAACCTGATCCAGACCAGAAAACTGCCAAAACTTCTGCTTTTATACAGGATTGCACACCTGCTGATGATTAATTAAGCAAAGGCTGATGATTAGCAGCACCTGACTGCAACTTATCTTCTTGCAGCCTGTGGAAGCACCAAGGCAGTACTTAGTATTGCCCGCAAGTTTGTTGAATAAGTAATACTGTAGCACAGGTAAAACTGGTATATGTAGTTATTCATCTGATGCTGTATTTGGCGTTTTTTTTTTCTCCCTAAATAATAAAAAACAATCATTTAAAAACTGCATTTTGTGTTTAATTATGTTATCGTTGACTAATAGTTAACGGTTTTTGATGAGCAGAAACATTTAAGTGTGGCAAACAGCAAAAGAATAAGAAATCAGGAAGGGGGCAAATAGTTTTTCACACCACTGTATATATATATAAACTTTTTCAAATACTTGTCCAGTGCTCAGTATGAGCCCTGTTCCAGAATGGGTTCTTGTTTCTACATTCACAGGTCTCTTCTTTCGTATTAACCAAGATGAGGATTTGCATTATGATTATGATCATTTATATCCAAATATCAGGGGATTTAATACTGTATTTCTTCTCTTATAAGTGTCTTAATAATTAATGGAAAATTCTAGGATTTTTTTAGTCACTTACACAGCTTGGGTTTCTTTAATCATACATTTCTAAACTTTGTTGTATTTATTATTATTATTATTATTATTATTATTATTATTATTATTATTTTACTGTTGTTGGACTCCTTTGTTGTTGTTTTTTCCAGATCCTAAACTGTGTGCTTTGACTCCTAATGGGCACCTGGAGATGAATCCCATCGCAGGTGGAAGGATAAATTTGGAAGAGGAATCTCATGAGAGCAGTGTCACCAGTCTGGGAAAGAGCAGCCTGGAGCAACGATCTTTCTCACTGGTGAGCGCAAAACGGCAACCAGCCTGTCAAACCAATCAAATAAAAAAGTTAGTATTTAAACACAATCTAGGTCACAGAGAAATCAGAGAAAATCAAAAAAACATGTTTTAAGAAAGTGTTAAATTATCGCAAGTTGTGTGAATCAGTGGGCCATAATAAAGATATTAATTCATTTCTGTTTTGGGTGGATAATCACTGTCTGAAACAAACTTTGTTACCCAATATAGATCCTATTTTTCTCGGTAAATATAAACTAACATATTATATATAATGTATATAAGGAAAAGCTTACAACTAGGCTAGCTGGGTATCGCACCTAATTGGAGACCAACTGCCAATTAACTACTCTTTATATAAAGATTATGTGTTTTAATACATTTTAAAAGCAGTTTTATAATTAAAAAAAGGTGTTCAGGTCAAACCGGGACTTATTTTTATTAATGAATCATAAAACCTGTTAATAACGATCCGGCTTAGGTGGCTCAATGCCCATTGCAGATATTCTTATGAATATTCAGCAAGGCAACACCTGATCCCTAAATATAAACGAATAACTTGTCGCCAACTTGTGAAAAAGACACACCTGTGAGACCAGTACACACAATAATTCATGAACACCACTCGCACAGTACGTGAACTCAGCTGGGAGCCTCTGTTACATCCCCTGTACAATCCTTACATCTCTCCAAGCCAATTTCACATGCACGGGTCATTAAACGAGTTCCCGGGAGGCCAGTGTTTCAGATGTGAAGCAAGCAGTCTTATTATGGCTCTGGCGTACTGTGAAATCTTTCTACCTTGATGGTATCCAAGCACTAGTGAAACACTGGGATAAGTGCAATAATCTGTAGCAGCAGATTATTTAGAGAAATAAAGGGAGTTTTTACACTTGTAACTGTGTTCTGTTATTCTGCGAAAGCAAAAGTCACAGTTTGACTTGAACACCCGTCATACAAAATGTAGCAGGATCTTATAAATTATCTATACGTTATTTAATAAAACCTAATTAAATGTCCTTCCTCAGCCAGTTACAGAGTTACAGTTAGTTATGTTATAACTCAAAGTCATGTTTAAAAGTTTGTGCCCTGTCTTTTAATAGTATGTGTTTTGGTGTAAAGACATAAAATAAAAATCAGCAGATCTTAGTATTAGGCAACTACAACCTAAGACGAATACCAACATATGACTTTTTCATATGCCGTTATTATGTATGGCCTTATATTATATATGGGATTAAAATGATCAGATTAAACAGAAACAGCCAATTAATATACTTTTACATTTCCAAATATATAGAATGTTAAACAGAAAAGAGAACAAGTGCAGAAAACAGAAGTGCAGCACTTTTCCATAGCAACTGTGAATATCTAAAGCAATCAATTTCTGTTACTTAAGTAGTTTTCGTTCATTTGAAGCTGTAATCCAGTACAACTGCTGAGAAGCTTAATGTCTTAAAATGTAATTCTGCACTCTGCATGAGCTATAGTATAGTTTTAGTAATTGGTATGTAACAGAGAAGGAAATATTGCATGCTTGTGTATCTTGTTGCTGATTCAGTAGTGACCAGCATCTAAGCCTCATGCTCAGCCCTGGACAGATTAGTCACATATGAGACAGAGTTGGATACAAACTGCCAACTGCGAGCCCATTGAATGTGCTGGCTGCTTATGTTGGAAAGTCACACGCCGTTAATGAGTCAATGAAACATTTGCAATAATTATTGCTTTGATTAAAAATCACTCGGCCAGAGAATGCCCTGGCGCTCCCTGTGAGTCTCCATGATGTGTGTGTGTGTGTGAGTGTGTGTGTGTGTAAGAGCATGTTAGTGAGACCAAAATTCCCTGGGTAAGATGCCAAGCCCACCAATGACTGTGGGGTTTCCATAGCAACTCCTCTTTAATTGAGACAGCTATAGAGAACGATAGAGAGAGAAATGGAGAAGAGAAAGCTTGATGGTTTAAATATAGTGTTGTGACGCACCATGCATGGGAGATCACGAGATTAGCCAGGCTAGTGAGAGCTGATGTTTCTGTGAGTGGAACCGTGCACTGATGCAGCATGGGGCCACCGACATACAGTACACGTGCACACAGATAAACACACACGGTCAAAACTGCAGCGCTGAATGTCTATTTAATTACCATATGTGCTCCGTTCACAGTATTTCCAACACTTTGCAAACCTGCAGCATGTATAATATTCCCAAAATATTGCACCATTTGTTTCTCAGGATTGTACTGACTCAGGTTGTCATGTCGCTATGCTTTATTTGACAGCTACCAAGTACCTAGTGTGTGCGCAGTGTCTCCTGTTGGCGCACGGCATCGCCTCCTGCTTAAAGTAATTTTAGATGACTTAATAACAGTTAACAAGGTTTCTATGGCAACTGCTTCGTTACCTCCACTGGCACTAAATATGGGCAATTGTCCTCTTTTACAGCAAACCTATACAGCCTGCAATTACCTTTGTTAGGCACTATACCCAGGAACATGCACACAGATATAGTGGTAGTGCATTAATACAATCATCTTGTTTAAAATACACTGTAAAACAAGGCCTTTTTTTTTTTTTAATATTACCCTCTTTTCTCCTTTGGTACAGCGTCATGGCCGTAGTTCCCTGTACCGCCACTGGGGGCGACCCCACCCCCAGTCAGCATGGAGTCGCCGCTCTAGCTGGAACAGCGTGGGTCGTGCCACTCGGGGCCTGGCAGTAGGGGGCAGCCTGCGGGTCCGGGGTCCCCACTCCCACCCTGCTGAGCGGGAATCTCTCCTCTCCCCACGCCCCCAACTCTCACATCACCCACCCCTCCTTTCCCGCCGCTACTCCCTTCGCCGCGATCGGCGTGCCCTCTCACTCGAGCTCCCCGAGCAGCTCCAGCTCCCTGGACCCCCACTACTACAGCACCCCCTTCTGATCAGGAAGAAAAGTGTGTGTGGGGAGCAGCATCACCACGATTGTAACGGAAAAGCACCAATGCGTCAGAGAGCGCTGCTGAGCGAGGTTTATCCCCAACTCAATGCTCGGAAAGACAAACCACACCTCGATGAGGAGACAGACTATGTAAGTGATGTGTCACAGATTTATTGAATTCATGCATCTATCATTTATCCTGCCTGACAAAAGGCATATTCATCAATCAATATATAGCAGGTACTGAAAATGTATAATTGGTGCCATGCATATCCAAACGTCACCAAAGCAAACCATGGCAAACCAAAAAGCATATTTAAATTTCACCCACCTACTAAATACAGAATCCTTGAATTGCATTTATTGCGCATATGTCATTATCCTATCTTGCACTATTCACTATAAGACACCGACATAGCACTCTTCTTAATAATAACTTTCCAGTGGCACTTTATTTCTTCCCTTGTGACAGGATGACAATGTGAGAAACCGACTTCTCTCTGTCACGACACACAATAACAGCTCATTACGTACTATAGTCCATGATTACAAATGGTTTCTCCCGTGAAAGCCAGTAGTTGATATTGACTAGGATGTTTGAGAGGGTGTGAGAATTTTAAGGGAACTTGAGTTGTTTTCTGCTTTGTTAAAAAAAGGGGGATAAAAAGCTGTTTTTGTTAAAGATCGCCTGATTGCCTGACTTTTGTATTGAAATTAATAGAATGTACTTTCTAAGAAAATGACATGGTGGTTGGAATAAAATTGCCCGCAATTGTGTTTGCTGAGTAGTTAATTATAGTTTTACACCATGTGCAATTGTGTGTGTTTTACTGACTCGTTGACATTGTGATTTTTTTTTTTTTTTCTGAAGAGCCTATGTTTTCGGATCCAGAAGATGATGGAGGTGTATCGCCCAGACTGGTGCGAGACGAGAGAAGATTGGTCTGTCTACTTGTTTTCCCCTGAGAACAAGTAAGCTGTCCAAAAGATTTATAATAATCAGATGTCTTCTCAGTGACGTGGTATATTCATATGAATGTATTTAAAAAAAAATGCTTCTATTGAAAAAGAGCCCCCTGACTATGTGAAGGTGTCATCAGCCACTTCTGGAGACTTAAGTGCAGAGTTAATCCGCGTCCAAAGATATGACCCAATTTTGACTTGTTGACAGTTGTCTTAATACCACAGAGAAGTGTGAGAATCTCACTTCAATCTTTTTTCACTTAGTCTCCATCAAGTGTAGAACCTCTATGTTGGGGGTCAACAATGTAAAAGGATAAGGAGCCAAGAGAAGAGCAGCAAAGTGACAAAGAGGCAAAATGATGAAGGACTAGAAGGCCCTGTGAATTAAATATTAATTGTAGGGTGGCCTAAGAAATCGTAGGCGACACGGCGGTGGAGTGGTTAGCATCGGTTAGGCTAATCGACGTTACCAAATTGCTTGTAGTGTGTGAATGAGCATGTGAGTTTCTGTATGTGTGTGTGACCTGCGATGGATTGGCAACCCATTCAGGATGTACCTTGCCTCGTGCCAAAAGTGCCCCCCCAGTATTTATCCTATACAGAATAAAGCGATATAGACAATGAGTAAGTGAATAAGAAATGGTATTGGTGGAATGGAAAGTGACAAGGCTGGACAGATGAAAGTATCTGATTTTGGCTTAGAAGCTGAAAAGGATGGGGATTGACTGGAAGAAATAAATGTGAGTTTAACACTTGAAGCGCCGAGCAGCGGTCATTTGACCGCAAGGGGGTAAAAAAAAAATAATACTTCACACTCGATCAAATTCCAGGACCCTCCTTTCATGACTTTTCCTAGTTCTGTGAGCTTAATCAGCCTGTATGCTTACATTTTCAAAATCGCACCAGTAAAAGCCAGTATAAAGCTATTTTGCTCTTATTTACGTGAAATCGCTGACAGCTGCGCGCCGGTCATGCCGTTTCCTGCCTTTTCCAACCTGCGATTCTCATTTCTCTCAGCAGATGGCGCAAGGAATCGCGCATACTATCTATGCGTCATTCAGTGCGTATATGTAACTATCTCAGGTTTCATTCCATATATGCAGTTTATTATATATTTATATCTGTGAAATATCGACAATTCTCCATTTATTCTGGCGTTGATAATCAGCGATATTTTATAAGGACATTTAGGGGATTTCGCTGTACTTAATTTTATAACGTTTTGAGAAAATTCATTAGTTTGTTTATTCTGTTAGAAGCTTCCGTGAAATTATCTCTAAAACATTATTGTTTTACATATTACATATGTAATGACCCCTCCTAAGGATATAAAGCCTCATTATTAAATTTGTATAAATCAGATCTACCACAGCAGCATATGAAGGGTAGGGAATCTGTGGTGAAAACCTGGGAGGACGGGAGATGATACAGAGAGCGGTGGGATGGATGGGAGAAAGAACGGAGAGATGATGGATGTGTAGGACAGTAATGTGAAATGGGAAACAATTGGAGGTTTATTACCTGGATGGAAGGTAAAAAAAAAGTGACCAGATTGAGGTGGACAATAGAAAAATAGATGGTTAAACAGATGCGAATGACAAGGGTGGGTCAAAAATTATCCGCACTCTGGCCCTAGAAATAATTTAAATTAACTTTAAGAAATTACAAATGCATAATTATTTTACATAATCTCCTTGCTTTTCAACACACTTCGTCCATCTGTCAGCAAGTCAACTGATTGATTATGTTTCCAATCCATACCCTCCATGCTGTTCACTCTCAGACTCGTAGTGATGAATCCAGGATGAATCCGTGTCTTATCATCAGTAATGATTTTTTTTGTAGGAAACTTTCACCTTCTTAGAGTATTGGTCCAAATTTTGTTTGCAGATATTTAAATGCTTCTACTTCTGCTTTTCCGTGAGTTGTTTCGGCACCAGGTACACTCGTAGACCACAAAAAGCAATCACTGCACACCTTTTTATAACCTTAAATGGAAATTGCTGATAAGATTTGGCTAACAGTGCGACTGATAGAAGTTTTAATATAACCGGAGTGCAGATAGTTTTTGACTTACACTTGTGTAGGCCCTTCGACATGTAGGACTGGAGTATACAGTAGGACTATAGAAGAATGTAGGTCTAGGTTGATGGGATGGATCCCTCCATAGGATGTGAAGGAGGGAGTAAATAATGGGAGGATATAGCAATAGTTTGAAAGGATATAAAGGTCGAGAATGTGAAAATGCAAGACAGATCGAGGAAAATGCAGAAAAAAAAACAGACAGGAAAGGAAAGAGGGATGCAGAGAGTGGGCCATTTAAAAAAAAAAGAACAAATGCTGAAGTGTAGACTGTTGAAGGATGAGGTAGTGATTATGTGGTAGTTTTGATTAGAGTATTGATTTAGCCCTAGGGAGTACCAGGTAAAGCTCTCAGGCACAGCATGCCACACATCAGCTTGTTCTAAGAAAAAAAAAAAAAAAACAGTGCTGAAATTCTTGTTCAGTTTAAGGACTTATTTCTTTTTAAAAAATATTTAAGAAAGTGCCTAAGAAATTCAGCAATACAGTGCCTCCTCAACCTTTATCTCATCATGAGGTTAGTATCAAGGGATACCACTGAGGTGGAACCGAAATATTAACTCATCACTCCTTCCCTCTCTCTCTCTCTCTCTCTCTCTCTTTCTCCTTTTCTCTTTCTCTAGGTTCAGGTTAACTTGTCAGAAGATCATTGCTCATAAACTGTTTGATTATGTAGTGTTGGCCTTTATCTTCCTCAACTGCATCACAGTGGCCCTTGAAAGACCAAAGATTCACCAAGGCAGTCTGGTAGGATTTGCTTCTTGTTCAAACCTTAACATTGTATTTTCACCAATCTCAGAGTGGATGTCTGTTAACTCATGTATACAGAAGATGTGTGTATGTATGTGTGTGTGCCCCGCGATGGATGGGCACCCCATCCAGTGTGTACCCCACCTCATGTCCCTACTTCTTCTTGGATAGGCTCCAGGCCCCAGGACACTGTATACATGATAAAGCAGTATAGATGATGCGTGAGTGAGTGAATGAGTAAGTTTCATGCGGGACAGGAGATCAACAGTACATGACTGACCAATCTGTTCTCTATACAGGGGGTGATCAAGTCCCAGAACCAGGACTTTTGATTGTGCAGAGTAACAGATCACAGTTATAAATAAAATCTACCTTTCTTTCTTTATATAATCCCCTGCTACACTAATGCACTTATCCCAGCTTTTTATTAGTTCTTGGATACCATCGAGGTGGAAAGTTTTGCCTGCTTCACGTCTAAAAGGCTGGTCTTCCAGGAACTCCTTTAATGGCCCAAAGGCCATGTGGAAAGGGCTTAGAGCAAGGTCAGTACTGTATGGGGGATGTTGCAACAACTCTCGGACGAGCTCCTGTAATGTGCAAGTGGTTTAACTTGCTGAACGTTCATGAGAATTTCAACTGGGCTGGAATGTGGCTTGTAGCTCATAACGTTCATGTTCACGTTACAGCCTCCCTCAAAACTTTTGAACAATTGAAATACTTTACTGCGTCTAAGAGACTCATCACTGAACTGTGCTTGAAGTCTTCTGCAAATGTCAATCGGTTTCAAAGAGATCATTGTTGAAATTTTTACAAAATTGTTGAGTTCTAAAGCAATTTGCCATTCCAGAACTGTAGGTAGGTAGGCATGTACTGTACTGTACTGTACTTTCGAAAGTTTTAGGAATTCAAGAATTATATGTCACTCCAGACCTAAGAAAAACCCCACTACTTTAAATGGAAATTAGACAAATTATACTAATTGGAGAGTTTTTTTTTATTCAGCATTTATAAACCTCTAGGATTTTTTGACAAAGTTTTAGAAAGAAGCTGTTAGTTTTGTTCCTCTTGGTGTACTGACCATGACTCTGCTTCATGATATTTTTGTCTCCAGTTATTCTGAATAATAAGAGCAGGATATTTTTCACACAGTGCCATTTGGTTCCATTTCTGCTCAGCTATTTGCTGCAAAACGCTCGATTTTACTGTTATTAGGACTGTAGAAGAGATTGTGTCCTGCTCTTTCTCTCCTCTCTCTATAGGAGCGAGTCTTTCTCACCATCTCTAACTATATCTTCACGGCCATCTTCGTGGCTGAGATGACGGTCAAGGTAAACACACCGCTACGCTCGTATAAACGCCTGTCTGTCTACACTGTCCAATTTCGATCATCTCCATGAGCTTCCATCTACTTCTGCTTTTTTTTTTTTTTTTTTTAAGAAAAGCATATTTAATTCTATCTTTTTATAGACTAGGCTTTATGGCTCTTGGGATTATTTATTCATGCATGAATGTCAGTTTCAAGCTTTAAATATCTTTTTTAATAGTCTGAAGTCATCTATAATTTAGGAATGCTGTCACACTCCAGGGTTTCTTAGTGAGACAGACTTCCTTATTAAAGAATTCTTACAAATAATGCAGGATTGATTTACAAAATAAATAAATTGATAAAAATCCTGTGAGAGCATTCTCGTCCTATTAACAAAACTGTTCAGCTGAAAGTGAAATGTATAAATGTATAAATAAAAAAGTATTAATAAATTCTAAATCAAACAGCAAAAACATTTTAGGTTCCTGTACTGTAGTTACAAGGATAATGTTGCTTACATAGACAGAAATGTAACAATGGTTTATCATTAATATGACATAGCAAAAACACAATTAAATTTAAGAAACAAATCAAAAGCATTTAATAGAAAAACAATAACTTGGAAGCACAAATGTTTAAAATAATAGTTTAAAAAACATTTTTCCTGTAATATTGGATGCAGTTTTTTTTGTTAAGAGTCTATCACATCTTGATTTGCTGTTTTTTTTCCACTCCCGTTTGCGAAAATGCTTCAGATCGATCAAATTACAATGAGTCACAGTCCTTTCCAAGGGTTTTCAATGGGATCTAGATCTGAGCCTTTTTAAAACTTTGATCTTTTTCTTCTGACTCTTTATTCTGCTACGATATCCTGTACGTTTCTTATCTTGAACTTTTGTGGCAAATTTTTATTTTTTATTTTTTTTAATGATCCATGATTCCCTTAATCTTGACTAGAGTCCCAGACCCAGCTGAAGAGAAGGAGCCACCACCATGCTTATGATGCAGTGGGGTATGATGTCCTCCTGGTGATAAACTAGTTTGTCTTGTTTAGACGCCAAACATATCTTTTTAGCATTATGGCAACAAAATTCTACCTTGGCCACATGATAACATGTTTTGCTACATTTTTCGGTATAGTCTGGTTGGATTAAAGGGAGTTTTAAAGCCACTCCAGCCATACCCCACAGACAGATATTCCACCATCTCCTTTAATGTCGCCTTAGGTCTCTTGGCACCCTCCCTTATACATCATTATCTTGGTCTTTTGCTAATTACCAAAGGATGTCCTGTGCTTATTAATGCCGTGGTGGTGCCCCAATTTCTCCACTTGTTAATGATGGCCTACACAGTGTTCCATGTTCCACTGTACATCTACACAGTACATGTTTTGGAAAATCCTCGCACTTCTTACTTGATCAGTACTGTACAGCATTTTAAGAATGGTATTGTGTACCTGCTTTGATTAGGATTGAGGACAATCAAATGCCCTTGACATTATATATATACATATAAATATATATATATATATATATATATATATATATATATATATATATTATATATATATATATATATATATATATATTGTAGAAGAAAATTTGGCCAAAGTAAAGCATCCATGATAACATGTCCAAGCTTTCTATCACTTACTAGATGATGAACTCTTATGAACCTTAATGCAGACTATATCCTCGTAAATTGTAGATCATGAATCCTAAAAAGATGACTTCAAGACTTTGGAATTAGCAGTCTATTCAAATCCTTTCCCTTTATTTTCCCCTTTTTTCTCCATGCCCCCCCTCCCAATAACCCATTGCAGATGTTTAATTGGTTGATGATGATATTAATTACTCGATTAATTTCTCATAGGCATTCTATCATTTGTGTGTTCTGTTCTCTGGGTTTCTTGGTCTCACTTCATTACGAGCCTAACAAAGTCTGTCATTAACAAGCTCAGAGAGAGAGAGAGAGAGAGAGGGATAAAGGAAAGGAGAGAGAGAGAGAGAGAGAGAGAGAGGAAGAAGACAGAGAAGGCAATATAAGGCTCAATTTACATGTTGACATTAATTATGTGAATATCAATATCTGGATAAATAACCAGATCTTACTGTACTGTACTTTTTTTCCATTTTTATTTCAGTTCTTATGTACAATATGCTAATATGATTGCCTGGTAGATAGGGTGTGGGAAGTCCACAAGCTGTGAACAGTACGATCGCAAAAGACGATCTAATTGTACACCATTGAGTCACTATTCTTTAATGAGAAAGGGATTGTCTTTGAAGCCTTGTTTGCTGAAACTAGGGTTGGGCTGTAAGCTGACTGTTAATGTTTATTTATTTTTTATCAGCATGTTCATGATGGGTATAGAAACATATACAGTTGAAATAAAATCTGTCAAGCATTATAGTTCTGCATGAAAAAATAAAAAAATTTCCCTTCGTTGCACTTTTATTGCCACCCGATGAAGTGATGTGTAAAATGCATTATAGGAAAAAAAGGAAAAAATAAATGACATGAGATAGAAAACTCAAATGAAAAAGAAAAAATAAAGATTCAAAATCCATCCAAGAATGTGCATCCTATTGGGAAATGTGTCACGATTGATTGTTTCTTGACATAGTGAGGTTTTTTAACGCTAAAATTCAGCTCTTCTGTTTTCACAATTCTGCCTTTGAACTCTATATCAGTAGGGTGCAGCATCCGGCAAGGTTCCTGCTGGTCATGTCATATCTGCTCTGGGCTTGACGTGTGAGACGAAAGAGTCTCATTGGTGTCATGTTTTATTTCTTTCTATCATCTGCATTCGCTTTTTTCTCATCCTTTCATTTTCTGTGCCTTACCTAAGTTTCTCCCTAAGCCCTTATGGCATTCTGTCAAAAACCTCTCTTATAAAATGCCTCGTATGTTTTTTTGAAATGTGTACAAAATGTCAAATAATACCCCAGTCCACCGCACCCCCACCTTCACTATTTCTCTCTTTTTCAGGTGGTTTCTATGGGTTTGTATCTGGGAGATCGGGCGTATCTGCGCAGCAGTTGGAACATTCTGGATGGTTTCCTGGTCTTTGTGTCTCTAATTGATATAGTTGTGTCGATGGCAGGAGGGGCCAAGATCCTTGGTGTGCTACGTGTCCTACGGCTACTCAGAACCCTGCGCCCCCTCAGGTACAGAAGACACACCAAAACTCCTCCAAATTGTACTATTGTAATAGGTCTTTCATAAAGTGATTTTGTGTCTAGAAAAAGCAGCATAGTTATACTCTACTGCAAATATAAAATTTATTATACAACAGTTGATTTGGAGCAGGCATCACACTAGTGCTGATGATATACGATAACAGCAAAATGCTTAAAATCTTAGCTTTACAGATTTAAAGCTAATTAGCCTCTCTAACCCCTGATCAAGGGCACTTGGTGTGTGGAACAAATACAAGTGGATTGTACGCCTAGGGCACAAGCTTTCTTTTACGTTTTTTTTTCACGATTCAACCCTGGAATTCAGAACTTACAGTATCTGATGTTCTAAAGAGCATCTTAGGAGATTTACAGGACTGTCCACCACGCCCATGATTTATTCTTCTCACCTTTTGGCTACATAGTATTGGTCTGAATTTAAAACAGTCTGGCATTAGCTGTCAGTTGCGAGTCACAATTAGTTATTTTCACCAGTCATGGAAGGATACACTATGTGTTGGCAGAGCAAAACAACTTGCTGAATAAACAAAGAGCTCATAATTTGTTGATAATAAAGAGGTTTGTGGAATTGTTGTATAAAGGCAATATCACACACAAGGCTATGCTAATATTCATGCATAACCGCACTCCCTCTCATGTGATATTGTTCATATGGAAACAGAAAGTAATCAAAAGCTGTTGATAATAAAGGTGATTTGTGGAATTGCTGTATAAAAGCAATATCATACAAAAGATTGTGCTGATATTCAACCACAACGGCACTCCCTTATCATGTGATATTGCATAAATAAGACAGAATGCTTGCAGTGTTGTTATAATAGTTGTAGTATTTTAGGGGAGGAACAATTTCATGGCATTGGCATTTAAAATTTGACAAATAAGTTAATGATCGAATAGGACAACAAGCAAATCCACATCATTAAAGCTAAGTCACATCATTAAACACATCATTAAACAATAGCCTACTAAAACAAGCATGTAAATATAAAACTGTAATGAAGTTGAACTGCTGCCGTTTTAGAATTCATAATTTTGATAGAATTTTCGCCAGCACAACGCTGTGAAGTTTTGTGTAATGTTTTGGTATAAATTAATTAAGTACAAGTTATTAATCTATCATTTAAAAATGTTAACAATTTTACATTTTTTTTAAAAATAACTATCATTCTGAAACTAAGTATAAACAATTGAAATCGTAGACATTTTAATAAAAGACTTATCACCTTAGTTTAAATACTTTTATTGAAGTGTGAAAAAATCTTATAAGTGACTTTTTAATCTAGGAAGAATGCATTTGTACACATTGGCTAGCATGCTAGAAAGATACACAAGCAGACGCTTCACTAAAGCTAGCTTTACTATCGCTAGCTTTACTATCGCTATAATTTACTACTGTACCAAATATCAGTATAACTCTTTTTTTATGTAAAACAGCATTTATTTAGCATTTAATTTAGCTAACAGGCAAAAAATTACCTCAGTGGACATAATACAGTAGCTAGCCTTAATAGCATAACTTGACTAGCATCATAACAAACACTGATAGCTACTGTAAGACATTTCAAGTATCAGTTTTATGAACTGTCTCACTAATTCCTGTTAATTTTCTTTCCCCGTCATCCATCATGTGCGTCACTATTTAATGCTGCTAAACGTATACGTTTGAAGTGTTTTCACTATAACATTGTTTGTTCTTAAAGCTGCTTCGTTAAGGTGTCTATTTGCTGCAGCTGCTGGCATTCTGTAGCAAATTCATCCCTGTCCATTCAGATGAAACATTTTAATATGAAGCTTCTGCTTCAGCCTGCACCTGCTCCATGTGTGTGTATGTGTGTGTGTGTGTGGATATACACACACCTGCCAACAATATGCAGGCTGCTTGGATAGAGCATTTGGCTAGTCTTTGCTATGCTACATTACACAAACTGGAAGTAGGTAGCCCTGATGAAAAAAAAAAAAAAACAATGTTGCTGAAGGATGAATTATTCTTTTTGACCTCGTTATGCTGTTACAGCCATAGCACATTTGGAGGGCTAATAACATATTAAATATGTTTAACTATTTAAACTATTATTTACAAAATCGTGGCATTAAGTTAGGTTTATGGTTTAATTCCTCACATATACATTGCTGCACAGTAAAATCCTTTATTATTTGCAGATCCAGCTTTATACCCCCACCCCTACAATAAAGAAGTTTAGGAAGTAAATGTTTACATGTACAGTATAGACATGTAGTTTGTCCCTAACATGTCCTGATGTGTTTTATTCCTTTTATTCTATGTTAGTCTGCCAACCATTACAATTTCTTATTTACCAAGGCATGCTATGAGTGGCGGTCAAGTCAAACCAGGACTTTTTGCAAAACAAGGGTCCATTTGCATTTTTATTATTTTTTTTTTATCCTAATATGACATAAATTGGATTTTATTTTTTTAGGGCAGATTTTTTTTCTGATGTCTTCTATTTGTATACTTGTATACGACTTAAATAAGAACAGTCAGACTGTATGCACATGTTTAGGCCACTGACATCATTAAAGATTTTAAAGCAGAGCTGGCAATAGCTGCTTAAACAGCTCAAGGAGGAATTTGTTAGTCAGCTGTATTTCTTAAGGTTCTATGTTTTACACCAACATAGGTGTGAAACCAAGAGTCTCATCACCATTCTGTGCTTGAAGTCAGTTTTCTAAAGTTTTTACAAGAAGTTCATCCCAAAAACGGCCCTCATATTTTTAGCTGTCCACAAAGTAAATGATATCTTTTATTATTTTTATTATAGATTTTACTATAAATGGTCATTTACTTATATTTAAAACAATGAAACTGGAGACTCCCTTTATACATTATATGGTAAATGAATGTTCTTTCAGAAAACCTTATAAAATGTTTTAAAATGATTCTATATTGGATTGGTTCATTATTAGTCTCTTGTGCGTGAGCTGTTACTATAGAAACAACAACATATGAAGATAACCACATATATAAATAATAACAATCTTCACTTTATATTATAGCCAGACAATCTCACAACCATGTCTGTGTAACATTGCTCTTGCAGGGTGATTAGTCGGGCTCCTGGACTGAAACTTGTAGTGGAGACCCTCATTACCTCTCTCAAGCCTATAGGAAACATTGTGCTCATCTGCTGTGCATTCTTCATCATCTTTGGCATCCTCGGAGTGCAGGTAGGAACCAGTTTATTTCCCCCTCTAAAAAAATATATAGCTTCAGCCTCATCTGCTATTTAATCATCTCTTTACTCACCCCCCTGCTCTGTGTCAAAACTCATCAGAGTGTTCGTACTGATCGCTCTGTCTCCCTCACACCTTCTCACCCTCCCCTTCTTTACTGTATCGGATCTCTCTGGCTGTAACGAACACTGAAAGCTCATCTCTGAGTTCTCTTCATAATATACTCTTTAGGGCCTTGGGTTATTTTTTTCTATCTTAACTTCAACATTGCATCTGAGGCCTTAATGAAACATCGACTAATCCAAATGTGTGTGTGTGTGTTGCAGCTCTTCAAAGGGAAGTTCTATTATTGTGTTGGCCTGGATGTCAAGAATATCACCAATAAGTCAGATTGTCTGTTGGCTAAATACAAATGGGTTCATCACAAGTATAACTTTGACAACCTGGGGCAGGTACACAATTTGTTTTTTTCATTGCTTTGCAAATTTTTCTTTTTCTTAAAAAAAAATGTATCCCATATCTGTATAGAGCGTTGCATATTTTCCTGACATGTCATAAAGGGATAGAGTGTGACCACCTCTAGTCCCTTATGTGCCCTTTATTAGATTGTGAAGGGTGTGTATGGTGCCTTGCCTTGCCAGGCATCGCATCAGAATGTATTCATGCCTTACACCCAGTCTTGGAATTCACTGTGACCCTGATTGGTTGGTATTAAAAGAGTGATTTTTTTTCATTATATACATATTTTTTTATTCATAATAAGCACATTATAAGACTCTATAAAAAAAAGTGTACAAATCATCCATGACGTCACCCATAGGTTTTGTGAAAAAAGGTTTAGAGCTTAATTGTGGGAGCTCCGGTCATCAACCACTAGGCAGAAGCTAACTCCTCCTAAACCCTGGCATATCCAGGAATGGGAAGTCTGTTTGTTGTTTAAAATTTGTCCAACTAAATAATTTACCAACCAGAACCTAGCGAACTTAGCTTTAGGTTAGCTGAAATGCTATGGTGGCCATCGTTATTTCATATGCTAAAGCACTCATATCTGACATGTTGTCCCATGTTGACCCCTACATTTCTCATGGTAAGTTAAACTACAATGATTTCAGTTATCTCGTTAGCTAAAGTGATAAATAGGGGTTGGACTGGGGGTCGACTACACCCCTAATTATGCATAACTTTATGGCTTAGTGTAATTTTACTGATGAGTTCATTCAAAATTCACCCCTGTACAGTTGTCATAAATAGAAAATCTAGCTATGGAAACCAAAACTGTTTTTGTACCAAGCAATAAATGTTTTATTCTGTTGGAAAATCAGACACTTAATCATGGACTCACGATTAGTGCCAACCCCCAGTGAACTGCACATTTTGGCACTTCAACAGGGCTTTATTTTTCAAAACTGGAGATTGCGTCTTGATTCAGCACCATGGTTTTGGAATATTTTTAGAAAAAAAATTATTAATGTTGGACTTTTTTAAGGCCCTTTTCACTTGGTTTCCTTTTGTTGTTTGTGTGTTTTGTTGGACTTAAACAAAAATGCATTTCTGATTTTTAATGTTGTTAAAACTTAAGTTTATCGTTTGTATATTTATTTGTTTCTCTGAGCATTGCTATTTTAGCTGCAATATTTATCTTTTTCTATTAAATATATATTAAATATTTATATATTAAATATTTCTCTCTTTTTCTATTAAAAGGCAGGGCAAGTTGGGATTTCATAAAGGAAGACATGTGTAATTTAACTTTAGCTGTTTGCTGGTCTCTGTTGTTCCCCAGGCTCTGATGTCTCTGTTTGTTTTGGCCTCTAAAGATGGCTGGGTCAATATAATGTACCATGGACTCGACGCAGTGGGAATAGACCAACAGGTAGTGCAAAGTTGTTGTTTTTTTTCACTGAAAGTTTAATGTAAAAAAAGTTGTATAAACTTGTATTCTTAAATTACTATTATTGAGTGAATAAAAGACATTTTAGCTTGTTCCATGCTTTCATTCATTAGTTTTGATTAAATTAGGATGATTGCATGAAATTATATTACAGAAAGTCTTAAAATAAGCAACATGGATTTAACTCCTTAAGGCACACTTTGACACACAGGTAGCCTGGTGGTTAATGTGTTGGACTATTGATCAGATGGTCCCTGGTTTAAGCCCCAGAACTGAATTAATTTATGATGTGCCTAGGCACGTAGATCTTAAAAAAGGCACACTTTGTCAGAAAGTTTCAATTTCATAGCCAACTACATGGATGCAATATTTTTCCCTTCGGACTTTTCCTACACATGCTCCTCTCTTTTCCAACCCTGCCCTTTCTTCTTCTACCTTCTGTTGGTGCTATTTTTTTTCTCCCCATCTTTTCTGTCTCCCAGCCGGTGACCAACAACAACCCGTGGATGCTGCTGTATTTCATCTCGTTCCTCCTCATAGTCAGTTTCTTCGTGCTGAATATGTTCGTCGGCGTGGTGGTGGAGAACTTTCACAAGTGCCGGCAGCACCAGGAGGTCGAGGAGGCCAAGCGGAGGGAGGAGAAGAGGCTCAGGCGTATGGAGAAGAAGAGACGGAGTAAGCGAGGGAGGGCGTGTAAAAGACAGAGGGTTCTGTTTGTGCTATTACAGCCACGTGTCTAAAAACAAGCCAGAGCATCGGCATGTTGTATGGAATCATTTTCCGTTCCCTTTAAAAACTGTGAGAACATGGTGTGTAGTGGAGCGCAGCAATATTTTTATAATAACATACAATTAGACCTCACTTACAGTACAGATTTTAGATTTGGTTTTAGTAGGAAAAACAACTAACTGACTATGAGAATTTAGAGTAATTCGAATTTTCAGGATGGTCCTTAAAAAGTGCTCACTTCTTGTTTTGTTTTTTTTATGTTAAATGCCAGCAGCTCAAATCCACAATACAAGGAGTTAAATATAAAAAAGTCAAACCACAGTACGATCGAAAAACATTAAAAGAGAATTCTCAGGTCAGTTATTTATTTAGACAGAATGATTAAGAGAGCTCATTTTCCCCACAGCATGGTTGGTTTCCCGAAATAAAAATACTATCAAATTCAATTTTGTCGCTAAATTGGGCAGCCTGGACCCCAAATGAAAAAAGTATATGAAAAATTTGATTACAAAACTATTTTTATTAATGGAACTAAAAGCCCCTGGGTCTCTACATAAATAAAGTATCTTTGACTATGAACAAAACAATTTAGTAAGAATTAGACAGTAAATAATATAAGATATTTGATGTTTTTACATAATAATTAAATAATTGTGCCATTGAACCAGGACGTTTGATTGTGAAGCATAAGAGAACACAGTAATAAAATGAAAACTCCCTTTATTTCTTGATATAATCTTCTGCTATACTGATACACTTATCCGAGTGTTTCACTAGTGCTTGGATACTATCAAGGTAGAAGGTTTTCTCAGTATGCCAACGCTAAGATTGGTACACCTACTTCATGGCTGAAATGCTGGCCTCCCAAGAACTCCTTTAATTGCCCGAACATTTGGAAATGGCATAGGTAGAGAGGTCAGGATTGTACAGTATGGGCATTGAGGCAATAACTCCTGGCGGAGTTGCTGTAATGATTGCATGTACAGTTCCCAAGGATACACCACCGCTCAAAAGTTTGGGATCACCTGCAAATTTCTTTGTTTTTGTTTAGTGATTTATTTTCTACATTCTACAACAATGCTGGGGATTTCCAAACTATGAAATAACACATATGTAATTAGGAAATTATGTAAAAACAGCAAAAACACAATAAAGTTGTTATTTTAAGACACAGAGTTCAGCCTTTCTGTACTAGTTCTTGAAAGAACAGTGTTGTCAAGTGCATTCGCAAAACCCTTCAAGCATCATGATGAAACTGGCCATCATGAAGACCATCCCAGGAAACTTACGTCTGCTGTCAAGGAGAAGTTTACCTAGAGTTACCAGCCTCAAAAATCACCAACAGCACCTCGGATTAGACCCGTTACAAAGGCTTTACAGATAATGAGTAGCAGATACATCTCGCATTAACTGTTTAAAGGAGATTGTTGCATGTTTTGAATGACTTTAGCATTGCCTTACAATGTAGAAAAAAAAATAAGGAATGACCGTGGAGTTAGAAAGTGATCCAAAAGTTGTGAGCAGTAGTGTAGATGTGTCTCTTCTGCAAACTGGAGACAAGTTATCTAATTATCTTCGGGAATCAGGTGTTGCCCTTATTGACTGTTCACAAGAACACCTGCAATGGGCACCAAGCCACATCAGCCGGTCATTCCAGTCATTCACTGACATACAACCTTCTTTAAAACAAGTCTCATCATCGTACTGTGCTTGTACATGCGAATGGGTTCCATTGATAACTCCCAGCCAAGTTCCTGTAATGTTCAAGTGTTGTTGGTGAATGAATTTGTGTTTTACTGGGGATCATCACTGTACTGTGCTTGAAGTGTTCTGCGAACTTTGACCAGTTTTATGACTTCATTAACAAGAGGTCGCGGCTTGACTTGAACAGCACTTATATTTATAGTAATTGAATTATGCGGTGCAATAGAGAACTGACATTTTAGAAAGTACGAGCTGATAAAAGTGTTGGTATTTTGACAGCATTGTTATAGCTAAGGCTAGCAGTGTAGTGGTTAGCACTGTCGCCTTGCACCTCCACGGTCCGGGTTCGAGTCCCGGCCGGGCTTGATTCCTGTCTCTGTGTGTATAGAGTTTGCGTGTTCTCCTCAAGCTTGATGGGTTTTGCTCAGATTCTCTGGTTTCCTCCCACAGTCCAAAGATATGCAGGTTAAGCTAATTGGTATTCTCAAATTGCCCCTAGTGTGTGTATGTCTGTGTGCCCTGCAATGAATTGGCACAAGAAGGTTTTAACTTCAACTCAGTAATGTTATTTAGACTGAAAACAAATGGGTGCAAGCATTTATGGGATATCTAATATCTGGCAAAATAGAGCTAGCTAGGCTAGCATTAGCAAAGTTGTTTTGCTAATTAGCATTACTGCCACTTATGACTTGTTTATGTTTCTTTTATAACAGTTTGCTGAACTGACTCTTAATCTTTGACAAGCTTGTGTGACAAACTAAAACAGAAGCTAGGTTAGCTTAAGCTTGTTTGCTATTGTACAGTGTACTTATGGCTCAAGTGCATAGGAAGCTAACATGCCTTGGCTAGTCAGCTACATTAATTCCCCAATTTAGTCTTTGTATCATATTATTGTCTCAAAATTTCATAAACTTTAGCAAAGGAGCTGAAATGGGTCATAAGTGCTCGTGCAGATTTTTTTCTTCTTCAGCACATTAACAACAGAGAGCAGTTAGCATTAATCACACCCCATGTTCTTGTTTTAGCACTTCTTTTCCACCATCTTTCATTCCCTTTTAATAATCTGACTCGCTTTCACCCTTTCATTACTCATATCACTCTTCATTTATTTATCCCACCGTATCTCCCGTCCTACCTGTCTCTCTCCTTCTGTCTCCTCTCGTCCTTATTTTACTTCACCGCATAACCCCCATACGCCCCCCCCCCCACCCCAGCTGTCCGCCTTCTTTTTCTCTTTCCATCTGCTTTGACTGCTCCTTTCTTAATTTAGGTGAGCTGAAATCACCCCAAACCCAGTGCCACCCTTGTCCACCTCCTTTTTTGTCTGCCTTTTCACCTGCTTTGTTCCGCCATGGATTTTTTTTTTCTCTCGTTATCGACTGCACATCCTTCCTGACGCTGACCTTTCTGCTATTTTTTGAGGTTTATGTTCTAGCTGTCCGAATAGGCAGTGTCAGACATGAAGTGAGGAAGCGAGCGCCGGGTCGGTTTCTAAATAGAAAGTGTCAGTGAAAGTGTGTCGATTGCGCTGGCTTGGTGGTTGTGAATTATAAGCGGTCACTTGTTGTCATGTTATCAGCCGCTTTGCTTTGCGCAGTGATTCTTGATTGTTCATGAGATTGTAGAATGGGTGTGAAAATGCAGTCATCATTTGGGCCTATTTTTACACTTTTCCATCATTTGATGCAACAACAGTGGGGGTAGTTATTTGTAGAGCCTTTTCCTGCTTATGAGGAGATGTAATAGCAACAAAAACTACCCAATTAACACTACATGTTGTGAGCGATTATCCTGAAAAACTATTCTATTATGACTAATCTTCTTAAATAACGTAGAATTTTAGCAGTGTCCATGATTTTCATCTGTATATTATCTTTGTCCGTGTAATGGCGCCCCATGGTGAGAGGAAACTTTTAAGTACATTTACTTTGTTAACGTACTTAGATGAACTTTTATTAAGTAGTTTTACTAGTAGATACTTTTACTCTGCTAAGAGGTACAGCAAATATCAGTGCTTTTACTTAACCACATTTATTCATGATATTGCATTACCTAACAACACTTGTGTGTAGTATTTTGAAGCGGGGATTTCGCCACTTGCTGACTACTATGCGTAATTGCGTAACTTGCCTTCCCTTTGTGACATCTATAATATTGTAACAGGTGTTTGAAATGGGAAGCTGAGCAGCTTGCAGACAGCGACAAATATACTGTAGCACATACAGTTTCATATAGTTTTACTATGAAAAAGGCTAATGTAAGCTAATACAAGCCCTGTACTGTTGATACTTAATTTTAAGTATCTAAAACTTAAGTTTATGGAGGACTTCTACTTTTACATTCTACTTCTATATTTGTTTGAATAATATTTGCTAATTTTACTCACCTACAGGATTCGTGTACTTTTTCCATCTTTGGTGGCGCCAGAGTCCTCAAGCATTCCATTTTCTATACAGCTTGGGGTTGGGGAGAGATGTACTGCTTTCTTTAAAACATTTGCGTCATTCAGATGTTTCACGGCACCTAAGAGTTTCATCACCGTCCTATGCTTGAAGTCTTCTCTAAATGTCAATCGCTTTTTACGTCTTCATTCACCAGAAATTTCATCACAAGTCCCAGTTTGACGTGAACGCCCCATGTATTTTTGTGGCCTCTCCAGGGATTTGGTGATGAATTTTTTACCAATGCCATCGCCATTCTTGCATCACATAAAAAGTGCTGCTCTGTTACAATCTCCTTGTTTGCTGTGCTGATTCCCTTGGTGTCTGCCAATCTCAACCCAAACTTCCCACTCTTTTTTCCCCTTACGACTGATCCTTCACTGTCTCCATCTGTCTTTGCAGAGGCTCAGAAGTTGCCATACTATGCCGGCTACGGGCACGCCCGCTTGATGATTCACTCTTTGTGCACCAGCCACTACCTGGACATCTTCATCACCCTCATCATTTGCATCAACGTCGTCACCATGTCGCTCGAGCACTACGACCAACCAAAGGTCAGAATGGCAACCGTGCAAGTTTTTGCTATGAAAAAAAATCCATAATGTAATAAAAAAGACAAGATTTATTGTATATATTTAAATTGTAGACATCATTAATTAACTTATATTGCTGCTGCCATTTTATTGTGCTGTTTTTTTTTCTTAAATGCCCCATTTCCCTCTCTCTCTCTCTCTCTCTCTCACTCTTTTCATATAGTCTCTAGAAACTGCTCTGAAGTACTGTAATTACTTCTTCAGCTCCACCTTCGTGGTTGAGGCCACACTCAAGCTCATTGCCTTCGGCTTCCGGCGCTTTTTTAAAGACAGGTACGGCCGTCCTCCACACTAAAGGCTGACACCAAGGCTACAAGTGCACGCACATTCACGCACACGCAGTTCTGAGAGGTAATTGATGAAATACACTAATTATTCCCCTCCTTTCCTTTCTTTTGCTTTCTCTTCCTGACTCACACACTCTGTTTTCTCAGCCTGTTGGATGTGCAAGATGTTATGCGGAACGATGCTGTAATTACGCCAGTCTGTTACTTAACATTGATTAATTTCGGCAGGTTTCAAAGCAGCTTGCCTTTAAAATAATTGAAGGGGGGGAAAAAAAAGCTGGCGTGATTAGGCAACTTGTGCATGGGAAATTAGAAGCATGTGTGGTTAAAATGAAGACTGATTCACAAGATTAAACAGTATGGACTGTTGTAGCAATATGCATTTTTTTAAGTATAGTGCAGTGTATAAAATGAAATTTTATAATAATAATAAATAAACAAATGAATTAATTAATTTAAAACTGCACACCAACTACAAGCGACAAATCAATTGGTTTCCATCCATCCTTCTTTTGATTTATTTCCCTATTGTCATTCAGGACCTGATGTAAAGAAAAATTAGCAGCTCCGTGTTTTTTTTATTTTTTTTTATCATTGATTATACTACCAACTAACATGACATATAATATCAACTAATGTATGCTAAGAAAATATCCTCCACACCAGTACACAAGCACTACTGTAGCAACCAGAACCTTTGGTACCTCGATTGTAACAAGATGCTACAGTATGAGTTACTTTTCCCCTTCCTATCAGCTTGAACCAGTCTGGCCATTCTCCTGACCTCTGGCATCAACAGTGCATTGTTACCCAGAGAACTTCTGCTCACTGGATATTTTCTCTTTTTCAGATTATTCTCTGTGAACACTCTGTAAAGATAATGTCGTGTGTGAAAATCCCGGTAGATCAGCCATTTCATATATACTCAGATGAGCCCATCTGGCAGTAACAACACCACCAGTCAATTAAATCACCTTTCTTCCCTCATTCTGATGCTCAGGTTAACCTTCACCAGATCATCTTGAGCATGTCTACATGCCTAAATGCATTGAGTTCCTGCCGTGTGATTAGTAGCTTGGATATTCGCATAAGAGCATTATGAACAGGTGTACATAATGATAAGGCAGGAGAAAACCATAATATTAAAAAAATAATAAAAATTTCTAATTTATTGCTCTCGAATTTAATATGTCAGACACAGTGGTTGCATTTCCATTGTGCAGAATACTCAGTTATTAATCACTCAGCTCATCAGAAACGATTACAACAGAGCCGTCAATTGTGGGATGATATCTCTAATGAATAAATGAACGAACCTTCCCCCTCTCTCTCCCTCCCTCTCTTCCTCTCTTTTATTCACTTTTATAAATGTCTGTCTGCAGGTGGAATCAACTCGACCTGGCTATTGTGCTTTTGTCTGTGATGGGCATCACTCTGGAGGAAATCGAGATTAACGCCTCACTTCCTATAAACCCCACTATTATTCGGATCATGCGGGTGTTAAGGATCGCCCGAGGTCAGTCACATGCTGAAAACTTCTTCCATTATTGTGACTTCAAGATAAATTTCTAGGATCTCAGTATTGCTTTTATACTGTACTTGAATTATGCCATGAATTATGAAACATTTGCAGGTTCAAAGTTTTTTAGGAAGCATGTTATTTTAATTAGCATTGCCTTCCTTCCTTCCTTATTTTTTCTTTCCTTGCCTTGCTTACTTTTTCCATTTTCTCTTTCTTCCTTCATGGCTTTAATATCATTCTTTCCTTTTCATCTCCTTCTCACTTTGTGTCTTCCGCTCAGCAATGTCATACACATGAATGAGGAAACCCAGCTGTAATTATGTGCAGATGACACACACAAGGGCACAATAGCACAAGACTCTGAACAGTTTAGACCATTTTTTTTCTTTGTGAAAGCTGACTGCTGCCTGTCTGTAACACAGGATGGAATTGTGGGCAAGTGGTGGTGGTGGTGGTGGTACAGTAGGTGGGTTAGAATCTTTCTAAGGAGGTCCCTGATGATAATTAATGGCCTTTTAAGACATCCACGAAGGGTTTAGACTCAGCTCCTCTGCGCCCACATTCTTTTGAAGATTTAGACACTTGGTATTTCATTTTCTCGTGCAAGTGGGACCACTGGGACCTCCATTAAAATGTCTCTGAATAGCAGATTATATAGTATATAATGCTGTTTTATTATTATTATTATTATTTAACTTTGATTCTTTTCTCTATTCATAGTGCTGAAACTGTTGAAGATGGCCACCGGGATGCGTGCTTTGCTAGACACGGTAGTTCAGGCATTACCTCAGGTATATTATTTGTTTTTTCTCTCTTGAATTTAATATGACAAAGACAATAAAAAAAGCATGCACAAAAACGGAACGTCATTCTTCCCTTGCTGGAGGATTTACTGATGCACAGTTCTAGACCCTGGATCCCGTCCATAAATGTAAAACTGATAAAAATGATCTTACAGCTCTCCAATCTGTCTGTTCCAGCTAAAATACAACTTACTGTAGATCATGCTTTCTGGCATGCTTGATTTACTTTCTATTTCACTCCTTTTTCATTCGTCCTGGTTTGGTTTCTGTAGCTTTAAATTATCTCCCACTGAATGCCCCTGTGGGTGTTTGAAGTGGCTAATCAGAGGACATGCAGAGGACCAGGGCTGAGGAGGACCTTTTGTTTTCCTTCACAGGGTCATTTATTGTATGAAAAATTGTAAAATATTTGCCCAAATTATGTCTCCGGAAATGAGTATGTTCATCAACAAAAAAAAAAACGCGCTAAGGTTTCGCACGATGTCAAAACCAAAACGGTGCACTCAGTTAAAAAAAATTTAAGTACGTCTATTTATGACATGCCAGCCCATTCAGCTCACAAAACGTGGAAACTTACGGGCGACTAGTGGTACGAAATTCTGCCTCATCCCTCTTATTTATCCCCCCACAGACGTCTTCTTCTTTAATCATTTGAAAAAACACTTCGGCAGGCTTATGGTGGTGACGAGGTGATTACCAAGGTGGAACTTTTCCTCAAGTGGAAAAACGAAGGCTTCTTCAAAAACGGTTCTTCACCAGCTCTTTCATCAAGTGTGTCTCCTTAGGTGGAGAATATGCTAAGCTCACGACCAATGTTCGTTTCGTTACATAATTTTTTCTTAGCAATAATAGCAATTTTATGACCGTCCCTTGTAAGTATGCTAATTTAAAGAAGAAAAATACCAAAATGTCCAAAAATATTCACAAAGTGAATTTACAAAGTGAAATAGTTCTTTTAAATAACACGTTTCGTAAGGTTTTTTACATTACTTAGATAATATAAAGCGCCCTCTGGTCAAATCTCCTCGTTACTATAGAAACCATGAAATATAAGTGCATTATTATAACCCAGTGACAAGGATTATTTTGATTTAGACCCAAGAGCCTTGCAGTTCCTGAAGCTAAATTAATGCCTCTTAAAGGATCAGATTTGAGAATGCAACAGCATGGTGCTGTAATATACAGATTACTGAAATTGTGACACTTTCTTGTGCTACAATTTTAATAATCTTTCTACTGCTTAACACTTTCTACTGCTCTACACTGACTCAGACTCTTCAGACTGGACTGTGCCTCTCCAGTCTCATACTTCTACCATAACACAAGGGTAGTTTAGCTAACTAAGCATTAGCTAAGAAAGAGCGATAAAGGTTCATTATGAAGATCAATCGCTTTCTGGTTCCCAGTATGAAGAACATCAATCGGAGAGGACCAGTTTTTAAAGACGGCATTCACGTCTTTAACCTTAATTTACTCTTTAAAGTTTCTAAGTTGAGAAAGTTTTGTAATCTTGGAGTAATATGTTTTTTTTTTTTCCCCAGCAAGTACAGCACACCCACACAGAGCTTATTGCTTATGCTGCAGTGTAAACTTCTGAAAGCTAATTAGCTGATCTTATATTCCTGAGATATTCTCCTCTGTCTTGCATATTTGGAAAAAAAGGAAATGTAACTTTCTTTATGTATCCTCTCATTTCCCTTATTTAGATCACATTTTAATCTGTCTTTTTTTCCCCCTACTTTTGCATATTCTCTTGGGTAATATAAGCAATGAAGGACTAGACATTTCTCTAGAAAGCTGCATCATAGTTCTTATAGACATGGCTAGCCAGCACTGCTATTGCTCCGCTCATGCTCGGTTAACCAAGCATGTGTCTAACTGGCAAGTTAAAATTCTGCAGGATATAAACAAGATTTTTGTGTTAAAGTTATCCTTTTCTGGCTTTCTATTTGTACTTGTACTTTATGTGCTACAAGTCAACAGAGACCTTTATTTACCATGGAAAATCACTTACAAGCTCGAAACATTCATAAAAAAGGATTTATTACCACGGCCTACAAAATAAACTGTGTTATTCAAGTGCAAAATAAACGACTATATTGACATTCGTCTATATTTATAATCATTATTATTGTAATTTCTACCTACAAGTTCACCATATACAACACATATAGTGCATATTAGTGCAAATATACTCCTTTAGCAAGTGCAGTGTAATTTACCAGTCTAAATGAGATACTTAGTATAGAGATTACATGTGAGCATTCCCAGCAGGAACCCTAACGTTGGATGATTGCTGTAATTTGGTCGTAAAGATGTCGCGATGGCGTTCACCGTTGAGGCAATGTTGTTTTTAAAAGTTGAACAAAAATTTTACCAGGACAGCATCTAAAAATCATTGTGTAGGGTTCCCCTTTCCCTGGGACGTTACTGGAGGGTGTTCCCTAGACGTCCACAGGACCTTTGGAGAACTATATGCAAATGTGCAGAGAATGTCCCGCTCATGTTATTTCTTTTCTCTTGTTTTAATATTCGTTTTTCTCCCCGTTTTTTTCTATGGATGGCTGCAGCATCCCCACAGATCTCCAGATGACAGGGGGAATGCATTACCATTGCACCATTCAGGAACATATGCTCACTCAATGTAGCAGTAACCAAGGGAATGATTCGTGAAACCCTATACAATGGTGTTCAGGGAGGGACATTCCTGAGACAAACGTGTGACATTACAGAATTAATGTTTTCTCTGGGACAGAATGGAATTTTTATTAAATATTATATTTTTGTCTAAGCTGGAACATTACACTGAAACCAAACTAGGAACTTTAGAGAGTGGCAGTAAGGTTCTAATAACGATGCACAAAAATCATTCTCATTTAGACAAAACAGGGACATCAAGTCCCTAGACTGTCCGAGGACAACCCCAGTTTGATGACTTGGGATAATATTGAATGAATGAAAGACACAAACACAGCACTGCAAATGCAACCCTAAAACAAGGAAATTTGACAACATGCTTTCTGGTAATTCAGAAGTTAGCGGTCTTAAAACAGTGACCTGAGTTTGAGTCCCGCTCAGGCCATAACACTGTTTAGTGTTCATATCGTTTTGAAGTTTTTCTTGCCCATCGTCATGTAGTCAATATGGTTCCGTGGTCAGTTCAAAGCAATTCTAACTTTTAAACACAACCTAATTCCAACCTTGTCCAACCAAAAGGCTTATACAGTAGGTTATTACTCCAGAATTGGGGGTTGAATCTTGTCTCTGGTCATCCAGGTACTCTGAAAAACATGCAGTGCAGGCTGACTGGACTGCCCATTATGTCTGACTGGGTGTGTGAATGTGCCCATGTTGGCACCCCATCCACAGTGTACCCCACCTTGTGCCCTAAGTTCCATAAGGAAGGCCCCAGCCTCGTTGCGATCCTCTACATACAGTAGGATGATCAATATAGACAATGGATGGATAGAGGAATGGATGGAAGGATATTGTAAAAGTGTCTAACCCTTCTGTATTACACCAAATGTGCTTGGAACTGAACTAACCATGAACATACTGTAAGTCTCACTGCCAATCTTGTTATACCAACAGACTATCACTTGCAGTGCATATTACATTGCCATAAATCTGTTTGCTGAGCTCCGGAACAATTTTGCATTTAATACAATCTGAGCACGTTGTTTTCCTAAGGCATTTTCTTAAGACTCGATATAACATATAGCTCGACAGTACAGCTCTACAAATGGGCATTTAGTGGGAAGAAAACAGATATTTGTTTGCTTATTTATTCAGATGAGTCATTATTTGCTGACATCTTGTTTATTCGAAATGTCAAGGAAACGTCGACTTCAGCTCTTGTGATTACTGTAATTAGCTAATGGCATGCTGAATGACTGTGTGTTTTGCAGGTGGGAAATCTGGGTCTGCTGTTTATGTTGCTGTTCTTCATCTATGCTGCTCTGGGTGTAGAGTTGTTCGGGGAACTGGGTAAATGGTACCCTTAATCTAAATGACAGATGTCACAGCTGTTGGCCTGACAGCTAACGTCATTGTAGTGTTTATTTAAAAAAAAAAAAAAGTATCACTTTTATTTTATCTTTATTTGTTTTGTCTCTGGTCTTAGTATGCAATGCAGATTACCCGTGTGAGGGGATGAGTCGCCATGCCACCTTCGAGAACTTCGGGATGGCCTTCCTGACACTTTTTCAAGTCTCAACCGGTGACAATTGGAACGGGATCATGAAGGTATTATTATATTTATGATTAATATTCTTCTTATTATTACTATTATCAAAACATATGAGATCGAAAGGTATTCTGTAGAGTAGCCTTCATACAGAATCCCTAGAGCCCCTTTCATACATACAGGGGTCCAAAAACAAATCTTGTAGAAAGCGATTTTGGCGAGAAAATTGTCGTACTTCTGGAGATTTCCTGGCACTCACAGGGCTCTTTTTAAACTCCCCAAGCCCCTCTTTAATCTCGCCAAACTCTGGAAAAAGCAAAGAAATTATAGGACCTGTCAATTCTTTTCACAGGCGTTTCACCAGAAGAAAAATCATACATTTCTTCTAAAATTCAATGACTCATTCTTGAGGTTCTCCTTAAACTCCCCTGGTTCTCGCTGATCTCGTCAAGCGTCAACAAGTTTGCTGAGCGAATGAGCAGATCGAGGAAAAGTCCCACGAGTTCAGCGAGAACCGTTTTCCACCGCTCTTGCCAAGCTTTCCTCGTAGTCGTGGCCCTTTTGTCGAGCAATCCTCAACGCAAGACTTGCGCATATTCCTTGTTCGCTTCATACATTTGCTGAGAACTCCTAGTTCTCGTAAAAGCTTACGATGAGATTTTTCATCACAGTATGTATGAAAGGGGCTTAAAGGAATATAAGAGGAAAAAACTACATTGAAAATCTTACTTCCTACCCTACTTGCTAGATGTGTGGTAAGAGTAGCGAAATAATCCTCTTCATTAAGGACGATCTTGTTTTAAAATAACCAAAAATTATGCAAACACTATTATAAGACACTGAGCCTTACAGTAGATATAAATATTCATTAGAGGATGTTAGCTAAACTGCACTTAAAGTCTACCTACTTGAATCCCTATATTTTTTCCTCCCAGGACACACTGCGCGAGTGCCCACCGGGCGACACCTACTCCTGCAATGGCAGTCTGCAGTTCATCTCGCCCATGTACTTTGTGAGTTTTGTGCTGACAGCTCAGTTTGTACTCATCAACGTGGTAGTTGCCGTGCTAATGAAGCACCTGGACGACTCGAACAAAGAAGCGCAGGAGGAGGCGGAGATGGACGCCGAAATCGAGCTAGAGCTTGCACAGGGAGGGCTCTGCTGCCTGGGTGGGCTGGCAGCCGCTGCTGGGCCGGGTATCGGGATTGGAAGTGTAGGTGGAGGAGCTGGCGGAGGCGGCGGCGGAGGTGGAGCTGGAGGAGAGAGGCCAAGCCTTGATTGTGGAAGCAGACAGGCAGCCATGGTGGGGGCTCACGTCCATGCCAGCCAAAGCGGGTACACCCCTCCGAGTGGAGGACATGAATCACACAACCACAGGAAGCTCTACTCACCTGCACAGGTAGGCCGGTCATCACTGCTGCATGCATCGCTGCTGCTCGAACTGTGCAAAGAATGATGTAGTATAATGAAATAAACTGTTATTATGGGATGCATTGCAAGCTATACCACAGTGCTGCTGAATTTCTCAAATCTAAACAGAGACCGACTGGGTTTCTGTCTCAGCGGCTCTGACAGTTTTTCTCGCTGAAAGCTTAATCACAGGTTTCCGCTCGCTCTAATGCAGTATAGTTTCTATAGTAACAACTAATTCACCGGAACTTGAATGGAGGACACTTCACATAATTTACTCTAAAGGTCATAATAAAAAGATCAAAATATTTTTATTTTATTTTATTCTTTCATTTTTTTAAATAAACAAAAACAAACAGTTATTAACATTTTTTAAGTACACAGTAAATTCCCCGGTGTAGAATTAACAGTATTTATATGGGTCCCATTGAACTAAAATTTACTTTAACATTAATGAAATAGATTTTATCATGAGCATCTTGTAATAAAGATTTTGGAGAGACATCCTCAAAATAATGCCTTCAGCAAATGGTAGTTTTGGAGGTAGAATTGCCTTGCTGGACTTGCCTTGGACTTTGATTAAATCAAATTTGCTGTTTAATGTTTTTTTTTTTTTCGATTCACTTCTTTGAATTGATGCGTCAGTTCACACAAAATCGGTTCACACTTTTGAATTATTAAAAAAAATGATTCAATGAGCTTATTGACCGCTTGGTAAATTGGTTACTTATAACATCTGATCACAAGATGCATTTAAGACAAATAGAAATGACAGATATAAACATCTATACACTTTTTCAGTCCATTTATTTTGGATCAGTTAAAATAAATGGACCGGACAGAATAAATATGTGAACGTGTTGGCCTTCTGCACTGGTCCTACACCCCAATTAGTGCTGGATACTGACAGTATTGGGTTATCCATAACTCAACAAGGTTTTTTCTGGCACAGGATCACACGTTAAAGAAAGTTAGATAAAAGTAGTCGGATCTTAAACGTGTTTACTGACAATAAATACTCCATTAGAATGAATAAATACTACAGTTATTTGTATATGGCTTTTAAGATTGAAATAAACCAGATGTTCAGCATTTCACAACTTTGATCCTACAACGTATTAATTAGCCTCAAACCGAGCAACTTTTTTTTTTATTTGGTTATGATTAAAAAAATATTTTTGACATTTGATTGACACCCCATAATATACCGTACTTATATAATTGCGTTAATAAGGAGGTAAAGACCTAATGAACTTTGAAGCAAAGCTGACTCATGTACGGCTTCAGCACAAAGTCTGATATAAACTATGCAGAAACATCCGAGCAATCATCTGATGTTGAAAGAGCTCAGCAGGGACACTCTGTACCAAGTACTGACATCATGAACATGAAGTAATGGAGCTTCTGTTCTCTGAAACAACCCCATCCCATCACCAGCACCACCATCACAACCACCACCCCACCCAACCAGAATGTACTCCTTCCTCAAGTATGAGTCACTGGTGCTAGTGTGTGCAGGTGTGTGTTTGTTTTGGGCCATAGCTAGATAGTTGTCTGGACTTGCTACTTGCTCTATTAATAGCCCCGTTCCAAGAATAGCTCATAGCCCCTTGCAGCAACACCTGTAGACTGCAGTGATTGCGAATTTTAAAATGCAGCACCAACAAGACCAATTTCGCCGCTCGATCAACACAGGGCCATGATTGCGCTTGGCGTCTATTTTATATATAAAAGCAGGACGTGCTTGAAAGAGATGAAAGGTGAGGAAGAGGAAGCGAGAGGAAAAAGTAGTAGCATCATTTAAACGACTCGTTGCAGAGACTGAAGAACAAACATTCTGTAAAGTCAATCGTAGGAAAGGAATGAGCTTTTAAAAAGAGAATTGTAAAAAAGAAGAAAAAAAAACAGAGATGAGACACCTTGAATTATAAAGTGGCAGTTAGTTTTACCCCTGCGCTGTTTATGGACAGGAAATAATCCTGTCTCGCTTCTTTGACCTAAAAGACCTTTAACCTTAAAAAAAAAACAGTAACATTTGGATTAATGGATAATCTAAAATTGGTATTAGAGATTTATACTAAAAAAACACTGCAAGAATCTTAAAAACTGCCTAATGCACAGCCCACAAACGCTGACTCACAATAAAAATGTGATCTCAGTCACTTTGACCGTGGCATGGTTGTTAATGCCAGACAGGCTGGTTTAGGTATTTTAGACTGGCTGATCTTGTGGGACTCTCATGCAAAATATTCTCTAGGGTTACCCAGAATAATGGGAGAAAAAAAATCAGTGAATGTTAGTTCTCCGGGTAGAATTTCTTTGCTGATGAGACAAGCCAGACAAACCTGAGACAACTAAACTTAACTAAATGAAAACTAACTTTGTAAGTTTGGTGAGCATCATAGCTGGGCGATTTAATCAAATTTGCAGTTTAATCCATTTTTCTTTTTGGTTGATTTTTTAAATTGATGAGTCATTTCAAACAATCGATTCACACTTTTAAATTATTATGGTAAACTTGCAAATGTACCATCTAGAACTCACACAATTCTCTTGTTTTGTGCTTATCAGCAGTAGGTGTGTTACCGCCACCAACTGGACTGGAAGAGCGGCGGGAAAAAGAAAAAGATCACTTTAATTGAGACGACAGTTTACCAATGAACAAAACATCTTTCACAGCACCTCTGTGTTTTAGATGTTTGTCTTAATTTTAATATGGTAAAACTTGTACGAATTATAGCTACTTGAGACACATCAGGCAGTAATCTAGTCTATTAGTGCTATTAAAGCGTTTCGAACTGAAAATCGGAAAGTCCCAAAAATTAAAAGAAATTGATCGTCTCAGACCACACTTTTAAAATTTTATGGCATATGGGCTACAACAGCATAGGAACCTGAACAGTTAACAACTGGGCAATGATTGTTCCATGCTTAGAGTAACTAATATCATAGTTTTCCCCGTTTTGATATATAATGTTAACACTAATTAAAGCTCTTGACCTTATATCTGTGTGGGTTTTGGGTATGATATGTGTGCTGCCACTATGGGACTGCCTGATGAGATACAATCATGAATGAACAGCTGTACAGGTTATCCTGATGAATGCTTAGAGTACTCCATGTATGGAGTGTAATTCATAAACCGTGAAACTTAATGAGACTCTTAATGATAGCCTGCTATTCTTTAGATTGTGCACATAATCACAGTGTTAAATCCGTGCTATCTAATAAAGCTCATTCTTTTTAATCTTTTTTTTTTTATTTAAATAACTTTACCAGCCATGGCATGCTTCCAAATTGAGGACTTAGTCTGACACTGCCGCAGCAGCATAATTAGTGGGTTGGGCCGAGCATGAGAAGTAGAACATATACAGCGATGCAGAGAGAGTGAGCAAGAGAGCAAGAGAGAGGGAGACATCCTTTCTGTCTGTTGTCTGATTATGCAACCCAGAATCATAACCAGCTGTTCCTGAATGAATTGTGGGTGTTTGTTTTAAAGCTGTTAAAGTTTAATACTTGCTTAATGATTTTTTCTTCTTACCATAAAACAGGAAATAAAAAATAGCTGCCAGCTTTAAAAGTAAGGATATTATGCAGTTTTCAGCTATTACACTAGCTTAATCACTGCTGTTTATATTACTGCTGCAGAGCTTGTCTGATGGAGGGCTTGCTCAGCAGATGTATTATAAAACAAGCTGACAGATTGCAGGTTTTCTGCTTCTACTATATAAAACCAATTTGGCATACCAACGAAGACATTCAAGGCAGCGGAATAGTCAGTTGACCAGCAAGACATAAATTAAACAAGACTTAATCATTAAACAGGAAGCAGGATGTATCAGGTAATCACAGACACCAGGCTGGAGCAATTTACAAAATGTCTTTGGCGGTCTGGGTTATTAAAAAGAATTTGTCTGACTAAGCAGGGATAGGTGCTGGATAGGAGGGCTGTACACCCTGTGGGGGTTATAGATGTCCTTGACCTAAGTTTTAAGGTAGTCCTTTACAAGGCAGCATATACTGTATCTACAGCCATGTGTTAAATTTGTACAGTTTTTTTTTTTTTTTTTGCAATTTTAATATTTAAAATCTACAGTTAGATAAATGACCATATCTTAAACATGGTATCTTATACCATACCTTTAGGTGCATATGTTGATGGCTGACACTTAAAATAGATTTTTTTTTTTATGTTAGAGCAACTTTCCTTCAATTGCCCCATGCTGTGGGATAAAGGGCAGGGCCTCCATGGATCGGGCTGGTTTGTCCGGTGGGCCTCCATGGATCGGACTGGCTTGTCCAGTGGGGCCTCCATGGTTTCGACTGCTTGTCTGTGGGGCATTCATGGATTGGACTGGTTTGTCCGGTGGGGCCTCCATGGATTGGACTGCTTGTCTGGTGGGGCCTCCATGGATTGGAATGGTTTGTCCCGTGGGGCCTCCATGGATTGGACTGCTTGTCTGGTGGGGCCTCCATGGATCGGACTGGTTTGTCCGGTGGGAACTCCATGGATTGGACTGCTTGTCTGGTGGGGCATTCATGGATTTGACTGGTTTGTCCGGTGGGGCCTCCATGGATTGGACTGCTTGTCTGGTGGGGCCTCCATGGATTGGAATGGTTTGTCCCGTGGGGCCTCCATGGATTGGACTGCTTGTCTGGTGGGGCCTCCATGGATCGGACTGGTTTGTCCGGTGGGGCCTCCATGGATTGGACTGCTTGTCTGGTGGGGCCTCCATGGATTGGACTGCTTGGTCATTTTACGACGTCGAGTCGGCAGTCTTGGGATCTCTGCCTACTGGGCCCTGTGCAAGGTAACCTCAGGTGCACTGGGTGATTTGGTGGCTTTCTATCATGGCAGGCATTAACTTTTTTCATTGATGTGTGCCGTGGTGGCTTTTCTGTGGGATCAGAGTGGACTGGCTGATCTTTTGTCGAACCAGGCATTGGGTACCCATGGTCCTGTCACCAGTTTGCAGGTCTATAATTTGTGATGAATGCTGTTAACTTTACCCGTCAGTGATCTAAATGTTATGACTGATCAGTGTATTGTATGTACTCTGTATTTAAAACAGAACCTGGCCTACTGTAGATGGGACTAGGTTTGTAAATTATTGTTAGTGACTTCAACTGTGCATCACTAAAACCCTAATGGTTAAGCACTTATTTGAAATGTTGTGTTAGAGCTAAGAGAGGTGAGTAGGTGTTGTTGGTGCGTGTGGATGAGGAGCCCAATATGAAAAAGTTGTCTCCATCCATAATTTCTAATGGCTGGCCCGGGTGTGCTGAAGATCATGGGAGTTCAACCGCATCTGCTTTGGGAGTTCCAGGCTCAGGCACAGGCATGACAATGCATATACTAAAGAACTTTTTGTAATACATTTGAAAGTTTTTTGAAAAAGGAGCTATTTTTCAATCATGGATGAGTGTGCATAAGTGGCTCATATTTTGCTGCCTCAGACATTTTTTTTTATATTTTCAAGGAGAATGCCACATCATTGTGAGTGTCAGCGATGATTTCTTAGCTCTAATCGCACTCAGAGATGCGCTTCAACCCAGCGTACAGTTCTTTCGAGCAGGGTTTGCAATTACTAACGGAAAATCTTGTAAGGTGACGGTGCCCTATTAAAATGTCAAGACAAAAAAAGATTGTTGTGTATTGGCCCTACAGGCATTATCCTGAGACATTGGACATTTATATGTACCACTGTGTTCATAATGGGAAACAGAGTGAGACGTGGTGCACTAATAAAATGCGAATGATGTGTTGGAACCATCAAAGAGTACAAAGAATGCTTGGTAGTTTTACATTTATCAAATGAGAGTTTGACAAAATGAACCAGATCAGTTTTATCCAATGGCACTTGTAACTTGAGCTTTAGGCACAAAAACGACACGGGTTGTAAGGTGAACATCACGTGGTGGACCGAGTCTTACGTGGAACTTAGGGAACTTGAGGTACAGTGTGGGATTTACTCCTGCAACCAATTAGGACAGAACTGATGCATAAAATCTAAATTGGGAAGCTATAGTAGAAGAAAAAGCCTTTGGTTTTTCTCATGTACAGTACATTACAGAGCAGTGAAATTCTTTTCTGCACATATCTCAGCTAGTTAGAAAGATATAATATGACGCCACAGGAGAAGAGATGATTAAATAGGATATTTGTAGTGTTGGGCTTGAAACCCATAACTGCTGCACCACCACCACCACCACTGCTTTAATTTACAGTACAGAATCAGCACAAGAATTTAGGAAGAGAAATTTGGCAGCCATACTCTAAATTCGTATTGGCATGTGTGGGAGAACTTCTGAAGAGTTGTAGCACTAGGTGTAGTCAGGTCTTGAGACAACAAAGAGTGGCCTCACTTGGAGAAAATGCAATCCTCTGGTTGTCAAAAAAGAAATTTGCATTGCCGACTGAGTTTCGTGCTTGTATTGACACTTTCATGACGCAAGATGCATTCAAGATGATACATCAAGACTCAACTGGGTCTTGGATGGATGACGATCTGTACTATTTTTGATGGACTACAAAGTACTTCTGCCAAATGGGGTAAATGTACATGGCTAATCTACCGACATTATATCGTGGCTTGTGCTGTTTTGTATTGGAGACTTTTCTAAGTAGTTAAGGCATAGCGTTGATTAAATGCATGTGTGTTCCTTTTGAGGTATTCTTCTATACGTGTTGTCCAAGAACAGCTCAGAATCCCAAGAATAATCTCTAGTGTATGGTACCTAAATAAATATCGTCCAGGCACAGCTGAGAACCTGAAGGATGTGCTACAGTATGAGGTGTCATTCCAGGTATGGAGTGTTGATGTATAAGCAGCATGGAATGAATTGAGTAAGAGGTGAGTTCTGTCCAGAATGAGTATATATAGAGCCATAAAGGGTATATAAGAGGGGTAATGAGGGTCTAAGGCCAGAGAGGCAAGTGTCGGCTGATAAGCAGCGCCAGTGTTTGTGTGTCTGACGTGGCAGATCAATGACCTCTCTGCTGCTTTTCACCTGACGGCTTCCAGGATTGTTGGACGTGCATGCTCACGCATGACTGGCTAGGAATACGGCTCGCTGAACACCAGCAAAAAATAGCGTCTCTGCCACCATCACCTCCCAGGCAACAAAGAGCCTGTCAGGCTGTGTGGAAAAGATGGAAACAGAGATCATTTGGGTTTATTCTTTATGCTTTTGTCTCTCTTTTCACTAATCATGCATCAGAAATGAGCTATTCAGTCAGTTATAATCACATCTTTGATGCAAAAAGAAAGCAGAAAAAAAAGCACCAGAAAACATTGCAGCGGAAAAAAAAGAATTGTTTTATGCAGACTTGCTTACTGTACTTTCTAAGACGCACACCTCATTGACCCCTGGGTCAATAAAAATAGCATATATATATATATATATATATTATATTTAATATATTAAACAAAACATAACTTTATTTACACAACATCCTTTACATGATCGCCACTCGTGATGAACTTGTGTTAACTCATCTGGTGTTATGCATGTAATTGCTTAATTATGTTAATTTCCCCTGTGTATGGAGACCTTTGGGACACTCTGTAAATTGCTTTGAATATCTTAAGTGGTAGTGGACTTATTAATAAGACGCACAGGAGAGCTTGGACGGCTCCCACCGTTTAATCCTCAACCTATTTTTTAATAGTGACACATAATTAATTGGACACATGCAGCGTTTTCTAGTACTTCTCTGCACCAGCGGTAAATAGTACCAAAGGACTGCAGTATACTTTTTTGATTAATCGATTCTACTGCAGGCCACGGGGAAATAGAGGAAATAGCATGCATATATAAGAGGAGGCTGTAGGGGGAGCGAGTTTCAGTTTGTGTAGTAATCTTGATTGAGAGGCACTTTGGATGTAATGTGCAATAAATGTGCAGTCATGTAAGGAATGTGTCATGTTCATACTCTTCCCTGCTAATGGAAGGCGCCTGGAAAGCATTAGGCAACAGGACCAGGGGCGTTCAAGTCAATCTGGGACTTTTAAAAATTAATGGGAATAAAAACTCCCTTTATTTCTCTATATACAGTTATCCCCTGCTACACTACTGCACTTATCCCAGTGTTTCATTACTGCTTGGATACCTTTATACAGTAGTAGATAGTTTTCTCAGTACGCCAGAGCCATGATCAGTCTCCCTGCATCAAGTCTGAAATGCCGGCCTCCCAGGAACTACATCAGCATGCTGTGCTTGATGTCTTCCGTAAAATCCCAGTTTGACTTGAACGCCTCTCATAGTTCATAACCAACAATAATTTTCTGTATATAATATCCCTTCTTTATGAATCTTTTTGTATTAAGAACATTTGCACCACATGTATGCAATTTTCCAAAAAAAAAAAAATCTTAATATTTATAGTGATTAATGCAAGTTTGCCCATAAATCACATACATTTATGGGATAATTGATTTACATTTAGAGACACCCACAAAACTCTGTAAAAGTGTAAACATGCATAACATTTCATTAATAAATTTGTTATACGTATATTACTTTTTTAACATAAAATAATTGATCGCACTGCAAACTAACAGGTTTTTTATTGCTTATAGACAATTTACTTATAAATCTATTTCTATCCAACGTGATGGATAAGCCCTTGTCTGCACATTACACATTATATGCATACTGTATTCACTGTAAATGATAGTAACTTCTTGCTTTCTATGTGAAACATCAGACCTACAATATACTGTACAACATATTGTAGCGTTTTTCACCGCTAAGAATGAACTTGGAGAGACGAGTGAGCTTCCTTGCTGCCCAATGCAAATGGCTGGGAGTAATTTAATCAGCAACGGCACGAAACAGCATAAACAACACATTCAACATTAATAAAGACACACTTCTAACTCACACACACACCCTGGCCGAAGCCACTAACCCAAACACCTTTCCTCGACAGGGTGAACACCTAACAACCCCTCCCGTAAAGCATGATGGTTACTAGTGCAAAACCCCGCCCACACCACAATATGAACATTTTGACTACAAAATGAGATATCTCTATTTTGAGAGGGAAAAAGTTCATTCAAAAGGATAAAGAAGACTTACAAGCTATTAAAAAATATTTTGTGCATTGTTTTGAGTCACAATGGTATTAAAAAGGATGACTGCCAAAATTTTACTTTTTAAAACTTTTTTGGTTATGCAGTATCATTGTGTATTTTGCATGGTTTTGCAAAACATCGACTCCATCTGCCAAAGTTTTGTCCCAATAGATAAATCAGTCTTGTGTTTGTGATAATGTAATTATGCCATTTAGTAATGATTATAGTGCTGGTTGAGTTTAAATAATAATAAAATCAAACCCATGCTTTGATTGTGCTTTAGTAGTGAGTCATGAAAGTAACTTGGAACAAGAAAAAAGTGTTGGGTTTTGTTGCACACAAAACGTTTGCGAGAAACATTAAAAACAATCTAAAACTTTAGTTCATTGCAGAATCCGTCTCTTTTCCATACAATTTTCAGTTTCACATCATTTTATGATGACACTGCCTTAATATGGTATATGGAGGCAGCATATGAGGTCCAATCAGGCGTCAACCCACGCATGTTCATCAGTTGTCCTGAAAGTTTATAAAAAGGTTCCTAAAAATCCCAAGAGGAGAACGGGGCGGTTCAGACATAACCAAGCATACCAAAACACAGCAGGTTCCACCAACCAGCGCAAATATCTCATGTCTTTTGTACACAAAGAGATTGCAAGTCTCCTTAGTGTTGTTACATTAGTTCATTAGTACATTAGTAGATGATAATTTGTCAAAATGAGTACAAGTTGAAATGCGGTGTTTATCCCGTTTTGCTGTCAAACTGTTCATAAGGATCTGTGCACATTCCCGCAATCGCATACAAAATATAGTATGTATGGCCTTAAAGAAAATATGGAATCAGAGTGATCAGCAAACACAAAAAAACTCTACAAGGACACAATAACAGATGATGATCCTGGCATGTGTGTTTCATATGCAGGAGAACCTCTGGTTGGACAGTGTCTCTCTGCTGATTAAGGACTCTCTGGAGGGTGAGATGCAGATGATTGATAACCTGTCAGGATCTGTCTTTCACCACTACTCCTCCCCGGTGGTGTGCAGAGGGTGCAGGTGCCAGCCAACTGAGGTAACACACATATACACACATACTCAACATACTGCACACAGAGGAAGAACCTTTCATCTGTTTGCTTCGTAATTTGATTCTGTATCAAAAAGTCAACACTGTTTAAGGGCCACATGTTGAGTTAAGCTAGCATAGTGAGGATTTAATTACCTGCTAGCTTACGTGCTATTTAGACAGTTATACAGGATTTACTTTTGAATTTAACCTTTGGGCTTAAGCCCAAATTTCTTGCTGGAGAGCGAGGGCCAAGTACAGTGCTACTGTCTCTCATTGTGATATGTCAAGTAGAAGTACACGTTTTCTTATATGCTTAAAAATAATGGTATGACATTTAAGGCTGGTATTAAATACATACATACCGTATGATAATGCTAATTAATTAATTAATTAGTACTTTAGGTGCAGGAGGGGATATTTAAAACAGCAAACCGTTTATGGCTAAGGTTATTAGATAATTAAATGTCAGCCATAACAATTACAGATGAGGTGTTCGTTCAGTTTATTCTTTTAATCATGGGACCTGTAACTTGACTCTAGTCCACCTGTCCCTAACGAATGCATTGGACATATTAAGGAAAAGCATGGACCTCTCTATATAAGGCCTTACAGTAGATTGTGCATGTCTGAGTGAAAACAAATCCATGAGGTTGAGAAAATTGTCTGTAAACCTACAAGACAGGATTGTGTCAAGATCCGGAGACAAAAACATTCTGGAGCACTGAAAGCACCCAAGAGCACGATAGCCTTCATCTTTCTTAAATGGAAGAGATTTGAAACAACCAATAGTCTTTACAGATTTGGCCGTCCAACCAAACTTAGTAATCAGTGATAAACGGCCTTGGTCAGAGAGGTAACCGAGAACCTACTGTAAGGGTCACTATTACCTCTTTTCCACTACACTGGTGCTGGTGCCAGGCCTGCATTTCCACTAGACAGGAGCTCAGCGGGAGCTGCATGATAATATGTCACAGGCCACGCCCACTAAACACAAACGACCATGGCCGAAGTCAGTTTACCGGTTATTCTCCAAACTAGTAGAAAAATGTATTTCAGTATCCAAAAGCAGTTTATTCGACGTGTTATAACCGCTCAAAGTCTTTTTTCAGTTTTTTTAGCTTATACACTATTTGGTCGGTTGTTCGTTTGATGCCTGCGACTGTTAGTTCTTCTCTTATTTCCCCATACATTTTTTTTTTTCTTAAAGCACTTTCCAATTTCTGCTGAATCTTGGCGAATGTCCAAAATGCCGAAATAACGCTTTTGTTTCGTCCGGGCTCCACATTAACGGACTTTGGGTCTCCGCCATTTTTTTTACCACTCCCTATAACTCCGCCCACCGCTCGTGACGTCTCAGGTTCTCGCAACTAGACCAGCAGAGTTTAGGGGCTGGTTCGGTGCTTATTTTTGGGCACCGGCACCAATTTTTTTCTGTGGGAAAAACCGGCACGGAACCGGCACGGGAACCAGAGCAGTGGAAAAGGGGTATATAAGTGAGATCCTAAGTTCCCTTGTGGAGATGGGCGAGACTTACAGGAGGACAGCCATCATTGCAGTACTCCACCAATCAGGCCTATATGGTAAAGTGGCCATACAAAAGTCAAAGGTTACTGTACAGTACATGACAGCCAGGTATGAGTTTTCCATAAAAGCAACTGAAGGACTCTCAGACCATGAGACACAAAAGCCTCTGGTCTGATGACACAAAGATTAGAATCAGGCAATCAGATACTGCACATCCCCTTGTTAAAACTATTTCATGGTGGCAGCAGCGTCATGCTGTGGGGATAATTTTTGCAACTGGCACTGGGAGATTAGTCAGTAAAGAGGGAAAATTGATGCAGATAAAATGCATAGCTATGATGGGTTGAAAACTGGTGGCAGTGGTGGGTCAGAGGGCTAAGGCACTGAGTTACTGATCAGAAGATCGGCGGTTCGATCTCCAGCTCCACTAGGTTGCCACTGTTGGGCCCTTGAGCAAGGTCCTTAACCCTATCTGCTCCAGGGGCGCTGTATCATGGCTGACCCTGCGCTCTGACCTCAGTTACGCTGGGATATGCGAAGAAGGAATTTCACTGTGCTGTAATGTACTGTATGTGTGACAAATAAAGGCTTAACTTAAAACATTCTCCAGACTGCTCTGAATCTCAGGCTGCGATAAAGATTCACAGTTCAACAAGACCATGATCCAAATTAAAACACAAAAGTGGCTTCAGAACAACTATGTGAAAATTTTGGAGTGGCCCAGTCTGGAGTCTGGACTTGAACCCAAAAGAGAATCTCTGGAGAGACTTGAAAATAGCTGTGTTCTGACCCTGCACGTTCAACCTGGTTGAGCTCTAACGATTCTGACAAAGAGAGTGGAAGAAACTTCCAAAAGTGTGGCAAGCTTGTAACATCATGCACAAACAGACTTGAATCGGTCATTACTGCCAAACATGCTTTTGCCAAGTACTGAGTGATGGATCTGAGTACTTGTGAAAATTGCATATTTCCGTCTTTATTTTTAATAAATGAACAAAACAAGCAAAGGATTGTGTGTAGAACGATAAGGAGGGAAACATATAAAGTGCAAAATTGAATTAAAACTAAATAAATAAATGTTTTTGCATTTATTTCTATCACTTTCTATCAGCACTGTAAAGATATTCTTTATTTGTCTAGGATTTTTTTTGGTACATTTTTCCAAGCAAAATGTACTAGATTCTTCTTTGTAGATAAGCTATGGGATAAAAGCTTAGGTGACAGAATTACCTGTGCCAATCTTTGCTCCAGCCTGTATTTTGTGTTCTTCAGTCCATTTTGGATCAATCTTCTGCACTTATTGGATTCAGCAGAGTGACCAGACAGCCGCATGTTAGGAAGATTTCCTTTGTGTCGTTCCCCCTCAAAAGGGGCAAGCTGGTATTACGTTAGTGGGACTACAGGTCCTTGGAAATTGAAATGCCATGAGCTGTAACTTCGCTGCACTCCAATTCCCCTTCCACTTTATCTTTGCAGAGCTTCCTGTTAAAGGAGACATGGTATACACTATGATATCAGCCTAGGTCATAGAGATGTAGGAAGAAGGCAAATATGTTATCCTGTGCTGTCCATACTGTATGATTTCTCCTGGTTCCATATAGGTATTAAAAGAATTGGCACACATTTCATTATTAATTTCTCTGATTCTGTTGAAACATTCGTTTAATGTTACTTTATAAAAGACATCTTGATAATTTTTAGTACTTCAGTTATTTAAAAAACGCAATTGGCCAATCAAACATACAGTAAGAGACAGGAATGACATCTGTATTGCTGTTACTCATGTGTTATACAACATACTACAAAACTAAAAAGGGCTCCAGACAAGAATAAATCTTTAGGAGGTTTTGGGTCCGAAAAAGAAAAGGATTAAATAAAATTGGCGAACTTTGACTTGCTAGCCAGCTAAGCTATTAGTTATTAGTCTCTTAGTTAGCTATTAATCTACAGTATTATGTCGCATGGCACTGGGTGAGTTTAAAAAGCTGCTGAGAAGAAAAAATTCTTAGCGTCATTAAAATACATGAAACTGTTATGAGAAAATACAACCAAATTAAGTCCCAATCTTTTCTGTTTTATATATATATATATATATATATATATATATCTTTTTATTTATTTATTTTTTTGCAATCCACTTCATCTTCATCTGTTCATCAGCGCCGGCATCCGAAGGTATTCGTCTTGGACAGAGCACGAGAGTACAGGAGCACAGCAAGGCCGAGTTCAAGAACATGAGCACTTGTGAAACCTTTATGAATGTATGACAGTTGAACGGTCTAAACTGAGTGCTCTTATTATTAAACTGATTGAAACGGTCTATAAACTGAGTGCTCTTATTATTGAACACAGCCCTGCTGTACTATCACTCCTGCTCCTGTAGCGTACCAAGCAGGCTGATACAGCAAAGGAGAGAGTCTAGAATAGGAATAAAGATTACTGTTTAATTTATTTATTGACCTGGATTTGACTGTCTGGATTTCGGACATGGGTGAGAGAAAAGAAGGAAAAAAAACATAAAAACAATTCTTTTAAGGAAAGAATATGTCAGTACATTTTAGACATCGTTGTGTTAAAGTCCCGTGTTGATCATCTGGTAGACTAACATTTGTGATTATAACTTAGGTGGAAATTCATCGTAGTGTAACTTGTCCTGTTTCACAAGCAGTATTGTTTCCTGTGGTGTTCCTCTCGACCTCGGGAATGTTTTTAGGTCCACCTCTATTGTAGCCAGTAAACAGCGCTTAGTTTTTTCAACACAACAATTTCTAAAATGCACTGACATATGTAATACCTTTCTGTATTTTGGTGCTGGAGAATTGACCCGGAAATATGAGTCACATGTACCTCTATTTTTTTTCCTCCTATGTCCCATTTTTTTTTCCTTTTCCATATTTTTATTTGTTTATGTGTGTGTGTCCTATTGTATGTCCTGTTTGTTTTTTTTGCTTTCGACAGACGTTTTTTACATATACATTACGCCATTTGGCAGACGCCCTTATCCAGAGCAATTCACATTTTTATCACATTATACATCTGAGCAGGGTTAAGAGGGTTAAGGGCCCAGCAGTAGCAACTTAGTGGTCATGGGGTTTAAACCTAGGACCTTCCGAACTGTAGTCCAATGCCTTAACCACTGAGCTACTCCTGACCCTTACTGTAAGAGAAGACATATATATATACGTATATACAGTGTATACATATTAAATTTAATAACATATATAATAATTTGTTTAATGATACATTTTTATTAATTAATTAATTAATTTATTAATTTATTTATTTATTTATACTGTATGGTATTGCTTATGGTAAAACACTTATATCATTATGAATCCAAAAGAAATACACTTATACGACTGATAATTATTAAATATGTTAAACATACAGTGAAACAGGACGTGAAATAAAGTAACAGTTTTTAAAAGCTCTCGAAACCCCCAATGTTGATGCCAAACATCAAACAGAATGCTGTGCTTCTGATATGGAAATTTGTAAATCCTTTTCCTTTTTCCTCTTTAAATGCATCCATACTTGACATGACCTGACTTGAACGTGCTTGACTTGGGATTATGCTTTAACGAAATCAAAAACTAAAATATTTTTAGGATTTATGGATAGGTTTTACACTTGTACATGTTTTGTTCTAATTTCCAAAGATCCGATTGGCCGAGGTGGAGCAGGCCTCTCTGATGTCAGAGCAGCTCTCAGACAAGTCGTCTTCTCCGGCACTTCCTGATGACCTCAGTCTTGATGACCACAGTGTGTACCAGCTAGTTGTGAGAGACATCAAGGTAAATAGGCATAAAAGCTCTCAGGTCTAGAAAACAAATAAAATAAATTATTATTTAAATAAGTACAAATAAATAAATAAAATTCCATAAAGTTATCTGGGAAATTGATTAAATCAATAAAAAGCCAATAAATGTAACATAATGTAAATAAGATATAAAAAATGTATATACAATAAATATCACATCTATACATATGACGAAACTGTAAAGTCGCCGTTTTTGTATATTAAATATATTTGCGAAAAAATAATTTGTGAGACGTAAGATGAGTAATAGAACACATCAAGATGGTTTTTGGAATTTTCGTCTGCCTGTCTGTTTGTTCAAACATCACGTAAAACTGATTAGTTCATCTCAAAATTCAACAGTACTGTAAATTTTTTTGATACGCGATTTTGGGTGTGCAACTGAAATGTATGTAATAAACACAATCTCACACCTTCATTCTGCGCACTTTACACGTATCAATTTTAATTCATTTCAAATTTCAACAGATGGCACTGTACATTTGATTAAATTCCACATGAACTAAGGCACGGGCACGTTCAGTAAATAAACATTTATATGACTTTTTTTCACTCTTTCCTTTATTGTTTATCTTTCTATACATATTAATGCCCTGAATTTCTTCTTATTGATGTTGTTATCATTACTATTATAATTATTATTATTATTATCATGACTTTTTAATTAGTTTTCTGTACATTCTTGCCCTTTTTTGAGAAAGCTGTCATTTAAAACATGATTTTTTAGTGCTTAACGTTGGGAAAATTGTCTCCCCCTCCTTTTATACAGTAGCTGTCTAGCAGGATCCTCTCAAGGCCTCAGGGGATTCCTTTGGTCTCTAATTATCATACTTCTTAATTGCCACAGTAATCTTAATTTACATGTCTTAGTACCTGATGAGATAATCAATGCATGTTTAATTACCTAATTATCTAATCAGTGTTCTTGCATTGGTCTGTTATTTGGGCTTTTGGGCATATCAGCCAGGTGATGATGCTGATTGTCACATTTCCTCAGGCTCGCTCTGCTGATTTTCCTTTTACTGATTCACTGCTAATTTAATATGCGCTGCATAACAATGAAGGGCCCACAAGCAACCGTTTTTTTCCCCCTTAAATCATTATTGATTCAGAGAAGTGTTTAATCACTTAAATAAAAGACACTTTGTGTCGAATTATGACCCAACAGGAAGGTCTTAAAATGCATTATAGTATAATTTCCGCTGCGATGCAAGGATAGTGCTCAAACGCTGATGTATTAATATCAGGTGAACGAGCACCGAATAATGATCCAATATTTTATAAAACGGTGTGTAATTTGCCATAAGCTGCCTTCAGGCGACCCCAAGGCTCATAGTTAATATGCAGATTGGCATATGGTTCCATCCTTGCATAATGTTAACAAGGTTAGGATATACCTATGTCATGACCCATGGCTGGCTAAGCATGTAAGTAGAACGTTTAAAAATTGCAATGGTAATAACAGGGGAAAAAATGAATACGCCTGACCTTTTAGTTTCGCAGTTCTGAATGCTAATTTGGTCTCATGATGGCATACACGCTAATACAGCTCTGCTCTCTTTCCAGGAGGAGAGAGGAAGTAGTACCTCTCACAGCTTAGAAGAGCTTCAGGCCGCACCGGCGGAATGCAGGGCGTCTCATTCCAAGAGTCGAGCTTTCAGCATGGGGAGCGAGGCAGGGGATAGGCTTTCAAACGCAGGCTTTCAGAGGCAGAAGGAATCAGCATGTCATCACCATGTGCCATCTCATAGTCCAGGTTAGTGAGCGAGCTCTGAATGAAATTAATCTTCCATAAACAAACATTTCCTTAAATGTCCACAAAATATGGAAAGGGTTTTATACAAAATACATCAGTTTTCCTTTTGTAAATATAGCTGAGAGGAGAAACTAAGAGCTGATGGATAAAATGTAGTACTCTGTGATAGTTGGTGGAAACAACAGCGATCAGTGATTGGTCAGTGGGAACAATGATGATTAATGTATATTGGTAATGATCGTGAGCATTTCTTGGTTAGTACTGATGGAAAGAAAGCATCAGTGATTAAATTTTGGAAGCAATGGTGAAGTCATTGTTAGGGAACTATAACAACAAGTGTTTGATTCTTGAGAGCTACAGTAATGAGTGAGTGGACATTGGCAATAGCAATCTTCTTTGTCTTTCAGCTGTTCCCTTTCAGGGGTCGCCACAGCGAATCATCTGCCTCCATCTAACCCTATCCTCTGCATCCTCTTCTCTCACAGCAACTAACTTCATGTCCTCTCTCACTGCATCCATAAATCTCCTCTTTGGTCTTCCTCTAGACCTCCTGCCTGGCAGTTCCAACCTCAGCATCCTTCTACCGATACAGTATATTCACCATCTCTCCTCTGAACATGTCCAAACCACCTCTATCCAGCCTCTCTGACTTTATCTCCAAAACATGTACTATTGGGAACAGTAATCAGTGATTCATTATTGAGAACGTCAGTTTACACACTTGTATCTCAGTCATCCTTTACACATTGGTGCTGGGTTGTTAAACCTGCTTTGACTCACATAACCAGCAGCTGTAATGTGATCTGGAAGCCCAAAGCGAGTGCAGAAAACTTACTGCTCATCTGCTCATTTGCTCAAGAAGTCACAAAGATACATTGCTGGAAATTTTTTTAACCCTTTAATCGGCGAAATTTGCTAGACAGAAAAAATTCTATGACCATATGGCGACAAACCAATTACAAATCTAAAAAGACACCAAATCAAGCTTCAAAGTCACAAAATTGGCACAAGTGGCTAGAAATCTTGGGGCGTGTCATCAGTTAGATTTAAAATCTAATTTAGATCTAAATTTAATAATAGCCCTGACTACAGCCCAGCAAAAATAGCATGATTAGCTAAATCTTATTTGGACTAACTTACGCTTTCAGGAGCTAATTTGGGTATCACTGATCCACACAACCCACTAAGTGCTGACTATTCGGAGACATCCATGATGTCTATCACTGTGAGAGTCTGATCCGGCTTAAGCAGCCCATTTATACACGTCACTGGTCAATTAAACAGTATAGAGTAGATCTTACAGTATTCTTTTGGCCTATATTAAGTTTTATATGAAGAAGTTGACCAAATATTTATGGAATCTAGACATCACATTGACATTAATAAAGGCATGCTTTTTTAACTTTTCTTGAACTCACGGCCCATTTCTAGTGCACATTAGATGCTGGGAAAAACGAAAATTGCTATCATGAACCATAAAGGATAGTTTTTACAATTTTGTGCTTTAAACTTTGGAGAAGAATCATATATGTATACATATATATATATATATATATATATATATATATGTTATATATATATATATATATATATAATATATACTGTATGTATAATAATATACAATATACATTACAATGATGTCGTTTGAACAGTAAGCTAAACCAAGTTATATATATATATATATATATATATATATATATATATATATATTCCATTATTTTCCCATCATGTTTATTTATATTGTTGCATAGTGGGAGTTTTCAGAAATTCTAGATTTTTAGCTATTGACTCTGCGATCAGTAAAGACATAAAGGATTTTTACAAGTCTGTGCCTAATTAAAATTAATTAATTCTGACATGATGAGAATACACTGTTGTGCATTGTTTTACTGTTGATCTTGCGAAGTGTTTCAAAGGAGCTTAAGACTGACGCTAATTTATGCAAGAGAGGTGATTAGTTATGCATAAAGCCATGGCATTAAATATTCTTACACTCGCATGATAAGTTGAATAGAGGCACAGTTACCATAATAGCAAGTTTAATTAGATTGAATTTCTAGTGAATGATAGTGATGAACCTTGTTTATAACTGCCAGGATGGCCATTTCTGTAGCACAGCTGTATAAACGGGTCATGATGGGATGATAAGGTCGTCCGTGATTTCAGGATAATTTCCACTCGTAGCTCAGAATTCAGACCAACTGATGTCTGTCGCACAGCTGGGGAGCCATTAGCCGTCTACTCAGTGTGCTTGTGTGTGTGTTTGTGTGTGTGGTGACTCACTTGACTGTGGTGCTTGATGTTACCCTGACTCTATGGATTGTGTCACTCCTTCTGATGCGTCTCCGTCTGTGTTTTGTGTCACTGACTGCAAATGATGTGTGTTGTGACCAACTGGCTTGTGTCACATATTCTGTATAATAACATACTGGCAGTCTGTGTGTGTGTGTGTGTGTGTGTGTGCTTGTTTTTGGTGTCTCACATACCTTTGTAACTGTGTTTACCATCTGTCTGGAGCACCATTCGTTAAAAAAAAAAAGAGCTGCCTACATAATCATTATGTCTGACCCTGCATGCATAGCTAGTTTGCTAAACAATAAGTTAATAAAAATATTTCGCTCATTCCATGAAATCTAAAATTTGGCTTGTTGGTTAGCTAATTTTTATTGTTTGATAACCCTTTTGGAATGCTAGTTTAACAAGTTAATTTAGAACACATAACAATTTAAGCAATTCAACAAGGCCATTTCTAATAGCTTACTCTTAAGTTATTCGTTAATTTAACAAGCTAATTGGCCAAATCTGAACTAGGAAATTAATTTAACAATAAAAAAAAATTAACAAGTTTTCACTCACTCATCTTCTATACCACTTTATCCTGTATTTAGGGTGGCGGGGACCTGGAGCCTATCTCAGGAGACTTAGGGCACAAGGCAGGGTACACCCTGCCCTGCGATGCCAATCCATCGCAGGGCACACACACATACACACACTCACACATTCATTACAGGCAATTTTGGGAACTCCAATTAGCCTCACCTAATCTTTGGACTATGGGAGGAAACCAGAACATGCAAACTCTATGCACACAGAGCCGGGAATCGAACCCAGACCCTGGAGGTGCAAGATGACAGTGCTAACCACTACACCACCGTGCCGCCTAGTTAGTGAGTTCATTAAGCTAATTATAAAATTTTAACTAGTACATGAATTCGGCAAGCTAAAATACAAAATTTAACAACTTAGTAAATTCACCAATTTAATTAATAAATCTTTATTTACAATACATACAAGCTAATTAGGTGTAGTGGTTAGTGGTTACTGTCCCCTTGCACCTCTAATAATAATAATAATAATAAAAATAATAATTATTATTATTATTATTATTATTATTATAGTCTGCTTTAGGTACTTGTTTGTGTTAACATAATCTCTTATTAGTCTTTCTATAGAAAAGTTCTAACTGTCCCTCACTCCATCCAAGTCTTAATCTCTTCACCGCTTCAGTCCCTCACAGTTAAGACCTCTTGCCAACATTATACATTAAGCTGATTGAGCCGTTAACTGTACAGCGACAGCCATTTACAATTGCAATTAGTGCCTTAGTAATTGGACAGCTTGTCCACTTTAGTACTCCTTAAATTTTAATATTTTAAGGCACTGCTTTGTGAAGTACTTGGAAACATAAAGCAGCTTGTTAGGACTAACAAGTCCCTTTAAAATATAGGTAACTTTTATTTTCTCCTTATTTTATGAATGAATACAACTAAAGATACAGTTCTCCATCTTCTGACATGTTTTTATGACAGTCAGGTCAAGCTCATGATAACAGAAGGACAGGAAGTAGATGAGCAGTGTTTCTTCTTAACTTACTTCTATGTGCTGCTGATCATCTCTGTTCATTTCATAAATCTGTGCATGCATTTATAGTAATTATTGTAATATGTTGAAAATTATGACACCGTGCTGTATACTAATCGAGCTGGATCTTTTTCATGCCCTTTTCATGCCCTTCCATGTGCTGCCTTGTTGAACGCCCCTGCAGCAGATGGTGCGCGAGGCAGCAGTAGTGGCAGAAGAGACAAGAGGACGCCCTCTTCTCCCTTTCATCTCCCTGCAGAGTTCTTCCACCCAGTCACAGCCGTGCTCCAAGGAAGCCTAGCCTCGGGTATGGTGCGAGCAGGGCGACATAGGCTCACTTCGCCTGCCTCATGGGCATCTCTTAGGTCACCTGGAGCCAACAGCAGGGTCATGGGCTCACAGGTAAAATGCCTTTTCAGATTAGAATGTTTAAATGAGACTCTCTCACACCATATGGACAAAAGTATGCCCCATAGACTCGACTATCACACCCAGGTTTGTTGTGCCATTGTAGATTTTAGTCCTTTCGTCACTGTAATAATAAACTTCCACTTTTCCAAGGAGGATTTCCACCAGATTTTGGAGCATGCCTGTAGGATTTTTCCATTCAGCCAAAGGTGCATTAGAGAGATCAGGGTTGGGTGTTGGGTAATAAATCCTTGCACGAAGTCGCTGTTCCAATTCATCCCAAAGATAATCATTGAAGTTAAAGTCAGGGTTCTGTGTACTGGAGGTCATTCATGTTCTTTCACACCATCCTTCACAAACCAAGGCATTGTAATTTTGGAATAGGTTGGGGTCCATTAGTTTCAGTGAAGGAAAAAGACATTCTACCCTGCTTCCACCCTAAAAAGCCAAAGTTTTGGTGTGATGGTCCAACCACATATTGGTGTGATGGTCAAATGGTCAAATATAATTCGACACATACTGTAATTTTAGTACACATGGTGAACAATGCCCTTCTGAAATCTTTTTCTTACATTCAGCAACCATCCCACAGTGAGTCATCATTAGCCACAGGAAGCTCCGAAGTCAGCCTGCAAACCATGCTGGAGGAAGGCATCAACTTCAGGGTACCTCCTTACAGAGACCGGTCTTTACCTCATCCCCTGCTTTGCCCTGTACCTGATGAAACCCTCTCTTCCTCGGATCTCAGCCCGAGACTGCACCCTGACCGAACCAGCCTCCCCGATCAGGCCACCAGTGGCCACCAGAGGAGTCAAAGCAGCTGCGATGGCAGCCCCAGGCATAGCTGCAACAAGCTAAACTCCATTAAACCTCTGGATGAGGACACAGGGTCAGGAGGAGGATCGAGTCAAGCATTTAACAGCGAACATTTATCAGAGACTATAAGCAGCCTTTCCTTAAGCTCGCTGCTCATGCCTGGCTCACTTGTGCCACCACTGGCTAAAAAGTTTAACAGCACTGGGAGCCTAGAACAAGGCAACGTGTTGGCGCGAAATAAAAATGGACGGCACCTTAGTAGCACTGACGAGCATCAGTGCATTTCGAACATTCGGACAAAAGAGGGAGATGAAGGGGATGGGGAGGAAGAGATTGCAGGTTTGGGGGCCAAAAGCTCCAGTCAAACAATGGACACCAGCTCTCGGAAAAACAGATGAAACGCGTCAATCGTGTTTTTCTTTCTCTCTCTCTCTCTTCTGAATTGCCTCTCTGTTGAGAGTGGGACTCTTCTTAGTCTTTCATTCGTGACACATCCGTGTTTTGTGTAGCCCTGACGGACAGGTCAAGCTCACGTGAACAGGACAGGTAGTAGTTACGAGGACCAGAAGAAAAGTTAAATCTACAGAGAACCAAACAGAGTTGGCTGTTTAGTTGGGCATTAATTACAAATATGAAGCAAAATACAGCTAATATAGGCAGATGAAAGAACACGTGCAAGAACATCTGTAGATGAATGAAATAGAGTCGTTTTCATGGCTGTCTAGATCTCCCATGAAATTTGACTCATGTCGAACCTCTCTCTAAATGCAACGGGTGACATTTTAGGAAAGAAGCCTCATGGTGTCTCTTATAATCTAGGACTTTTAATGTAAGATGACTGGTTTTTATATCATTCACAAACAAGGTAGCAATGATTAAACTTTTAGAAGCTTCCCTTAGTAAATCAACGAAAAAGTGGTGATTCTTTTCTAGCTGTGACCCTCAGTATTAGATTTTTGTCAATGTGTATGTAAGTTTCTGTGTCAGGACTTAATTATTCTTAACTTTAAAAAAGGAGGGCTAATTTAAGATTTAGTAGCTAGATTTCATCAAGACAATATCTGGAGCATAAAAAAAAAATTATAATAATCAGACATCCGATTCTCTGTTGGACATGATGGGATATTCTGAACTTTTAGCTCTGGGTGGATAAATGTACAAAAAAACAAAACAAAAAAACAAAAACAGTTGAATATGCAGAAAGCCGAAAGGGAGAATAGTCTTTATGATTGTCCACTTGTTTGAATGCGATTTGTTGAGATTGATACAGGAGAGCTAATGAGAAACGATGGTATTGTACCATAAAGATGTCAAAAATGAAGAATTTTATTTATTTTTACAAATAGTAGAAATCCAATCTTCCTCATCCACATTGTATGTTTTGTATCTACATTTCTCATAACTGTTTCCAATTTAAGTGCAATGCAAAGTATCTTCATTCTAAAAAAAAAAAAAAGTAGGATTTGTTATTTCTTTTGACTTGATACCATAATAAAAAAAAAGTTATTCAGGGGTCCAAAACAAATGTCTTTCAGGAATTTTAGAATATATTTATTTATTTAATATTTATTTTTATTTGCAGACTGCATGTGATTTAGATTTCTCTTACAGGATGTAGTCTACCTGCTCTAAAAAGCTCTACCTGCTTATTATTATTATTTTTTTGCACGATGTAACTATATGATTTCCTTTTGAATTCATTTACGTGTTCTATTTTATTTATTTATAAATGTTATTTTCATCACGATCAAATTAAACCGAGAAATCATTTACACCATTACGAAATTCTTGACTTTAGGGTAAAATTTTGCTGTCGAATAAATAGAATTCACTCAATACTTTGATCCTGAATAAGTGTTTGAAGTTTTTCTGAGAATCCTACAGAATTTTATGCATCTTAAAAAAAATACAGTACAAAGTACATCCAGGTCCATAAACGGTTTGATTTGCTACTTATCAGGTATGGAAAAGATGGATTTTATTTAAGAACAGTCTGTCTTTTGTAGCATTTCCAGCAATTATTTTGTGTGCAAATTAAACTCCCAAATGTTAATAATTAAGCTGAGCAGCTGGACGAGTTGATTTAGTAGAGATGAACGAACGGAGTCTGTCCAAGACTTAATGCCTGTGATAAATGCTTCCGAATTCCAGTTCTGAAAGCAGACTAATTGAGTTTTTTTCCCCTTGCATTTGTTTCAAAGATTCAAACTGCATTCTTACATGATGAAATGTAGTTTAACGATTGTTGGGAAGGTTTAGTTAGGGTTATTCGGGTTTCACACAGTTGACACACAAGCGGATTTGACACTGAGTTTCCTGAGCTTCCTTCAAGCAAGTACAGGAACCTATGGGGAAAAAAATAATCAGAAGCTTTTCCATTTTAGATGTTGCCTATTACTTGAGATTGCTGCTTGTGATATGAATCCAACTTTTAGGACTGAGCCATCTATTATATCACAAAGTCTCATCGATGGCATAATAAAAATGATTTACGGGAGACTATTACACAGACACACACATACACATCCAGTGTAACGCAGATTGTCAGAGTTATATCATGCATTCTTTTTTTTTTTTTCATCAGTAATAGTCTAGGGTTAAACATTTTCCCTGAATATCAGTAATCAGCCCTTACTCCTTCACAGCATTCTGTGCATTTATTTATTTATTTATTTATTTATTTACAACTATTTTATTTTATTGCTTGGTTAGACAAAAAAATCCAGCCACCATTATATTACATTACAACCCACCCATACAGTACGTAAGTTATTATATTAATTTATGTGTTTGTTCGCTTTCCCGCTCATTCATTTTGTATGCCACTTATCCTCCACAGGGTCGCAGGAAGCCTTGAGCTAATCCCAGGGGTATTGGGGCATGAAGCAGGGTACACCATTGACGGAGTGCCAATACATTGCAGGGCACACACTCATTCTCAGACTACAGGAGAATGCCAACTATTCTACTCTGTACATCTCTGAACTAGAGTACCCAGATGAAATTCACCAAGCACAGGTAGAATATGGTAAACAAATCAACACTCCATGCAAACAAGCCCAAGGTAGGACTTGAACCCTCATTTCTAGAGGTGCAAGGCCACAGTGCTAACCACTATGCCACCGTGCTCCCATTATGTATTTATGTCTATACGTTATACAGTATTTACTGCATATTTGGGATAGATTGCCTAGTAAAGTTAGAAATACAAGTGCTAATAGCGGTCAAGTGAGGCAGGTGTCATGCTGCCCCAAGCTCACGGGAGGCACAGAAGTCAGTCACAGTTTTACCATAAATCAGGATAATAAAAAAAAAATCCTGAATGGTGGACACGGCCTTGTTTCCGAAATGTGTTTCTGCAAACAAAGTGCAAACCTTAAGTGTTTTAAGGAAAACATTGGTTATGAAGATATCAGTATATAGAAATAAGTGTGCACAAAATCCCAAGAAAAATTATGGTTGGATTAGTTTCTGTATACCACTTTATCCTGTATTCAGGGTCAGGGGGGCCTGGAGCCTATTCCAGGGGGCTTAGGGCACAAGACGGGGTGCCAATCCATTGCAGGGCACACACACCTACTCATTCACACACTACAGGCAATTTTGGGAACGCCAATCAGCCTAACGTGCATATCTTTGAACTGTGGGAGGAAACTGGAGTACTCAGAGGAAACCCACCAAGCATGGGGAGAACATGCAAACTCCATGCACACAGTGACAGGAATTGAGCCTGGCCAGGGAATTGAACCCGAGCCCTGGAGGTGCAAGGCGACAGTGCTAACCACTATACCACCCTGCCGCTGGGACTAGGTTTAAATTTTTTTTTTCTAATGCAACCCTGCTCAAGCCGCTCTAGTTTATCATCATATTTGAATTGTTAATTCACAATTTGATTTCTGGAAAAAAAAAAAAAAAGTCTGTTCTGAAAAAACACATAAGTTCTGTTAAATTTACAAAACATTTTAGGACACATTTAAATTTGATCTATGGTCAATTTAATTCTTTTTTTAGACAAATTGGTCTCCAGCTTTACAGGAAGTTTGAAAAGCTCAGTATTCAAAGATTTCAAATAACTATTTAATTTGGTGCTCTCCTAACATCTGCTGTTTATGTTGATTTAGTGCTTTGGAAATGGATGTCAGCTGTGTTTAAACTGATTTATTCTCATTGAGCATAACGAACTAATGCAGGCTACTGTATATTATGATCAAATAGCAAATGCATAATGAAACAGAAAACTTGAAAGGAGAAAAAGGGATCAGATTAATGGATACTTTGGTCCTACAATTCCTTGTGGTGTTATGGCCAGCAATGCAAATAGTCTAGCTCTTCAGGTAAACAAGCTATAATATTGAGCAGGATCCTGACTAATGTAATGAGAAAGTTCTACTGTAGGTTGTTCATTTTGAGGAACTCCTGGATCTGAAATGTTTTATGTACTGTAAGGGAAAACATCTGTGGATGCAGACTTTGGGTCTGTGGATGCAGACCTTATATATTGTTCACCAGTTAACCCAACATAAATGTTTAGTTGTCACAATGTTACAGACATTGCACCAGTTAGTATTAGAAAGTTTTTGAAAGTTGAAATTACTTTAATGAAATTATATCAACCAACATTGAAAGGATCATTTTGAACCACTGACACAGTGCTGCATTGCTCACATGTTTGCAAATTCATCTTAAAAACAATATTTATTGACAGCAATCATGTTTACCTGTTCACTGACATCCAGTTCCTTGAAAACGTATTGAGCACCCCACATTTATTTATATTAAATGAAATTAAATGACATAGATTAAATTTAGAATTAAAGAAATCGGAATAAATTTTTAATGCAACAGACTGCAAAGTGCCCAAAGATGCAATTTAAAAATTGATTGTTTATGTAAAAACCTCAGCAGCAACCTCATCCCCCCTCTCGTCTGTTCCAACCAATCAGCATTCAGCATCACCAGTATAGCCTACTAATCACTGGCCTGATCATCTGCACCTGTTTCTCACTGGTTCATGTCTTAAGTCATTACGATTTATAAGTCACCGTGAACTGGTCAGGAACTGGACTGAAAATAAGGTCCAAAAACTTGCCAGGAATGAGAGCCAAAAAAGGCCTTTATGAAACCCAGAGAACTTTTCCTCAAGCCTCATCTCATACGCCTAGAGTATACGTACATACACTCATGTGTACAAGATAGTATCCCCTCTTAGGTGTTTGTGTGGAAAAACAATACAAATCTTCTGATCATATTGACATATCCTGTCTTAGTGTTACATGTATTTAAATACAACCTTAAATTAAAAACAACATCTAAACATTTTCATGTATTCAACAAACATGAAGTCAAAATGAAAAAAAAAAAAATAATGTGGGCAGAACCAAGCGCCCCATGATTCGTAGATCTCCCTTTATCAGCAATAATTTCAAGTAATCATTTCCTGCACGATGTTCTCAGTCTCTCATCATTTTGGCCTATTGTTCAATTCATTGATGTTTTTAGGGAATTTGTTATTCTTTGAAAATGGTTTTATATCTCCTTGTTATTTGGAAACAATCAATTTCTTTAAGGCCACTGCTCGTCTTTTCCTCTATAGGCACTGTGAATGCTCCAGACCTGCAAACTGCAAAGTAATCAAGATTAACTGATTAGCAGCACCTGGCTGCAACTTACCCTCTTAAATCCTGTGGAAGCAGTGGGCTGATATTGGCTGCATGTTTTTTTTTTTTTTGGCTACATTTTTGTTAATTAATTAATGGTACGGTGAAAATTCCCTGTGTTGTTTGTTTCAGATTGTATTTGCCTAATACTGAGACCGGATTTAAGTGCAAAGCCTGCAGGATTTACTAAGCCATTCTTTTGTCAGAATTTGTTTTATTTACGGTATAATAATAAATTATAGGAGGCACTTCAGCAACTAATGTCTACTAAAATAATCAATCCACCAAAAAAAATCCATCTTGTTTTCATGATTGGATTGATTTTAGAAATAAATTATTTACACATTTTCTCTGCACAAGAATGAGAAATAATAGCCTGCAGTAACTTATAGGCTTTTAAATCATATATATATATATATATATATATATATATATATATATATATCCACATTATCCACAGTCTTTAATTCTGATTTTCGACTATCCTACAAATGCATGAATCATTCCGACCTGAATAAGTGTTTTTTTTTTTTTTTACTTCTTACTACAACAGTATTGATTTTTGTACAATATAGATAAACATACTTATAAACACTTTTCCATTCTCCTCCATGTTCAAAGAAACTGAATAGTTTTTTTTTTTGGATTATTGATTTTATTTAGGTTATTTACTCTAGACTAATATATGAAAGTGGTGGGTCAGGTGGGTAAGGATCTAGGTTGTTGGTTTAGAGATCTGAGGATCTGGGTTCGAGCGTTGCTGTCAGTGGGTTGCCAGACCTCATACTCCCAGCCACTGCATGCAATGCTGGTCCCGAGCCCTGATAAAAATGAATGGGAGCAGCCGGAAGTTTAGTTTACTCTGGAATAATATACATTGGCAACGGCAAATTTTTTTTTCTTTTTGAAGGAGCAGGTGAAGAATTTATAGACCATGTGACCTGCAAGATGACAAGAATTAAAAGAATTAAAACTTCATGCTAATAATAATAATTTAAAAAAATCTGGATAGAAAATACAGACTGAGTTAATGTCAAACAGACCAACAAACCAAAAAATGTCTTAGGTCCAAGGTCAGAATTATGTCTACACTCTCCACATTGGGTGTGTCGTGGATTTTAAATATGGCAACGTGCGTGACTCCTTGTTCTACTGCCAAATCCGGTTAGCATACACATCTGCTCAACCTGGCCTTTTAAACACTGTTGGTTCGAACAGAGCAGATTAAGAAGACACACAGTGAGCATCGATGCTGCCTCCATGGCAGGATTAGCATTAGCATTAACCTTCTGAGCAGGTGCATCTCCAGCTGCTAGCACTCGCCTGTGTTGCTGGACATCTGTCCAGCACTGAGACCTTTGAAGCGCTTCCTGGAGGACATCCTGCTTTGCTCTTACATCTGAAAGCATGCTGCTACAAACAAGGTGCTTATTCGCATTACAAAGTAACGCCAGCGTGTAAGGGCAAATGTAGATGTCTGCCCCGTTCTGCTAACTAGCTCTCAATCACTCATCAATATAACAACAAATCAGTCTTGCAAAGTCATCGTGCTCTGTTGTTATCCCACATTAGTATGCGCAAGTGTCTGAATATCATTGCAGGGTCACTGTAATCCTCACATTTCTCTACATCGTCCTGTTTGTTGACTCTTCCTCTGTCTCTCTCTCGCTGTGATTCAGGCTGTCGTCTTCAATTTGCTTTGACATAAAGCGGTAAATGACTGCGCTACCGAGCTCAGATAGACGGCCCGCTCTGTCACAACCACTCAATCTAAGCCTCATTCATCCACACTCATCCGTTGTAGCAGCACGGCTCGAACCATCACATCACACAACGCAATTAATTTAGCTACTCGCTCACTCACTCACTCCTTTTTTTTTTTTTTTCCCCACGGCCACAAAAATACTCACCGCAAAGTGGATTCTGGAGGCGGAAATTATTCTTAATGGGCTTTACGCACCTTATAAAATATGACAGAGTCACTGTTAGTGCGTTCACTGCGACTAAGTTGGGTGTAAATTGTAATATTGAGAAAAAGGACCTCGCGACAGGAGACTTATGACGGATTAAATTTTACCGCTCTAAATTAGATGAGAGCTCCGAATTTAATTTGAATTCCAATTCTGAACTATAATTACACAGTGGCCGTCGCGTTCAGGTAATTAGTGGGTGCGGCCATCATGCGGCTCCCCCGTCACACGGGTTGTATAATGTGGCAGCCCAGCGGTATTAATTCCTTCAGCGGGAGAAATCCATTAGCATTAATGTTGACTGTAATATTTTTATCCCTGTCGTTGTTGTGTTGCAACAGCAACCCTTGCTGAATCAGAAAATAATGAGACGGTTCTTCAGAGACGGGGATCGAAGCAGAAAACACTGATACATATTCATGCAAGCTTCGGTGCCCTATGGCAGCGGAAAGTTCACGTTCTGCATTTCAAATCCATAAAATGAAAACTAGGATTGCAAACAAATGTGCGTCTCTCTTCCCCGAAGGCTGTGCGAGTCTGCGTATGCGTGCATATCGATTAGTTCAGCCAGCTGTACGTTATATATGTTATTTGTGATCAAATGTGAAGCAAAGAAACGGTCAACTCGAAACAGCATCGTGATCGAAAAGGCCACATGCGGTTCACCAAGAAACGACGAGAAAATCTGTTATGACTCATTCTAGGCTTAAAATGTCACAATGGGTCTTTACAAAGCTTTATATTATTTAATTTATTTCACATTATTTTACACTGATTCCTGACTTTCATTTTCTCTACCAGCTGTTACATCTGAATCAAGAGTGCCTTGTGTAAGTATTCATCCCTGTTGAACTTTTCCACGTTGCTCTAAAACCCCTGAATTACATCCTGTTTTCTTTTATAACGTGTAAGTGTTATCACAATGGAATGCAGAAATGTCGAACTGTTAAAATGAGCATATGATTATGACTTTTTTGGTCATACGTGATCATGTGTATCTGTGCTCTTTCTTTTCCTATTTCACCCATTTTTTTATTTTTTGCTGAGTCATGTTTCTATAGTTGGTTAAAATCAATGAAAAAATTCAGTTTAAAAAAAGATAAGGATAAAAAAAATAGATATGTCGATCTATACTGCACTATCCTGAGCCCTATACTGTATATGTTTATAAAAAAAAAAAAAACAGCAAAACAAAAAAATGGCTAAAATGCTTTGATATACGAGCACCCGATTGGCATCCCAAAAAAAAGTCAACCATTATCCAATTGATGTTTACAGTTTTGTGGGATTCTCAATAGCCAGTATTTGAACATTATCAGGAAAAAGTTCACCAATCAACAGTGCTCATTATAGTGACATGCTTATTGAAGACCTGAAGCACTGCTTTCCAAGAGCGTTGCATGACAATGCATGTACTTCCAGACACTGTACTTCAGCCCACACTGTCGACACATCCTGCAAAAACTCCCTATAGTTCTGATCTTGTTTTACCATAAAATGTTTGATCCCATGGAAGCAGCCCTATGAGGACAAAGATTCAGTTCTGATGAAAAAGTGAAGACAGCAGTGCATGCGCAGCTCAGTTCTACATAAAACATTTTTTAATAAAGGAACATGAAAGCTTGTTTCACATACACTTTGACAAATAGACAAAGTGTATTAAGAAAGCAAGGAGTTTTTTTCTAAACTTTAACTCGAATAAATTCTACAGCCTACAGTGCAGATAATTTTTGACTCACTGTTGTAAGACAAAACAACTCAAGCATTGCAGTGAATAATGCAATTGCTCAAGGTTATAATCTCCGTCTATGCATGTGTATGCAAAATTTTTATGTACTTTCCTGAAACTTATGAAAAATCCAAAATCACAAACTTCCCCCCCATTGCCATCAGTTTGCAGCAAAATTTTAATCCAGAGTTAAAAAGCTAGCGTCAAAGTATCGCTAGCTCATTTAAGGCATTAGCGACGATCATTATACTGCGTTTGGAGAGGGTGCATATGGCTGTAATTGCTTCTTGTCCACTAAAAACATTTTAGCACTATTATTCCACTCATTCACGAGTGCCAAAGTGGAGGGGAATCAGGTGCAACCAGCGTCACATTATTATCAGCCCCTGACACCTGAGCGATGCTCTGTGTTCGAACATGCACTCGAAACGTCAGGATGTTTGAGAGGTGGAGGACATGTTGGAGAAAATTTAATTTAATTTCTGGCTCCTGCCATCATGCGTAATTCCCACACAGGCTAAGTGAGGTCAGGATCAGAGAGTGGATTGCGTTTCTGGTGACCTTGATGTTCAGGACTTATTGAAGGACAAAAACATTAATCTGACGTTAGCTATGTTTGGAGCCAAACAGGAAAATGGGGTCAAGAGACAGTGCTCTTTGCTCTTGCCGTATTAACACCAGAGATTTAAAGCTGTCTTTTTCTTCCTCTCTTGGACTCTTATTTATTATCATGTCTTCTCTTTAAGGAGGCCATGAGTATAAAGAAGCCTCATGAGCCTGGTTCTTGTCATTATTGACATTTCAAACACTAAATTATTAATAGATTTCATAATAACAAAGTTAATTGAGAATTAGATTAGGTTAGAACAATCACATAATTTTAGGTAAATTTCTTTTTTTTTTATTTCCATCATCTATACCACTTAATCCTGTATACAGGATCCCTGGAGGCCTGGATCCTATCCCAGGAGACTTAGGGCATGAGGTGGGGTACACGCTGAACAGGGTGCCAATCCCACACACATACAGTACATTTTTGGGAATGCCAATCAGCCTAATGTGCATGTCTGCTTTTAAAATTTAATCTAGCTTAATTTTGTAAATACAAACCATTCAATACATGGATAGTGATTGTGGAATTGTTGAAATCTGGGAAATGTTCTGGGAGATCTGAGCGTGGAAATTAGGGTTCTGCTCTAGACAAAAAGGTCCACCTACTAAAAACTCTTAGCTTTCTTTTGTGGAAAACTATTAAACTAAAGTTATTAGAGAACAAGAGGGACTCTGGAAAATGTTAAAAAGGTGTGGAGAACCATGAGAACTTAGGTTGAAGTTCCATATGGCTATTGATTTGCACTAGACTCCCCATTATGGATGATTGGATAGGAGTTTTGGGAGAAAATGGGTGTAGAGACTAGTCGCTGGTGGGGAATAAGAACATGATTGTTGAGCTTTAAAATTTTTTAGAGGACATGCACTAAAATTGCAAAAATGTGTGACTTCTGATTTGCACTACATAGCACTATGTACATACAGGACTCACACTAAAGATTCCTGGGTTTGAGATGTTTAATCATAAGTAGAAATGGGAAATGTGGTGGTGTGTAAAAAAAAAAAGATTACTGATTATGGAACTGTAATAAAGGGGAAAACTCCAAGAGTTGAAAAAGGAAATGTCGAGAAAGGGAAATGGAAAATTATAGAAATATGAAACTACAGAGAAAGTGGAACTTCTATATGAACAGTAGGTTCCACCGAATTGATGTAATAATACCCTAGCTATTTACATTGTTTTCTCACATCCTTGTTGATCGATATTTTGGCCAGCCTGGATGGTCATCAGAAAAAGAAAAAAAAAACATTGTGGTTCATACAGTAAGTATTGCTTATCATGTTATCTTACAATAGTTGTTATGATTGCAAAGTATCAGAGGAAACAGTAAGACTACAGTAAGATCTACCTGCTGTAGTAGCTACAGAATGTCCAGTACCTTCTTCCCCTACTAATCATGAAATGGAGTGCAAATGGAATATATGTATTTTATGTTTACTTATTGCATTATGGCAAAATCAAACCAAGGTGGGTTTCACAGATAAAACAACAGCATGGGAATTTGAATCCTGGGGTTGTTACAGCCATTTGTGGCCAGAATTTCCACAGATCAAAGTTGTACAGTACATAGGAGAGATGACAACGCATCCTCCCCTGTCAATCAGAGTGACATAAAATCAGTTGTGGACAACTGAGCTCATGCACACAAAAGTGGACGCATATTGCTTTACTATTAGTGTCTTTGTCTGCTCTAATAAAAAAAAAAAAAGCTTGTAACGATCAGATTTGTAAAAAAAAAAAAAAAAAAATTGTTACATGTACACTTAAACGGGGTCTAGAATATAACTTCGGCAGATCTAACTGTTTGGCGGAAGAGACGGCTCTGTCTCACTGGTAATATGAAAACAGTCCGGGAGCACAAGAATGGAGCAAGAAACGTAGCGAATGAGTCCAGTAATGATAACGGTATTCACACTCTCTCTTGTACAGTATAAACACAGCGCTGTCTCCCCATCATCTCTCCACCTTAAGTTGTTTTCCGGATTGTCTTTTATGCCGCGCATGCTCGCGAGAGCCTAACCCCGAAGCCAAAAACACAGACATCAGGACAAAATAAACTTAGTGGGCGGGATTATAGAACACATCAGTTTTTTTTGTTTTAAACTACTTAAAAACCATCTCTATAACCCTTTCATGTGGTGGTGCTACATAGACCCACGTCTCCATGTTTCTCTTCTGTGTCTCTTTTCCTCCTTTAGGTGCTCTCCCTTGCTCAGCTGAGCTATCTTGCCATCTTCCTGTTGGACTCTTGATATTTCAACCAGGTCACTGGGTAGGTCGGAGGATAACATTGAAGTGATCTGGGGAGGACTGGTTTTAGCAGCAACGCATAGTCCGACTTTGCTGGTGTTGGAGTGCAAAGATTGGCCGCTTTTGCCGATGGGTCCAGGCTGACTTGGAAAGGCAGGAATGGATGGTGTGTGAACCCACCTGCTGTCCTTCAACTGTAACTTCCCTGAACAATCTCTAATACTGCCCCTGTAGTGGTCAAAAAGTCGAGCCCGGCTATAAGCGGAAAGGCCAGAGGGTTGTCTCCTAATGATGTAGGTGTTGATGTGACAAGCTGTGTCAAGCCACTTGTAGTGGATGCTTTTTTGTGTCTTCGTCTGGTGGATCTTCTTGCCATGATGAACCTCTGGGGAGATTGAGCGGTATCCACGGGAGCCTGACCATTCAGCTGCCACCATATGGTCTCCTGCATGAGCGTGTAAGTGCTCCCCATATCCAGCACTGCTTTCACCTCTTTTTCCCGCACTGACCTGTACCGGGAGAAGCGAATGGGCAGTGTGGGGCTGAGTGATGGAAAGTTGCGCTAGAGGTTTTAAGGGAGGTTGTTCTGTAGCTCGCTTCCTGTTCTTCTCCTTGCTGCACCTAAAGGAGGACTTTCCACTTTCTGCCAGTAATTTTTAGTGCCCATACAGTCTTTTTACACCATCGAAGCAGGTCTATAAGATATATACTGTACAAGGAACTATTTAATAAAGTTCTCTTTGCTGCAGGAGTCACAAAAGAAACAAATGCTAAATTTACAGCATCATCCTGTACATAACTGGTGACAACTGGGTCGGACCTAACTACACCACTAGCATTATTGTTAGCATTAGCGATGGTAGCATCCATCTTGTTCTGCATAGCCACACAACACTGCAAAATATGCAAAAAACAGATTCCCTGTACGTACGGGCCATCAGTATGTGATGATCAGCATTGTAAAAAAAAAAAACCTAGTTACACTAAAACGGAGTCTAGAATCTAACTTCCGGTGAGGTATACGGTGAGCCTAGTGGTGTGGCGGTGCTACAAGCTGTAATGGCTGGTTTCACTTGTCTTGGAATGTGTTGAGTTCTCACGTCTTGGAGAAAACACATCATCATCCTGGTTCCTTTACTATACATGATTTAACCAAACAGTGGCTTGGTGCCTCCAGAGTCGATTCTCACTTCGGGTCTGTGTGAGCAGAGTTTTTATGTTCTTCTCATGTTTGGTGTGTTTCCTCCTACAGGACAAAGACATGCAACTTAGACTAAGTTAAGTTATGCATTCAGCCATGATATGGCATCACTGAAGCAGATGGGGATAAGGGCTCAAGCAGGCCCAACAGTGGCAACTTCCTAGAGCTGGGCCTCGAACCAAAAACCTGCTGATCAGTAACTCAGTGTCATAACCCTCAGAGCCACCACTGCACCAAATTGGCTTTTGCAAATTGTTTGTAGTGTGTCTGTGTGTGTGTGTGTGAATACTTGCTTGTGCCCTGAGGATGGACTGGCACTCCGACCAGGGTGTCCCGAGACCCCTGGGATAGGCTCCAGGCCTTCTTCAACCCTATAAAGGACAAGCGGTGGAGAGTGAGTGGGTGAGAAAGAGTGTTTATCCATTTCATTCATTCATCATCATGACTGCTTATGGCCAGAAAGGCATTTGCATAATTTGTGTGATGGTTGAGTATGCCACTGATTGCACTACTCTAGCCACATGTATTACAGAAGTGTATTAAAGGAAAGAGAGAGAAAGAGAAAAAAGGGCTAGTTCTAAACCAAATATTCAATACATTTGCCACTAATGAAAACAGAGCTTCAATTGCCTCAAATTTTAGTAGCGACATTATTTCCCACTGCACACCAAGCCGAGTTTTACAAATCAGAGTACTGGTTTGTAGTTGTATAAGTGTGAGGTTTGTCTAGCATCTGAAGAATATGAGTGTGCTTTTGGCATCTCTCTATAAAAGGAAGAGTTCTAGGTAGAGCTGGAAAGAAAGAGTGCTTTGATCACGACTCCTCCTGTCTTCACCTGCCAAGCTGTTTCTCAACCTGAACTTTGGGTACAAGCATGAGCACGGATTTTTGCCCTAACATACGCACAAGAGCACATGAAAGCACCTGGGAGTACACCGGAGCCAAGACAGAACAACTGGCACACACTTTCCCGCTGGTTTGATGTATGTGGCACGTAGCACTGACAGGCGGCTTCATTTCATTCGGGTTCTTTTTGTTCCTCTCTGCCATGAGCTTCTATACTCGCGTCTTTTGTTGTTTAACGTGTGGGCGAACCCGGTGCCAGCACTCCAGAGCCGAACCGGTGAGACCAAGCGTTCTTCACGCGTCGCTTGGCACTGGCTCATGCGAGCATGTTTCTTTTGCTCCACAAACACACTGAGATACATTCTAATAGACGAACAGATTTTCCTCACTGTTTGGTTTGCTATTTATTCATGTGCAGCAGGTGAGTTGTAAGATCCAAACATCAGCCTTTTCACATTAGACAATTATTCTGATTCTAATTGCTCGTTGCTCATTTAGAAACGAAGCCTGTATGAAACCGGAAATAGCCTGCTGAGCAATTTTGCTGATTGTTAAAATGTTTAAACATTCAATTGTGATTAGATAGCAGGTAGGTTCTACAGAAGCAGTTCTGAATAATTACTTATTTTAGTCTCTTACACATAAACCATTTGTTTGTTTGTTTGTTTGTTTTTCTCATTTTTTGGAAGGAGTCTCCAGTGTCAGCACTTTCTTTTTGTCTTATTAACCTTATTGCTTATTGGAAGATAACCTAAACTTGGTTTGGTCTATAAAATCAGATCTTCATATGTTCCTCGCCATTTCTCTCCACATGGGTTTACATCTTGGACACAGCTTCAAGCTGTGACCTGAACATCTGTTCTCTGCCTCATCATCACCATCCTGGTCACTAATGAGCCGAGATGCCAGCTGCTGAGGGAGAAGTGGGAGCGTGCCTGAAGGTTCTCTCAGATACACACAGTAGTCAAGGGATAAAAAAGCCTCGAACTAGATAACATGAGTAGCTGATGCTGTCAAAAAAACGATGCACTATGTAACTGAAACTCCACTTACTTCATTTCAGGGTGCATCATACTGGCATTGATTAACTCCCTGTAAGAGAACATCCACTAGTGTATTATGCTTTATCCTATTTCTACACTATATTCCCAGAAATGTGTGCACCCTGACCTTCATTGCTTTATTGTACTGTTATAGATTTACTATTACAATGAGGAGTGGTGAATCCAACTCTGGGTTACTGATCGGAAAGGTCAAGAGTTCAAATCCCAGCACGGCCAAGCTGCTACTGTTAAACCCTATCTGCTCCAAGGGTGCCGTAACCCAGCTGACCTTGCACTTTGACCCCATATCCAAGTGAGAAGATGTAAATGAGCTTAATTGGGATGTTTAAAAAACTCTTCACTGTGGTGTAAGGTACATGTGACAAATAATTGAATCTTACGAATAACTCCTACTCTTCTGTAAAGCTTTTCACTACATTTTGGAGTATGGCTGTGGGCATTTTTGCATCATTCAACTAGATGACTCACTGATGGTGGGTGAGGAGGCCTGGGGTGCACTTTGCGTTCGTGTTAATTCCAAAAGGTATTTCAAGGGGTCAAGGTCAGGGCCAGTGAAGAGCATTTGAGATCTTTGACTTCAACCTTAACCCACCATGTATTCATTGAGCTTACTTTTTGCATAGGGGCGATGTCAGACTAGAACATGTGTGGGTTTTTTAATTCCAGTGAAAAGAACATGTGGTAAACTGCAAAAAAGTGATATCTTAGCTAGTGAAAATATTTAAAATCTAGTCAAATAATCTACAATTTCTTAATATATGTTTTTAACAAACGACATTATACGATTTTTTGTTGGTTTTATTCTAGCAGTTGTCATGAACTGTTGGGTGTTGGACTGTGGGCTGAGGTGTGGCAAGGCATAGACACAGAGAGGGGCCAGGGGTAGCTCAGTGGTTAAGGCATTGGACTACGGTTTGGAAGATCCCAGGTTCAAACCCCCCCAACCACCAAGTTGCCACTGTTGGGCCCTTGAGCAAGGCCCTCAACTGCTCAGATGTATAATGAGATAAAAATGTAAGTCACTCTGGATAAGAGAGTCTGGCAAATGCATAAATGTAAATGATGGCAAACAAAGTCTTTTTAATAACAAAAACCAAACAAAACATGAACAAAGGAAGTTGGCTTTCTTTTGGAGCGTGCTATAAACAGAACTCATGAAATACTTAAACATACACAGACTAGGGATTACACAAACTAATACAATACAGACAAGGGATACAAACCAGACGAGACAAGACGCACTAAACAGACTAAGGACTAAACACAGGCTACTATACATGCAAAGGGGCTAAACACACACAAGACAGACTTGGCTAGGCCGACTAGCTGTTATGCACATTAATGCTCGACCCAGTTTCCCAGACCAACCAGCTATTTATAACGTGACTAATGAGCTACCTTGTTCAGGTGAGCACCTGCATCACCTGACCGAGGTGCCTTCTGGGAAACTGAGTCTACCAACAAAAACTACAACCCTCACAGTAACCCCCCCACCTTAAAAACGCTCAGAAGTGCTAACGGTGGTCCTGGGTACTCTTCCCAATGTCCCGGGTCGTTTCACCCGACTGTGATGCCGGTTAGCAGGATCCCCGAGGTGGGTGGGAGGGTGTCTGAGCCCGGGGCCCTGGCTGGGCTCGCTGGCGATCTGGAGCCTTCCCTGATTATTGTTTTAAACTAATACACAAAGTTTGGAGACACCTACTCATTCCATGGTCTTTCTTACTTTCTACATTGTAAAATAATGCGGAAGGCATTTAAAATATGCAATAATCTCCTCCTTTAAAAAGTACATTGAGATATTCAGATGTATCTGCTACTTCTGCTCTGTAAAGCCTTCATAATGGCTCTAATCTGAGGTGCTGTTTGTTAATTGGTCATTTCTGAGGCTGGTAACTCGAACGTAAAATGAACGTCTCCTTTGCAGCAGAGGTAAGTTTTGGTCTTGCTTTCCTGGGAAGGTCTCCATGAGAGACAGTTTCAACATGGTGCTTGATGGAGCAGCTGACCTTCATGTCTTAAATGAACAACTGGCTGTCGTTAGTGATGGTGTTGTGGTTGCTTAAATACCTTATACCTAATAATCTAGTTTAACTCGAGATGTCGCTATACCATTTATTTTTATTTCTTTTAAAACACTTTTACTCACTCAATTATCATCTACACTCTATTATCGTGTTTACAGGGTCGCAGAGGCCTAGAGCCTATCCCAGGATGCTTAGGGGACGAGGCGGGGTACACCCTGAATGGGGTGGCAATCCATAGCAGGGAACGCACACACACACTCACTCACACACTATGGGCAATTTGGCATGCAATAGCGTGGTCTGTGTGTTTTTGGACTGTAGGAGGAAACCAGAGTACCTGGAAGAAACTCACCAAGCAGGATGAGAACATGCAAGCTCCATGCACACAGACCCAAGGTGGCACATGTGTATCCTCGCTCTTAAAACGCCCTGTTATTTCCTCATATGTCTTTATTTAACTATTCAAAGTGTAAGTCCTAAGTGAACTTTGATTGATTTCCAGCGTATAGGCTCTCAGAGAGAAGAAAAATCAGTATTCATATCAATCCATGGTTTTTATTATGCATTCTTTCAGTTATGCTAATGTAGTCTGAACTGGTCTTTAGAATTTATCGCTCTCAATTTTACAGTCTTGAGACAGGCAAATATGAAGAAATGATTGTTATTTATTTGTCTAGTGTCATGTCTGGGCATTAACGATCATCCATTAAATGATTCATGAAATGATTTATATTTGTTTTTTTCCTCGATCAAAATAATGGGTTACCTTGCTTGTGTTTTTTTTTTCTTTTCTTTTAGTGCACACCAATGAGCTGAACCAATTCCTCATCTGAAATCAACCATGACATTTTTAGATGACTGATTTCATTTGCTTAATTCAATCTCTCTTAATTCGCTGAAATGAAATTGAATTGACCTGTGGCCTGAATAAGCTCCGGATATTAGTTACGCAGAATTATAATGATCTACTTAGAGTTTGTACCGTAGTTTTTATTTTTGTGAGAAAATTCTCTGTGGGTTAAGTAAGTTTTTTTTTTGTGTGTGTATGTGTGTGTTTGTGTGTGTTAGCTGTCAGTTGGCACCATTTGCATGCTTGTTCTGTTCCAGTCTTTTCCACATTAAAGCACACTGGTGAAATTTAAAGAAGAGGAAACACACACACACGGGTATGTTAGCTCTCTCTAGACAACCACCTTTCTGTCTAATAATAGTCTCGGCTCATCTACATTTCTTTACCCACTTAAAAAGTCAATGGGACAACAGTGATTGGATAAGTATTGATTCAGGGTTTGTGTTAGTGGAAAGAATTAGTGCTGGAGAGCTCACTCCTGTTTGTACTGGAGGGTGAAATCCAATTTCTTAAAGCCAATTTCAGCGTGGCTAATAGAGACCACGACTTTGCATTACTGTTGCATTACAACAGGCAGGCCAGCTCTTGAATTTCATTTGTTTTCCAACTATTGAAAATAATGTTATGTTAATGCATTGTTTTGGATAGACCTGCTTTAGGCTTTCATTTATTACACCTAATTAAAAAAATGGTCCTATAAATAATGGTCCTGATTCTCTCCAAACCAATTGTTCAAATATAACAGAACGAACTAAAAAGCTGATTTTTCTTTTCATGCTTTGGACGTCAGTTCCTTCAATTTGAGGAACTGTTTATGCGGTGCCTCCTGTCGTTTATCAAAGCAGGCTTTGTATTGAAAGTGTCCCTGTGGACCGTGACTTCATCCAGATATGGCCACTATAATAATAACCACCATAGAATTGTTCATTTGTGCAATTACCTTACCATTCAGCAAAATGCACAGAGTCAAGCACATACAGTATAGATCACAAGCTTTAGTTCATTTCTTAACCATTTATATTCAAAATATCAACATTTAAAGGCTTTTTCCAAGACTTTTCTTTTACTTTTGTGATTAATTTTCATTGTTGTAATTTTTTGTTGCAAATCAAGGTACTGTAAGTAAAGTTACCATCATAAACCAGTCCTGTTGGGCCAGTGACCAGCACAGTTTGTAATTCAGCTGTGCGCAGTGATTCGATCTTTTGTGATCTAAGGATACCTGGTGCTGAAACAACACACAACAGTCAACCATCAGCTAAAAATTCATCAGTGCTTACAATTTTCTGGGATTCTCAAGGGCCAGTTTTGGAACATTATCAGGAAAAATGTTCAATAATCAACAGTGCTCGTTACAGTGAGATGCTTATTGAAAAACTGAAGACTGAACTTCGAATTAAATGCAGAGGACTCTATATACAAGGACGTCATGATCTGGTGTGTCGGTGCACGTCCGCATACCTTTGCCCACACTGTCGACACAAAACATACCGTAAAGCGTTATCTCTGCTTACAAGTTAATAATTGCATTAAACATAATGTTTAAAAGGTATATTTGTTTGTTTGTTTTTTAATGTAGAAGGCATTTAACAGCTTCCGAACACCTCTGGCACAGAAACACTTGGTTGGATGAAATACCTCATGATGATGTTATTTCCCCTTATTAAAACCATAATGGTACACGTTAATCTGGTTAATACTCATTGCATGCTCCAGATGGCAGGTTCTTATGACAAACAATGTTCATATTGGCGCTAAGCTCACTGTTTATTTAATATACATTTATTCTCCATAATCTCAAGGGTTCGAACCCTTGACCTTGGAGATGTAAGGCCACAGCACAAATAACTACACCACCATGGCACCTATCATTTAATATATATTTAACATTTTAGCATGCACAACATGAATGCATTTTAAACCAAGCCACAACAATTATTCCAATAAAATAAGATTTATAACTGAGTATAAAATGTAAAGAAGAAGACATTTCACAAACACAGTTGCAGCATCTTTTAAAACATTTTGTGGAAATTTAATAACCAACCTCAACACAGAATAAATCTAGAATTTGGTACAATTTGGATGGGAGCAGCTAAAGGCTGACAACATCCTTATAATAATTTAAATGTTATTTTTGCATTTAATAAGTGAATCCATGTAACACTTTCATTTCACATACAGTGACTTATCCATCATAAGTTCTAAAATAATGTACATTTTTAGTTCATTCATTCAGTCTAAACACATTCACCCTGATGATATATTTGGAATATATTATCTAGATTTTGTCTGAAGAAATTTATACGTTATCTTGTCACAGCAATTTATGCTATGACAAGATGAAAGGTAAGTCTTGGCTTTAAAATGGCTTTGAAAGTAAAACCCTGTTACTCAAATTATAGACTGGAAGTAAATTGTAAATGCAAATGAATAGTCATTATTATTCGTATGCGATTAGTAGGGATGATAGTTAACCATGTGATGTCTTCCTGCAATTTCTACTGTAGGTTAAAAATAAAAATCTCAACGCTGTTTATTTGAAACGTACTTATGAAGAAAAAAATCAGGAGGAAAAAAAGGTTCTAAAGTTTTCAGGAACTACAGAAGATGTGATCATTGAGGTTGTGGGTCAGGTGGTTGAGGCTCTGGGTTGCTGATTGGAGGGTGGGGGTTTATGCCCTGCCACGATCGGGTCATCACTGTTGTGTCCTTGGGCAAGGCCTTTAACCCTACAGTCCACTACGTATATGCGGTGCTGGTCCAAAGCCTGGGTAGAAAATGTAAGGGGTTGTAAGAGAAAGGGCGTCTGGGTGAACCTGTGTTACAGTAGATCTTGTGGATCAAATTATCTGATGTGGTTACCCCTAAAATAAAAACAAACAAAAAAGATATTATAAAAAAAAAAAAAAAATTATTTTGTGTTTGTATTGCTTTTCTATTTGGAAAATGATGAATTAAGAACCCAACATGAACCCTTGGTAGGTATGCACACAGTGTTTATTTCAATTCTCTTTAATTCATTCATCTATTACATCTCTTATCTGTTTTTTTTTAAACCAAAATGCCAGAGAAAAAAAAACTATGAAAATTATGAGAATATCCACTGTAATAGGAAATATATTTAAAACAGTGAGCCTGGTGGCAAAATGAATGTAGCTTGCAGTTAGAGTTGGCACGATGAGTCATTATGTGAACGTGTCAAGCTGAGGTGGAAGATTATATAAAAAATGATGCCATCCTCCTCCGCCAAAGGTCTTTTATATTAAAAAAAAAGTTGTATTAGTTTTTCAGTGATTATTTTTCTTTTCATGTAAAACCGAGCGATTTTCTGTCCTGACATATGCACACCTTTACCCGCTGCTGAAAAAGAAACGTAGAAAGCACACACCGTTATTTTTATTTTGTGCGCTGTGATCATTGAAATCACTTCCTATGAATATAAAATGAATCCCAACGCTGCTCAAGATTTACCCCGCAATCCATCACGGCTTGTGGTATACAGTACTCGCACCTACTGTACGCACGTCATTTGTCTTACTTATATTCGACCCACAGCTGACACCATCAGTCCTCCTGCTTTTTGTCACACACTCACAATACCACACAGGAAAAATAGGCTATTACAAGCCATCACCTTAGATCTGTTGAATAACAACACCCCACATGCTGTATCATTATTTGCATACTGTATAAAACCGAAAAAGGGGTCATGAAATCTACAAACAGTATAAATCAGGACATTGCGATATCAGAGACAGGAAAAAGAAGCAAGATACAAACCAGAATCGCGAAAAACAGGAAATTGTGGTAGATAACTGACACTTTGCAGTACAAGACAGACAGTGTGTCTCAATTCAGTGGCCAGATTCTTCAAAGGATGCGTTTGAAGGCCAATTATATTATGGTGCCGTGACGAAGGCTGTGCTATTTCAAAGGCTCCTTCAAATGCTCCTTTTTCCTGACAATGAGGGATGCAATGGTGGACAATTTTATGACACAATCTACAGTATCCCAAGATGTAGGCGAAGAAACTGGTAGCAACAATGTTGGACACGTGACTTGTAAGTACTTATGCACTTGTCTGACGTTAAACCTGCACGATAAATGAAATCAAAATGTTAAGTTGCGGTGAAGTTTTGAGCAGTTATGTGCCAGATTAGAAAGGTCTTTTTTATGCTTAAATCGAACACTAGCAAGATTTTAATCAAACACTTGCTGTCAGCCTGAAGTTAAACCTGCAACGTAAGTGAAATTAAAATGTTGAGTAAAAGCGATGTTATGAACAGTCATGTGTCTGATTTAATAATCTACTTTAAAATAAGATACAAATAATCTACTTGCTTAATGTAAACAAACACCCGCACCAATAAATATTAATTAGAAAAGCAAAACAAATATTTTACGGGGATTAGTTAATATTTTCCCTGCTGAAAAAACAGCGCTGACGTGGTACAGTAGAAGAGAAGTGCAACACGCTGGAGTAATTTTAAGACAAAACTTCATCTTTATCTGATCTACTTTTTCCGATTTCTCTGTATTGATAAGTTAGACAGAGAGTTCTGCCATACAGACAGACAGACAGGTCATGGGCTTTAACGTGAAATAATAATTACATTAATGTTTATTACAATAATGAATAATTACAATAATGATTACATTAAAGCTGATCAGATTATTTTTAGCTTTAACCTTTTAACTATTTCTATGATATCTTTAGCATTTTACTACTGATCGTATGTTATAATATATTTTTTTAATACATAAACATATAAAGAAAAAAAAGAATAAAAAAAACAAACAAAAGGATTTTCGGGATAGCACAATTTTTTTTTTTATTAAAAAACTAAGATTATGATTTTATAGATAATTTATACTTCCTATTACATTGATGCAATTGTAAGGGTGCAAAGAAGCGGTGATACAGTTAGAAAGTCCACCATAGACCATACGGATTTATTTCAGTTTGGCCTTCATGATCTACGCAGTCAGTCTATGGTACATATTTCTACCATGGTACATATAGTACTTTGTACTCATGGAACATGTACCAGGACACTGTCGAAGATACTGTATGTTGCAACCTTCAATATTATATACAATAATATGGTCCTGCTTATACTATAATATGGTACAGTATGTAAAAAAACATCACTGTGGGATCCAGTAAGTACATACAGTAAGTACCAATAAGTGCACCTTAGTACTACCACCATACCCACTGAAGTGCCATAGTACCTACCGGGTACGCTATAATGTCCCATGGTGCCTACCATGGTATTGTCGGAAGTACCAAAGTAATAATAGTGGAATATTATAGTAATGTACTGTACCATAGTTTACTATACTATAGCAAACTACCTGTATAGTACATACCACAGTGACACTTCTAATGGGAGTTGTTGATTTTGGCACATACATTACAGTGTGACTGCTATAATAATAATAATAATAATAATAATATAGAAAGAAGAAGACAAATTTTTTCAATGACCAAAGAGACTTCACTGAGATATACCTACATACAGTTGGTATAAATTAAAAGTAGCTTTAAATCCCACATTTTTTTTCCTTGTACTGGGTTTGAAAAAGTGTTTAAGTGTCCTCATAATGCTGTCATGTCAAAAGGACATATATCTGTCACACTTAATCTGCATGATTATCACTTCTGCATGACCGAGAATTGCTCGCACCCAAGCACACATTGGGTATTAGTAATACAGTACAGGTACATAGCAATTACCTGAGCAGAAAAATAACCTTTATGTCATATGTTTATACCTTTATGTCACTGCTTATTGTCATAACTAAAGACAGTTGTTCAAAAAGACAAGTAATACATTCTAAGTGTGAACCCCTCTAGGCCAGCTTTGGTCGATCCCTCGGGTAACCCTTCACTTGTCCCATGATCTACTGAGATATGTAAAAATGGTGACAGGGACTCCTGAAATCTCTGTGAGCTAATTATCTTATAGTGATAATGAGCAACAATCGTACCTATTTAAAATGACTTGTACTTATTTTAATCCGTCTCCAATTTTAAACGAAATCCTGCAGTGGTGAATTACTTCTTGCAGTGTTTAATTAATGCTTACCGTGCTGTATGAACCCCAGAACTAAATTACTGTTTCTCTACTGAGCAAATGTGTACAGAGATAAATTATACCTACTCCATTAATTAATTCTTACAGTGTTGATTACTACTGGTAGTTTAAAAAAAAAAAAAAAAAAAAAAAACTTACACAATCTAATATTTCATTAGACCATGTCTTGCTTTGATCATTTGCTTTGAATTTCTCTCCAAGATCTTGTATTGATAATGAGAGAGTCGGACCACTGCGTAAAGCCTTTTCCACCACATCCCAAAGATTATCAGTGGAGTTAAGGTCTGGACTTTTTGGTGGCCAATCCGTGTCTGAAAATGATGTCTCATGCTCACTGAACCACACTTTGACAATTTGAGCCTGATGAATCCTGGCATCGTCATTTTGGAATATGTCCGTGCCATCAGGGAAGAAAAAAATCCATTGATGGAAAAACCTGGTCATTCTGTACATTCAGGTTGTCAGCTGATCTTATTCGTGGGCACATAACATTGATGAAGACCTGACCAACAGAAGCAATCCCAGGTCATAACACAGCCTCCACAGGCTTGTACTAGGCACTAGGCGTGATGGGTGCATCACATCAACCGCCTCTTTTATTACTCTGATGCACCACTGCATCACTCAGATTACCTGGAACAGGGTTAAAATGGACTCATAAGAAAGCATGACCTTTTTAAAATGCTCCACAGTTCATTCTTTATGCTCCCTAGCAATTTAAAGTATTACTTTTAACAATTTGCGTTTAAGTGATCTTAAGTTAATGGTTCATGGCTATCCATGCAGATTTAAATAATGTTAATGTTTTTCAGTTCTTAACTCGATTAAACAGCAAATTTCCTTAGTTGTTTTCTTTGCTTGATTCCGGACAATAATTTAAACCTTTTTAAACATCTAACCCACGACCACAGGATATGTCTTCTGCCACGGTTGTTTAAGAAATAAGAAGCTACTCACTGCATCAATTAGGGGTAAATAACTTGTCGGCAGCTGAACCACATTAATCACTACAGTAATTATCCAGTGGATGGCTCTTACAATAACTATTTGTTTAGTTAAATCCCAGGGGTGACTTTTTTTTTGGCCAGGCAGTTTATGGGCTATAACGAACGACGGTTTGGGTGAACAAAACCCAGAATCATAGAAATCATTTTTTTCTTTAGTATTAAGTCTATTTGATTCGAACCCTAGTGTGTTCTTCTACTTTGTAGTTCTTTTGTACATGCAAAAAGTGAAACAAACATAGTTAGTTTTTTTGGTTGTTATGGGTTTCTGTTTTTTAGAGTTAAGTGACCCTAAGCTCCAAACCGGGCGAAAGGACAGAGCTGTAGCCCTTTAAATCACACATTTTGCATGTTTTGCCTGATGAACTAAAAGACAAAATAAACCCTGGATGTGATGCGTAAAATCTTATTTCATAAAAAAAAAAAAAAAAAAAAAAGATTCTTATTTACTGAGTCGCGCTGGTATCTTCTGAAAGCATGGGTTTCTCCTGGGATTCTCTGTGATTTTTTTTTTTTCTTACACTTTTTAGGCTTTTTTCTTTTGATTATCTCAGAGTTTTACAAGGACTTTTTCAGTCCTCCACACCCAACCTTTTTATTAAAAAAAAAAATATATATATATATGCAGCATCAACCTAAATTAAACCAAACAGCAAACAAATTCTGAATTTTACTCCAACTGAACCTCCACAAATGGAATATGTATGTACTATGTATGCTTAGGATTTTGCTTTTAGGCCAAGACAATACCATTTCTGGTCTTTCTTTGATCTTTGCTAAGCATGGATTTCCATCTCTAAACCTGTACTCAAACCTAAACATCAAATCACGAACCACCTCTCATCATCAAAAGGGCACAATAAATGCACAAGATTACAGATTACAAATTAACAATACATTAAACTGCTTATGTACCTAGTGAAAATCTTAAAATTCCATTCAGGTACGACATTTTGGCTTCTTTAGTGCTGACCGCACTTATATACTTGCTAATGTACCTGCCGTGACATTTGGAACACATTGATTAAGGCATTAAAGAATATTTTAATGCCCAGTCAGCTAAGTGTGGTGCTTCTGGAGATTTCCTGGCTTACATAGCATTAACCTTAACCTTTAACATGTTGATTCAGTTACAATAAGGTCAATGTATTTCATCAGATTCACCCGAGCATAAGAACAATACTGTCTCAGAACTAATCATCATATTAAACTGGTCTTATTGTAGTTCAGCAACTCCAGTTTCCTAAACATTAGGTCCTTTACAGCAGATGGGTAGGGGAATAAAGTTGAGCTGACCATACTGTAGTTGCATCTGTAGAGACGAAGGATCTGGCTACTAGTTTTAGGAGAAATCTGGATCAATTCTTCTGGTTAATCTCTCTTCCTGAAATCAAGGAACTCTATGCTAAGCTTTCTGACCTTGCTGACCAGGCACGTTTCATCACATGAAATGTCAGGCTTGACAGATTGCACTGACATTTTACACCTCAATCATGCTTTAGAACTTGATTTATAAATTGATTTCGGACCTGCTCAAACTGTAAATTTTCCAAATCATGCCTAGTAGCCCAAGGCCACTTTATTCCAGCGTAGAGTGACAAATAGCATTCCACCATAATTAAAATTCATCAAGTCTGCCCAAACCCGGTTCATGTCTAGGTCACCGTTCAGGTCTTGGCCTGGCTGTTTAGTCAAATGTCTGCCGTTGTTGTACCACAGGTACCCAGTGAACCAAAGCAAATGAGTATTGTAGATAAATGTGTTGACATTTCCTGGTCATATCTTTGCTTACAGGAACAGAGCGCTAATTGAAAGCCTCAAACCAGACTGACTTTTTTCAGTCTACACCAACAACAGGAAGCCAGGATAGGACACCAAATGACTATTTGTGTTTATTGGATAATGCTTGGATAGTGTGCCAAATGGCATCACTTCATTTGGTTTGAAACAGTCCACACCATTGCACAGATGTCCTTAAGTTTAGGGAGGGGGGGGGTGTTTGAGTCATATTTAAATGTTAAGGACCAACATACAGAATTTCCCCAATTGCCTGACACCATGATAGCCAAGCAAGCAGCAGTCCATCCCAAATTTTAAAGATATATTCATAAGTTATGGATGGCGCAATAGAAAGGAAGAAAATCTGAAACCTAACCCACTAGTGTGACACTTTGACCTTTGAATAATGGAGAAGTACATTGCTGACATATAATAGCAGGCAACACCACAAAGATATGAGGAAGAGAAGAATAGAGACATCAACATTTTTGTCCCTAAAAAATATGAACAATATGGGAAATATTACAAACCCGAGGAAGCTACTCTATTACTCTTAAAGACAGTTTAACTTTTTTGTGTGTTTATTAGAAACATAAAAAATAATCTTTCTATAAAGGATGGTAAAGAAACTGAAAAAGGTAACATACGTATAAAGACACTATGTTACATCATTTACAACATCATTACCAACTTTGTGTGTGTATTGTCCAAGATGCCATGTCGCTTTCTGATTGGCTACCTCGTGCCACTGTTCATGATTGCAAAACTTATCCAATTGCTTACTATGTTTTGAACATGCGACAGAAATAATTCCATGAGACAGAAATAACGTCCACTCTTTGTGAAGAATAATGGTCTAAGAATTACATTTCTCAAGGACAAGATACGATCTTAGGACAGCTGGTTCCAGTGTTGTTCTTCCACCCTCAGATGCACATATACACAGAGATAACATTCCATACACAGAGCATCAGGTCAAGTTAGCATATAAAATATTTCCACAGTTACACAGAATAGAAAACAATTAATTCACAAATCACACGTTTGTAATAAATGCATAAGAAGTAATATTAGGCAATATTAAAATGTGTTCCTACAATAGATAGATAGATAGATAGATAGATAGATAGTGTATAAGAATCACTGATGCCCTTGCGAAGTGCAACAAGACCTGGAATGTTCTAATCTCATCTCAGCTTGTTTTGTACATATTTTTTAGTTGATGTAAGTTATGGCCAAATATACTAGCATTTCTAAGGAAGCAAAATCAATTAATTTAATGTCCATAGTGCTTATAACAACCCTGTATGTCAAGGGACACTTCAGACACTAGGTGGGGTACCGATCACTATCGCATGGCTCACATGCACACACCACATACCACACACTCTTTGGCAATTTGGGAGCACCTGTTAGCCTAATCTGCATGTTTTTGGACTGTGGGAGGAAACCGGACTACCTGGAGGAAACCCACCATGCATACACATACACATAGACCCAAGACAGGAATTAAACCCTCTGCCCTGGAGCTGTGAGACCACAGTGCTAACCACTACTTCACCATGCCAATAAAATAACCGTACATTTTGTTTGGAGATAAGGTTTCTTAGTAGAAATGATGCAGTTATGATTAGCTATCAGCTATATATGTACAGTAATTCTTTTAGTTAATGTGTAAAATAGTGTATGCATAATTACATTAAAGTGGTTGGATGGATGGATGGGTGGATGGGTGGGTAAATAAATGAAGTGATGGATCTTTGGCTAGATGGATGCATGGATGAATTAATGGATGAATAAATGAATTAATGAATAAAAATTGAAAGCTTAGGCTAGTGGAGACTAAAGATAGTTCATTAACAAATAAAATCATTTAACGGGGTTCTTTGGTAAGCATTTGGTCAAGGATCACTGTTGCAGTATAGTCACTGAATGTTGATTCCAAAACTACTCATCAAACATTGATTGAAAAATGTCTCATTAAAAACTGATTGGAAAATGTCTCATCAAACATTGATTAATTGGAAATGTTTCAGTAAAGCATCTGTCTAGAAAATAGAGTACGTGCAAGCTTTCTTGCATGACAATAAAACAAATTAACAAAATGGCATTGCCATGGCTCAGTGCAGCTGGTGGCTTTTATATACTTCCCAAAATGTATCTATTTTTTACATATAATTTTCATGTCTTCTGTATTTTGGGAATTGGTGGCTGGTTTTATTAAGCTGGTTTTGACTCAGTACAAAATATTGCCTTGTTGGAATGCATGACAGGTACACCATTGGTTGTTGTTGGTGATGTTCCTGAAAAGGCACTGTACAAATTTGATATTTTTATTTTCGAACACATTGGTTCTGCAACTCCTAACTGACGTTTTGAATGCATGATTAGACATGTCATGTGATACAGTGCAAATATTTAGCAATTCAGTTTGAAAATGCCTTTTTTTCTCCCAAAATTACAGCACCATCACACTGCTCTCTGAGAGGCCATTCCTTTAGTGTCAGTCTAGCAGAAAAGAATATGACAGTCAGAATGACTTCTCAGTGTGATCAAACATAGGCTAATTCGCCACATCTCAGCTTGTGTGATGCTAATCCATGCTTCACTTCATGGAAGTATCTGTTTGACATGTCAGTTTTACGCTTCAATTTAGTAGCAGCCGGGCACCAGATCATTCCAAAATGTAAAACTCTTTAAGAATAATGACGCCATCAACAACATGAATGGGACCTTTCATGACTTTTAATCTGTAATTAAATGATTTATCTCTCACTGTAGGGCAGAAGAGCAGTACTTTTCTAATACATGATAGCTTAACACATTGTATAATACACTTTTTAAAGTATATTCTGTGCTTAGTTGCTTGAAAAGCCATTAATTTAAATGCCTGTGTGTGTTTGATTTTATATACGGTGTAAATGTCAAATCACTTTTAGAACCAACAAATTCCTTGCGCCATTCTAGTTTAATCCTGGTCCAGTAAAAATATAGAACCTTTAAGGGTCACCACAGAAGGTCAACTCAGCGAACTCATAATGTTTTAGCTTTTGATATTTTTTAAAGAAACATATTATTGAAATTCATACTTCACATATATTTAGGCTATATCACAAGTTAGCTAGCGCTAACTCACATGAGCAGACCTTACAGCAAGATGTTGTCTTCTTCATTACTAATTTTTAAAATGCTTTTAGTAATGCTATTGTGCATGTGGCCAAGAAATGCTATTAAATTATTATTATTATTGTTGTTGTTGTTGTTGTTGTTCGCTTTACTTTTCAACTACAAAAATGCATAGTTTTGTGGCTAAAATATGCTAGCTTATTGGGATTTCTGACAGGATTCCTAAATTGCATTAAAAAATGCAATTGATTCTAAAAAAAAAAAAAAAAACTAAGCATTTGATAGCATACGCTAGCTTGACAATATTTTAACGTTTTTATACCATTTTATACTAGTTTACGATCTTTTCTGTTAACTGTAGATATGTGAATAGTATAATAGTATATGCTAGCTTGACAGGACTTCTGAAAGGATTTTAACGTTGCATTTATAGGAATATATATATATATATATATATATATATATATATATATATATACTGACTAGCTAACATACTCTACACCAGTGGTTCTCAACTGGTTTGGCCATGGGACCCACATTTTTACAGGGTCATCAAGCCGCGACCCAAATTTTTAGGAACTATAATATAGTTTTAGGAATTATAATTAATTTGTATTTATTTTTTAACATACACAAGTAGTGACAGATAAATCATAAGAAAATCACCAAGACTTACAAATAAACAATATTTTATTGCTGTCATTTAACCAAATGTATCAAATTATAGAAATATTACAAAGTAAAAACGACAAATACTATAAACAGTGGTTAGGGTAAGGAAAGGTTCAGTTACCATGAACTAAACTGAACTGTTAATAAAACATTAACACTGATCCTGTTGAACAGAACAAACCAGCAAATTACAGTAAAATGATTAAAATAATCATAACCATTTTTACATCTAATACAACAGCAATTACAAACATCTTGTGAGAGCACCTCACTAAATATGACACTGAGGTTTTAAGCCTTTTTTGTCGTCAATATATGTAAATCCATACTTTACATATTCGGGGTCGTACTTGTGCTTCGACATATTTGTTGCTACATTTAAATAAAATTTCACGTGTCAAACGGTACGGTTGTCGCGTGCGCATTTCAAAATAAAAGTCCGGTATAAGCAAAATAAGTTTTTCAAAGGATTTCTGAGAGGATTTTAAAATCACAATCATTCACTTTAAATAATGCTAGCTAGCTAGCTGACAACGATAAGCTGACTGGATATCTGAGAAAAACCATGTCAGTTTGACCTTAATTTGGGTCATGATGGACTGTTGTTTTGAAGTGGAGAATGGATGTACAGCACTTCAGTTACAAAAAAAATGGCCATAGTCACAGATAGCATAACAATATGTTATAGCATAAATAGATAGCTGGGTGATTCTCACAAAACCAGTAAAACACCATGGTACTAATAATTTTAAATATTAAATGTGTAATTTAGTAATATAAAAAAGCATCAGAATAAAGACAATACTGTTCTCTACTTTGCACAATGTGTAATTTCAACATGAGAATGAATTATTTGTCTATTTTTACTGCTAAAATTCATTACTGTAATGAGTCTGGCTGTGCTTGAATGTGTGTTTTGCTTGATATTTTGCTTTATGATTTGTTTCATTGTAGACAATCAGCAAGTGAAAAAAAATAAGCTTTAGCAAAGACCAGAAACCCCTCTTAATCTGGCCTCTCTATCTTTGTCCCACAACGGTCCAACATGGACCTCCCTCCAGCTCTGACTCCTGTCTCTTCCTTAGTGACTTCTTCTTCTTCTTCTTCTTTGTCTTTCGGCTGTTCCCTTTCAGGGGTCGCCACAGCGAATCATCTGCCTCCATCTAACCCTATCCTCTGCATCCTCTTCTCTCACACCAACTAACTTCATGTTCTCTCTCACTGCATCCATAAATCTCCTCTTAGGTCTATCTCTAGACCTCCTGCCTGGCAGTTCCAACCTCAGCATCCTTCTACCGATATATTCACCATCTCTCCTCTGAACATGCCCAAACCACCTCAATCTGGCCTCTCTGACTTTATCTCCAAAACATCTAACGTGGGTTGTCCCTCTGATAAACTCATTCTTAATCCTATCCATCCTTGTCCCTCCCTCTCTTCCTTAGTGATACGGTCTCTAAACCATACAGCATGGCTGGTCTCACCACTGTCTTGTACATCATGATACACAGCATGATTCTCGCTGATATTTTTCTACCACACAGAACTCCCAACACTTTTATCCACCTATTCCCACCCACCTGCCTGCACTTGTTTCTTTACCTCTTTCCCACACTCTCCATTACTCTGGACTGTTGACCCCAAGTACTTAAACTCCTGTACCTTCTTCACCTCTTCACCCATGTATTCTTACTGTTCCACGTTCCTCCTTTTCATTGTAGAAATGTTGTGTATCATGGTTGTTAAGATTTAATATACATGTGTCAAATCCTGACAAATCAGAATGTGGTATTTTGTCAGTTGGGGCCAGGGGAAGCTCAGTGGTTAAGGCATTGTACTATGGTTCGGAAGATCCCAGGTTCAAACCCCACAGCCACCGAGTTGCCGCTGTTGGGCCCTTGAGCAAGGCCCTTAACCCTCAACTGCTCAGATGTATAAGGAGATAAAAATGTAAGTCGCTCTGGATAAGAGCGTCAGCCAAATGCCTAAATGTCAGTTGTTTTTAATGCCATGGTAAAATGGTTTGTTTTTTTAGTTACATGTTGGAATGTTGCCGTGTTTATTCCTGTTTTAATGTTTTTTTTTTTTTTTGGCTTTTGCATTTTTGAAGAATTACACAATAAAACTGTTTTGAATTTGAATGCATAATTGTGCAAATATTATCTGTTTTTTTTTTCAGCATTATCTCAGACTAGTATACTAGTCTCAAGATAAATCCCATACTAGTATACTTATTATCATTACCAAAATAATTAACATATACAGTGTAAATTATTACGGCAACAGATGTGCATTACTGTAGATGTTAATTTAATTGATAAAAAAATAGTACTTTGATTTTAAATAGATGTGCAGCATCTATGTGTTACATTATTTTGAAAAAAATGTCAGGTTTCATCGAAATACAGTAGTAAAGAAAAATGGTTGTAAATTGTGATAGGAATTGTGGTAATGAGAGAAATCAATAAAAAATAAAAAAAAATCTGTTAAATTAGTTTATTTTAGAACTTCAGGAAACTGTGCATGACTAATAATAATCTACTTTTAAAAATGTAAAAATATATTTGCTTCTCTAACAGTGTTGATGTTTTCAGAGTTTTACGGTAATTAGATTTTTTAGGACCTATTTTGGATATTATGTTCAAAAAGGTTAAATAGTTAATTTTTTTTTTGTTTGTTTTATTAATGTTCCTAATGTCTGAAAAAAAAGTAAACTTAAGCATTTTTTTTATTTTTTATGATTGAAATTTTTTAAACCAACATTTTGAGAGAAGCACAAGAAATGACAAAATCTATGAACCACCATTCGATTTACACTTACTGCATTGCGCTGTGGAAGAGGTTTGCTAACCACTACACCACCATCAATCAATCTAGGAACCTCTGTAGTCCAACTAGGGACCATGGAGGCCAATGGAGATTTATGGCTATTGTATTTATTTGTACAACCGTGGTAGGACCTCGGGGCAACATTCACCCGCGCATTCAAACACTACAGGCAATTTGGAAACACAAGTTAGCCTAATCTGCATGTCTTTGGACTGTGGGAGGAAACTAGAGAAAATCCACCAGCACGAGGAGAACAAGCAAACTCCATGCACTCAATGACCTGAGGCAGTAATCGAACCCAGGACCTGGAGATGCAGGGCGACAGTGCTAATCACCAAGCCACCTTGCCGCCATACTACGCCACCGTGCTGCCATAATAATAACAATAATAATAATATGTTTTTATTATCATCATTAAAACAGGTAAATAACATTTAGAATTGCAGTGCTATAAAATACAGTGTTACTTAACCATCATCTGTTTAGTTCAGAACACAATGAGAAGGTTAAAATAAATGACATTTCCTGTTCCACACGTTTTTTCCTTTTTGTTGTGAAAAAAAAAAAGCAATTATGTCTTGAAAGATATTCTTAGCACAATACCATTTTACAAGTATTTAAAGTTTTTTTTTTTAACTTGATGAACGCTTCTCCATGTGGACTCGTATCTCATCCACACTCCATCTTAGAGGTTAATGAGGCAATTAAGGGACTGTTATGTTCGGCCAATTATTTCGCATAATCTTGTAGATTATCCTAAAATTACATGAAATAATTGAGCTGATTCATAATGCATTGACAAAGGAGGGCCTGTTATCCCTCGCTTCACACGTCGACCTAAGTGCAACTGCTCGTTCCGTGTGGTCTGACCTGTTAGCGTCCTCATATCTGATTCTCTGGACCTCACCAATGAAGCAGACGAAGGCCATTAATTATGGTTTTGTATTCAGGGGTAAAATACATCTGAAAATAGATTACTTTGAGAAAACGGTCAATCTCCGAGCCTGCTGTTTGTAAGGAAAGAAGACGGCTGCTGAGGTTCTGGCTGGCCCCTTCATTTTACACTTACTTAACATCAGTAAGGCATTGTGAATGGGCGTGATTAATAGTGAAACATAGTAACAGCCAAACATATGCACAATGTTCAGATTTTTACCTCTTTTTAAATAGATTCATTTACCATAGGAATAATGTGTTCATTAAAGCCTCTTAGCTGACAGGTGTGAAACCTGATATGGTCTGTTGTAGCCGGTCTGGTGTTGTGTATTATGAAATGCTTTTCTGCTCAGAGCTATTGTGTGTGAAAATTCCAAGAGTTTATATGGGTTTTAAAATTTTATCTCAAACCAGCCTACCTTAAATCACATGTTTTTCCCACAAATTCTAATCCTGAATATTTGTATTATAAAAGGTGGCATCTTGAAGATAGATACTGTAGTTATTCTCTTCCACAAAACACACTGTGGTTCAGTTTTCTTTAATTAATTTATTATTATTAATAATAATAATAATAATAATAATAATAATAATAATAATTATTATTATTATTATTATTATTATTATCACATATTTTTCTTGATATAACTGTTTATTTCATATTGCACAAGTTCTTATTCTATACTTTTTAGCTACAGAAGTATAAAGCTATAGGATAACTAAATTTGGATGAGTCAAAAATGATCCACACTCTGGCTGTGAATCTTATGTTAATTAACTTTTAGAAAAGACAAATGCATCATTTACCAACACAATCTCCTTGATTTCCATGACACGTTGTCCAGCTGTCAACAAGTTTTTGTATTTCTTAAAAATGTTTTGGGTTGATAATCATCAGAAGTGAATCTTCATCCTGGTAGGGCTGCTTTTACTCGATCAAACAGGTAAAAGTCCAATGGAGCGAGATCAGGACTATAGGAAAGATGCATTAACACCTTAAAATGTAGTTTTTGCAGCGTTTAATCTTAAGATGTGCATCATTATGCAAGATCACCCTTAAACACCCTTAAATAGCAGTCCTGTGCATTTAATACAAAGTTTAAGCTTTAGCTCTTCAAGCATCTCACTGTAACAATTAATGTTGATTTTTCAATTTTTTTCCTGATTATGTTAAAATATTGGCTCTTTAGAATCCCAGAAAACTGTAATTATTGATGAATTTTCCATCTGATAATTGACTTTTAAACTTTTTCTCGTTTGACGATTGAGGATGTTTCCGTTCCATACTCTGCCGTTTACTCTCAGGCTCGTAGTTATGAATCCGTGTCTCGTTACCAGTAATGATTCTCTTTAAGCAACTTCCACCTTCCTTATATGCTGGCACTGCAGTTACAAATGGCCTGATGTACTGTAACACATTCACACCTGCACGGCACTGACTGTAGCCTTGAATGGAAAGCAGTGATAAACTAATGCAAGTATTAATAATGTGCGTTCGAAAAATCCCTCTGCAGTGGCACAGAGTAGGTTATGGGAAAATAATCATTTAATGAAACTCATTATTAATCTCACCCACTCATTTATTTATTTATTTATTGTTAAATTTGCAGTTAAATCTCGCACAGTGTCACGATGTGGTATTCTTGTCTCCAGGAAAGCATACATTTTTACAACAAAAAAAATTAAATAAAAAATACACGGCCGATGTTAAGCAAAGAACTCCTCGCATACGTACGACAGGCTGGTGGCACCGAACAAGAGTGAGTCAATGCACTTCTAAGACTCTACGTGGCCTCTGCGGAGAGACAGACTGGATAACCAGAGTGTTGATAATTTGTGAATCCCCCTGATTAAGTTTCTTACTCATGTGGTTCTCATTTCCTCATGCCTGACTGTGATTCTCTGAAAATGTCACCGCCCTTTTTTACCACAGCAATCTCTATTGCTTCACTTACAGATGCTGCTCCAGATGCTTTGTAGTATTTGTCAAACACAATGCTTACAGTATATGTTCTTTTATCATATTCGAAGAAGAACTTTCTGGTCTGATTTATAATTTGATGTAGATGATCTATTAAAAAAAGGCTTTAAGAAAGAATAATTGAGACATCTGATCATTTTGTGCATTTTTTTTTCTTATAATTTTTTAAGAGGAACATGCCAGGACTCTGTTGTACAAAGATTAAGATGCAATAAGTTTTTCCTTGAATTTTCAGCACTGTCTTGCATGTTATTGAATGAAGGGGCTTAATACGGGGTTATTTTTAGACCGGACTACACTTGGAGGAAGTGGAAAACGATGTACGTTTAATTTCGGTCCACAGTACATCCTTTTAGATTCAATCCTCCGCAAATATTTGTTGAATTGAATGGAAGGGTAAGCATGAAGGAAGGCGTACGTGACATAAGCATCCTAAAAGGCCATTTTCACTAATGGCCATCCTAAGTGTCATTATATATCTGCCATGCCTGCAGAGCTTTAAAATGTCACCGTCTATTTGCATACAAATGACACGCGGAGCTGATGCCGACATTTCATTATTTATTCGCTCGTTCAGTTCATTTCAGTCAGTCAGGATCAACTCCTCTGGCTGATGATGAACAATGGGCAACGGCATTACTGCACTCTTTCTGCTCTCTCTCTCCCTCTCTGTCTCTCTCACACACACGCTGAGACGCACAAATGAAAGCAGTACATCCTTCCCAATTCGCTCATTGCTTATTGCGCACGAATAATTGCAATTGAGAATTGTTTTTCCTCTCGGTTCCTTTTGGAGAGCGACTTCACTGACGCTGCCAAGGGAGGCTGAATCATTTAGAGTTGCCATGGAGACGCCGTTACCGGGGCTCCTGCATCCATTGCTTGTAGTTTTGGTCTCCGCAGGACCAAATGGCACTGCCTGACAGTGCACGCTTTCATGTCGTATAAACGAATACGCGTATGTTTATTAGTACTGAGGCTCAGATGATGTCTGATATTTAATCTGATGGACAATAATGATTTATTCATGTCTTTTTTTTTGTCCTTTTCCGTGTATTTTTGTCTTAAATATGTCTTTCTCTGAGTTATTCCAGACTTTGTTAAAAGTTGACACTATCCCCAGACTCCGGAGAACACCTGTCTGGATTTCTCTATGGAAGCAGAAAGCTACAACAATAAATATCAAATCCTCAGGTAGAAATTCAAATTCTTTTCTGCATGTAAAATGCATACCACTTTGACATTATATATGGCACACATTAGTTTAGAACCTTAAATCTAAAACACTATGATTATGTTTATACTGACAAGTAAATGATTGCTTTCTGTTTCTGGTGATGAATTGTTGCTTGTTGTCAAATTTCCATTATTATTGAGTGCTTGTGTGCCACACTGACATCACCAAGAGAACATTTCTAATGACTTTGTTTGACTTAACGTGTAAGTGGAAAGTTGTATAAGATTTTTACTGAATTAATACAAGATAATCACAACAAAAACTATTTGCCTACTACTGACCCTTTAAGAGTCAGGTTTCTACATTGAGGAGATCACTCCATGTAGATGAGAGGCTGTTTTATAGATGAAGCCTAAGCTTCTGCAGAACATGCAGAAGGTGCAAGGTGAGAGTGCTAACCTTAAAAGCTGAACATGCAAACCTTACTCTTAACCACAAGAGAATGGAAACAAAAGAAACGATAACCAAATGTTTATTATGTAGTGAGTGATTTAAAACTAATTCAAATAATAAATGTCAATACACTTTAAGACTGAGTATTGCTTAGTTAGTGGCCACTGTGATGCTTTGTTTATTATTAGTGACGAACCTACTGTACTTTTTTATTTTTTATTTTTTTTAAAGGAAACAATTATGGGTTCACCTGATGATCTGCTGCCATCTGGTGGCAGGTGTGTGTATATATGTGCGTATGTATGTAACTATCTATCAACTATTATTACAGCATTATTATTATTACTATTATTATTGAATTTTATATCCTGATGCGTGATTATGCAATACTTTGTGCTAGTTTGTGAGACTTTATTTTAATTGATAAAAGTATATTTTTATTAATTCATAAAATAATATACAACTTTTTTCTGTTTGTCCAAAAGTCTGAACAGACTCAGGGGGTACAAACTTTTGAACCTGTGTCTTTTTTTTCCCCTCCACACAACAGACCAAACGCCTGTGTTGTTTTTCGCACTGTAGCAGTTGCGTTAGTGTGAGCAGCACACACTTGTCGCATATGCGCGCCCTCGCTCTCTCGGTTCTGCACGCGCGTTTCTGTGGACGAGGAACAGCAAGTGTGAACACAACCCGGAATCTCTCTCTCTCTCTCTCTCTCTCGCTCTCTCTTTCTCTCTGTCTGTATCTCTGTCTACTTCCGAGTGCTTAAAGCTTCCAAAACACTCCCTCTTCAAACACACACACACATAGACATCCTGCTTGGTGTGCACCTCGCGCTCCACTCAGTTTTATCTTTTATTCACTTCACGCGCTCCTTTACCGGATTGGAAGTGAAACTCTTCTGCTTTGATCACCGTTTCAACATTTTCGAAACCGTTTCGGGATTGCTTGACTGATACATATATCTGCTGCATCGCGCGCTGCCTGTTACGACTTGTAAGCGCCGTGTGTGTGTGTGTGTGTGTTTGCGTTTGCGCGCGCACTTCCAGGTGCACTTCGGGCGCGGTCTGAGTGCGGAAAGCTGTCGCGAGCGTGCCACCAGTGCCATGGCTGTGAACGAGAGAGCCGCGCGAGCTCTGAGAGACATCCTCAAACGGCAAGGCAACGAAACCTGCGCGGACTGCGGCGCTCCCGGTAAGTCAGGGTTCCTATGGTGTGTGTGTGTGTGTGTGTGTGTGAGAGAGAAAGAGAGAGAGAGAGAGAGAGTGTGTTTGGGTGTGGGTTCTTAACCTGGGACACGCACGCACAGGTAGCGTCACGTGGTCAGCCTTATCCGGTTGCCATGGTAACCCTAAATAGTATTTAAACTTATGGTACACACTTTGATGTTCAGTATTAGAGATGGAGAGGAAAATCGATTCAGCAATGTATCGCGATTATTTTGTGTTCTGATTCATGTATCACCGCACTGATTCCAGATTAGATTTTTTAAATCCATTTTTTTTAAATTGATATAAAATATAAATTTATCATCATACAAATGATATCGTTGCACAGGTGAGTTTGTAACTTGGAATTTTTCTTTAGCAAAGTACATTTTGTCAGCACGGTGGCTTAGTGGTTAGCACTGTCTCCTTGCACCTCCAGGGTCTGGGTTCAAATCCTGCCTCGGGGTCTGTGTGCATGAAGTTTGCATGCTCTCCCTGTGCTTGGTGGGTTTCCTCAGGGTTCTCTGGTTTCCTCACACAGTCCTAAAACGTACAGATTAGGCTAATTGGTTTTCCAAATAGTCTGTGGATGAGCCTGTGAATATGTGGGTAAATGTTGGCCTGCACGGTCCCTGGTTGGACTACAGGGGTTCCCGGATGGAAATTTTATTTTATTTTTAAAAATTTTAAACACTTCAATCAGTTTTGGCATATTAAAACACTCAAAACATTTAGAAAAGACATTTTAACGTATTAGTAGTAAGTAAAATACAAAATAAACAGTCATTAAATCTTCAATTATTACTGTGATTTTGCCTTATGGAAACAGTACAATGAAAACTGTGTCAAGTTGCAGACAATTAGAACACAGTAGCAGCTCCCAATTTTTCTTGAGATGATCCTGAACTTTCTTTGGATTCATGGTGCGTTCGTAAGGTGAGGTTACACTGTACTGTATATGATTACATTTGAGGCGGCAAAATGTTGCAGTTCCTCCCATCCCCACTGTTTACACTACTCCTTCGTATGAGACATGGAGGGGAAAAATTGATTCAGTGATGTATCACAATTCTTTTTTATGCTCTATTTTATGTATCACCATATTGACTTTATTTATTTTTTTATTATCATTTTTTAATTAATATGTTAATCTGTTAGCACTCACGCCTCCAGGGCGCTCGATTTCCGCCTTGGGTCTGTTTGCTAACGTATACTCTGGGTAATCCAGTTTCCTTTCACAGTCCAAAGACATGCAGATTATGGTAACTAATTGCCATTCCCAAATTGCCTTGAGACTGTGGGAGTGTGTATGTGTGTATGCACTGCAATGGATTGACACCCCATCCAGGAGTACACCACACCCTGCACAAGGCGGGGTACACCCTGCCCTGTTTAGCCTACTCTTTTTAGTATCTTAGTACACATTTTGTTGTTATAATGTGTTTATAAACAGCGTTGTAAAAAGCCTTTCTAAAATTAGATATGCTTAAATATATATGTATTAAGTAGTAACGATAAATATATTTCCACAGGAGATAAAGTCTGACACAAATTCATTGTCATAACATTCTGCATTTTTTTTTTCAAAGGAAAGTAAGAACAAATGTCTTATAAAAAACTTTTAGTAGGTTACTTAAAATAAAAGTGTTTTATTTCGATTACACCACAACAAGTGTCCTTTAATTGGAATGTTTTGTTTTTTAATGAATGACACTGCAAAGCTGGAACCACATATATTTCTAAATTTATGCAACTTACAAGTTATTTCCTTTTACGCAACGCTAAAGGCAGAGCTAAGGCAAAATATGTCGCCGCTAAGGAAGTCATGGAAAAAGCAGACAATTCCGTACGTTAGGGCTACAGATAGTCAAGTCAAGTAAGCTTTCATTGTCGTTTCAGCCATATACAGTTTAGTACACACTACTGATTTCTACAGATGGATGATAAAGTACTACTGGTGGTATCATATACAGTATATACTCTAAATCATTTTAAATGCTTTCCCTTAAAATCATTAATCCATCTGTTTATTAACTTGTAGATAATGTTTGGAAGCACAACAAAGTCACTTACATTGACACTATCCTGGGGCTTAAAAACCCCTTGACATCATATTCAGGTTATTTGCATAGCGTTTGTATCAATGTCATTGTTGCAAAGGAGTTTTACAGAATGAACACGTATAACTGTAAATATGTGTCCTAAGCATAACATTGGAAACTTAATCATCCTTACGAATTATGTTTCCCAGGGAAAGCATATAAACAAAACGTTGCAGTGGGCCTAAAACAGAACCTTGCGAAACACCAAACTTTACCTTAGTATATGTAAAGCCACCATTTACATCTGCAGGGTGATAACGAGCAGTCAAATAAGACATGAGCCAGAAAAGGGCTGTGCCTCTAACTTCTACAACATTATTTAATTCGTCAAGGAGAATCGTGTAATCAATGGTGTCAAAAGCACTAAGGTCAAGCAAGGAGTCACAGCCCTGATCAGAGGCAAGTAGTACATCATTAACCACTTTAACCAGCACGTCACTGTGCTATGATATGATGAGGTCCTAATCCTAACTGCTACATTTCGTGAATGTTATTCTGATGTAGGTACGAGCATGACTGCTGCGCTACAGGCTTTTTTTTAGAATTTAGGAGATAAATGCAAGATTTGATGTTGGCACAGCAAAATTGATCATATGGTTAAGACGCTTTTTTGACACTGCTAAGGCTGTCTTCGATTGATTAATAAAGGAAAGACAGAAATGACCACAAGTACATCTACTCATTTTGTTTGTAGTTAAATCAGCAGTTACAAATACCCATACGAACAGCTGCTACTGTAACTCCATACGAGCGATTTTTCAACATTTTCTAATGTCTGCTTAAGGTGGCCTTATAAGCATCCAGCATTTGTAGCCTGGTCGGAAATGTTCCTACCAACTACTTGAGAGTGTCGTAAGTTGCACATATGGAGGCTGTAGAAAACGATTCCCTGCCACGAATGTCTGAATTTATAGAAACAGAGAGGTTTGTACGAATCCGTCGTGTGTAAGAATATTTGTGACCAAGTTTTAATGCAGCAAGCTGCAAATCACTTTGCCCCAAGTTTGTGAATTTGTGGTGATCCTCAAGAAAAACATGTGAACATCTGACCTGCGCTTAAGAGCTGCTGTTCTACAGAATAAATCAACACCTTTTGACACATCAGATACTCTACAATACATCAATGCAGCACAGCTTAAAGTCTTATATTCTTTTTAAATCATCTTAGTTTGCAAAAAGTTTTAATTCACAATTTCTTATCTAAAAAATTGATATTAAATTCTCCACTATTCTCAATAAGAATTAAATCTTATAATCTTGTTTGTCACCCAAACCTATTTTCAGATTTTCACACTTTTAACGGTGCGTCATGGCTCATGATATGTTTCGATAAAACATGCCACCTCTGTTCACACAGTCGAGTCTAATCACACTTGCTGCCTTTCTCTAAGGCGTAAAAATGCAGGAAATGAGGCTTGCATGGTAAGAATAGATTACTGACCACAAAGCTTATAAATAGGACTATTTCCTTAAAAGAAAAATTTACATTTCAAATAATTGCATATAATTAAGCAAAACACTAGTCAAGTGATACCTATGAGGAGTATTTAGCCATGTCCTATGGGAGTCCACATGATCTTATATTAGGAACATTTGTGTATATTTGTATGAAGTGTAAAATTTGCCGAAGAAATGAAGAACTCTTTTGGAATGTTCCGTTTAGATCTCTCTAGCGCCGAGGCGCAGGCGGCTCCCCGCTACAAGTACCGACATGTCTCAGGAGAAAATGCCTCAAAGTCCGATAAAGCCACACAGCAGCATGTATTTATTTATTTATTTATTTATTATTTTAACAAACTAAATGTTGAGGCTTGCTGCCTGGCAGAAAGAAAATGAAAAATTTAAGTTACACTATTTAATGCTTGTAAATGCTTCACTACACAAAAGCATTGTTGAATTCATGAATTTGATTGGTCAAAAGCTTTGTTACAGTAGCTGTAAAGCACAATGCCCCTGTTCTAATGTTCAAGTACATTACAATAATAAAGTTTTAAAAATGTATCTAGTCCAATCGTCCATACGGTGAAGTTTTCTGTAGTATGTTCTGTAACATTTATGGAAGGAGTCTCCAGTTTTAGTGCATTATTACAGTCGGTGAGAGTACCTCCATGGACGTTAACTTACCGCTGTTCTGGGTTTCTTCTTTTATTGTCTTCCTAAATACAAGGTGCAATTTTTTTTTTGGGGGGGAAAGAACATAAATCAAAGAATTCAAATCATTTGGTCCAAATTGGACAACGCTTTAAAGAATATTTAATTTATTTATTTGTTTATTCATTCCTTCATCTTTGGCAAGTGTGTTATCCTGGTCAGGACTGCCATAAGACCTGCAACTCTTTCTAGGTATTCTGGATGCAATGTAAATGTGAAAATCGCAATTACATTATGAATATTTAAAGGGGTCATATGGGCCTACATGCACTATTTTAAGCTGTTTGGACTGAACTGTGTGTTAGGAGAGTGCGTACACAACCACTCTACGATGATAAAGAGCCGCCCAGTGATTTTCTTTTCATTTATTAAAATAACATGCCCCTTCTGAAATCAGGCCAATCACAAATGCCTGGCAATGTGACGCCACACTGCATAAGGCCGCTCCTACTATAGTTGATTGACACTGGTGTTTTAGCAAAGACCCACCCCGAGTGAGAAGAAGCTGTCGGCCATTGTTTTTGGCCGCTGGAGCAAAATGTCGCCTAAGCGAGTGTGTTGTACAGTTGTTGGGTGTAATAGCGAACACAGCAGTCGTCATTTACTACCGACATCTGAGCCGCTGAGGACGCAGTGGCTGAATTTAAATTTTGAAGCCAACTTCCCTGCCGATCTACCTAAATGCCTTCATGTTTGCGCTAATCATTTTTCCCAGACTGCTTTATAAACGCGGGTCAATATAAAGCAGATTTTGCTAGGAAGCAGCTCCTAAAAATGGATCTGTACTAACGCTTTGTGTTCCTGCTTCATCTTCACCAGGCTCGGTGAATGTCATTTCTTTTTTTATGAATCTTTGCAGATCGCCTTTTCTAATAATCACGATGAATGCGGAGTGTAAGTTAACTTGTCTTTATGTGTTATGTCGTCTTCTTTGTGTACATCCGTCTCTACTGTATATAATCCCTAATCGCCCGTTTATAATAAACAATGGATAAAGGTGATTGTCTAGTTGCAAACTGTGTACGTAGTCGGAAAACTATATTATGCTTACCTTTGTAACGTTAGATGGTTTATAACGATGTCTGTCGAAGATTAAGAAGTCATGTAAACACATCAGTAAACACATCGCGTCCGTATCTCTCTCAGTAAGTTTCTCCGCTTTTGTTGTTGTTGCTCGCGGCAGCGTAACAGCCCGTTAATTCGTGCCCGTGCAGTGATAAGAAGGACAAATCGAGTCGATGCATGTCCATTCTTTTAATTTCTGCGTTGTCAGGCGATATTACAAACTTCCGCGTAGGTTCCGTACTTAAATCAAACCAAAAACTACTTAAGAAAACAGGCTCAGGCTTTATATTCCAGCGTTTTCCAGTTTGGACTGAATTACCCACAAAGCATTGCCCGCACTGGACTACACTCCCGTGGCTATACCCCACGTGTGTTGTGAAGACACGCCCCACAGAACTGGGGGGGCGGGCTCAGCAGAGATCATAAGCATTTAAAGGAGCATGTACTGAAACAGGTTGCTGAGAACAGAGCTAGTTTTTACCAGGTAAAAGTAGTGTTTTTTTTTATACAACCATTGAGAATTTTTAATTAAAGTATATTACAATGCAATGCAATATACTACAATGGAGACATGCATAAGCGAACTTTTGGATGTTCCCGGTCTGCAGTAACCAGGATATACCAAAAGTGGTCTAAGGAAGGGAAACCATTGAACCGGCGTCAGGGTCATGGGCAGCCAAAGCTCACTGATGGATGTGAACGCTGGCCTGTTTAGTCGGATGCAACATAAGGTATACCCTAGCCCAAATTGCTGAAAAAGTTACTGTAATGTCGGTTCAAATGTCCTTTTGAAATGTACCACTTACCTAACCATTCTTAATCACCCTCTTATGGAAAGGGCATTATTCGGTGGCAGTGGTCCCTTTTGGCAGGAAAATGCACCTTGATGTGGAAAAAATGGTTCTAAAATAATTTGAGGAGCACAACAAGATCTCCTCCATGTTCTCCAGCTTTCAATCCAAACAGTCTTCTGAGGAATGTGCTGGAAAAACAAGTTTGATCCATAAAGGCCCCACCTCGCAACTTACAGGAGTCAGTGCCTAGATCGGGCAGGGCTGTTTTGGCAACACTGACCTACGCGATATTAGGAGGGTGGTTATAATGTTACGACTGATCAGTGTCTAGTCAGAATATAATGTATGTGTAGATTTATTATTTTTTTTTACAGTTGCCCTCTGATTTTTATTCAAAAGGCGTCGGTAACCCGGTTTAAGATTTGTTTCACTTCCAGAGCTCCAAACTCCCTTTTTCTTTTCAGCTCGCTCTAGTACAAACTGTTCAGAAATAAGTTTCCTGCTGATGATGTAATTTTGTCCTGTGGGTATGTAAAAGTTGCACAGAGTAGAAAAGCTAACTGGAATATTTATGAAAGTGAAAATCTTTCTTTTCCCTTAATGAAATAATGTGTGTGTGTGTTTGTATATATATATATGTGTGTGTGTGTGTGTGTGTGTGTGCATATACAGTAGGAGAAATAAGAAATATTTAGTGACTTAGTTACACACCAGTAAGTGTGTAAGATAAAACCTACAGGTGTGGCGACAACCAGATAAGCACAGAGTGAGTGTGTTTGTGTGTGTGTGTGTGTCTGTCTGTAAGAAGTGGACGTTCACCTTTTTTAAAGACTGAACATTGTTGTGCGTCACCCAAGAAGGTTATGAAACTGCGGAGTACTTTTATAATACTATTGTCATATTCCCCAAACTCTCTATCTCTCTCTAATGCTAAAGGGTACTTTCCAACTTTAAGTTTGCAAAAGTTATTATGTAATTATTACTTAATAGATGTGGCATCAGAGGACCGCCAGCTGTTCCACTTCCTCGTTTTGTGGCGCAAAGGATTGCCTATGGTCATTTCTGACACTTAAGTATTTTTCATGTGAATATCGAACAGGCCTACGAATGGGGCTTTGGTCACCTTCGGATCACATTTAATGTTGAAATAGAAGTCTCCAGGCACCCCATGATGTAGTGTCAAATGAATTGACTTCCATGACATGACAATCCGTAATTGTCTCTATGTGGATTATTTCTATAGATTCCATTATGGATTTTTTTTTATCTAGGGTTTTTACATAACATTGCATAAACATTGATTGATTCATTCCTTTATTCATTCAACCATTCGTTCCTTTAAGTTTTAAACAAATTTAGTATTTGTTTCATTATGGTCAAGGTCATGAAGGATCCAGAATCTGTTCTGTAAACAATGGACACAATTCCTGAAATACACCCGGGTGTACAACCAGTTCACCTCCTGACATGTTTTTGCGAGTTGTTAGGAAACAAAAGAACCTGGAAGAAATTTCTGTAACCATTAAGTATGTATAATTATGCAACAATTAGCTCCGACGGAGTCATCCGATTGAACGAGAGCCATTCCACAAGTGGTGATATTGAGGATAACACCCCTGGGACGTTTAACTGCTACTGTATATATGTATACGTCACATGTGTTCTTACAATCGTCAGTCACAGCATGGTGAAAGTATGGTCAGCAGCATTGGATAGAGCAGCTAGTGTCGAAACTCACGATCAAAACCAGTCACAAAAACACTTTCAGCAAGAAAACGCATCCGAAAACGTTTTGTCATCTAAAGCAACACTTTGTCTTACCATTCATTTGGAATTGAATCGTCCGTGTTGTTTTGTTCACGGCTAGCACGAGCTACAAAGCTAACTATTGTAACAAAGCCTCCAACACAAGTCTGAATCCCAAATCACTCTTTAACCCATAAAACAAGGGATTGTACAGCCTACATAGCGCACTATGGAAGTTAGCTGATATTCTAAAATGGAATAAATGAAAATATAAAATAAGTCTCTATCTCAAAATAAAGTTTTTCAGTTCTGTCCGCCTTAATTCGCGGTAATTCAATGGCTCACCCGCTTCACCAGTCGCAGTAAGTTGGTTCCACCAGTCACAGAAGGATATGTGGTGGCAGAGTAACTTAACTGGTTAAATAACCAAACAAATCATAAAATCATCTGTTGATACTAAATGGTGTTTGCAGAACTGTTGAGGGCTGTGTCAATGGTTGGCATTAGTATACATGGAAATCAATAATTTTTTTTTCATCTCCATTCTCTGCAGACCCAGAATGGGGATCCTGTTCCTTGGGAGTGTTTATTTGTCTCATTTGTTCCGGCATCCACCGAAACATTCCCAACATCGGAAAGGTCAAATCTGTCCTCCTGTCCCACTGGGAGGACTCAGAAGTTCAGGTACATGAAAAGCACTGTTATGTCTTTATCTTATCTCGCTTCTACAGTACAAACAGCACTGGTAAATTCTTGCTTCTGATTGGTCAGAAGGTATCGATGAACTTTCTACAGCATATATAACAGCAGCTCTGACAGTTAAATAGAAAAGCACAGGCAGACGTGCCGCATAAATTTAGATCTAATGATAAAACACATTTAACAAACAAGAATCTTGACAGTGATATGGTTATAGAGTCTCCAGGTAGTGGACTTTTTTCCGCGTGCAGGAAAGTCGTCGCAGTTGATTATTCATGATATAGGGTTCACAATTTAATTTAATTTGGTTCTCATTAGATTTTGTACCAAAATTTTATCTTTTCTCTTGAAAAAATGTAAATTTTTACACATCACCTTATACAATTTAAAAATGCTATGAACAAGTCTAGAAGGGATGGAAATCACCAGGGCCCACCGGATACAATATCGCGATATCTAGATGCTGATTCGAATTGCAATTCAGTTAGTACACAGATTTTATAAAGATCCCAATTCTAAACAATTGGATATAAATAATTTGCTCCGACCACACAGGATACGGTGCTGCCTGACAGTGTTAGAACGGTTTAGATCTCACCCCTTGTAGGATTATAAAGGAATGGCAACATTTTACCACCTCAAATGCAAATAGGTATAAATGAAAAAATTATTAGGCAATTATTACCATGCCAGTTAGGCAATTTGCCACACAAAAAAATTTTGATATGTAGCTGAATATTTTATTTTCCTCATTATAAAACTTTAATATTGTAATCAAAAATATTCTTCATGGTCTCCATATCATTAAAGTAGATATATACAGCACTGTGCAAAAGTACCAATTTTGTTATATATGTTTATCATGTCTGCATAATTATGTACAAAATCATGTAACATTTCCATATATAACTTAATAAATAAATAACATTACAGGAGAAGAACTCATATTATCCAGCATGCTCAGTAAAACCTAACAGCTGTTTTCCTTATAGTTCTGTGCAAAAGTCTTGGGCACATACAAAAATATGGCATAAGCAAAAGATGCTTTTGAAAATATTTCTGTATTAAAAGAAACTTCTATAAAGAGAAATAAAATAAACAGTCAATATTTGGGGTGAAAACTCATTTCTTAAAATCAGGAGTTTTAGACACAGATTTGGACAGTTCTATAAGAAAACAGCTGTTTTACTGAGCTTGCTGGAGAATATGAGTTCTTCTGGTAACTTTATTACACTCGCTCCTTTTCTATTTTTATGCAAATCCCAGGAGCGTACATTTAGGATTTTTTGTTTTTATCTGAAAAGTGGTCTGTCTTGTACTATATATTTGTTTTTCCTTACAGATATGAATATATTCTCCTGTAATGTTATTTATTTACTGTATTTTTAAGTTATATATGGAAATACTGAATGATTTCGTACATAGTTATTCAGACATGATAAACATATATAACAAAAATGGTACAGCATATAATATGGTGCCTAAGACTTTTGCACAGTATTGTACTTTTATAAATTCTCCCTAGGATGAGATTGATAAAAGATGGATTAAAACATAATGAGCTCTGTAGCAGCTCCTGAGAAATACTTTTGACCAGAAAAGCTCAAAAGTAAAATGTAGATGTTCCACAAAACCATATATATACTGTACATAGAAATAGATCAAGAGTATGACATCATTTTACTTCATTAAAAAAATATTGCTGGAAAATTTCTGCTGTATAGGAAAATAAATATTTCAGATATATACTTCAGTATAATAAATACTTCAGATATAAATACTGTTGTTGCGTTTGACATTACCTCATCATTTACTACTTGTTTATAACCATGTGCCCATTTATAATTTATTCCTTATTACTATAGGCGTTCAAGTCATACTGGGGTTCTGATGAAATATCAGCTATATGAAGCCCTACAAAATTCATTCCCTTGTTCCCTTTAACATTCAGCGAGTGGAATGCCTGATCTTTAAAAATCATCTGCTAACTTGTCACCAACTTGTGGAACAGACAAATCTGTCTGTGGGAACTGACACAAAATCATTCACGAACACCACTTGCATGTGACAGGAACTCGGCTGTGAGTTATTGCCAAACCCACTTCACAGTCCCGATCTCACTTTAAACCCTTTCCAATAGTTTCTCAGTTCCTGGGGGGCCAGTGTTTCAGATGTGAAGCAGGCATTAGTGTAGCAGGGGAGTATACAAAGAAATAAAGCAAGTTTTTACTCATAACCTGTTCTGTTATTGGGCACAATCAAAAGTCCCGGGTTGACTTGAACGCTTTAATAGGGAGATTGCTGTTTCTGTCAATACAAAACTAAACGAACGATTTATTACTTGAGCAGCACCCTTTATGCTGTCACATCTGTATACAGTAAAAGTAGATGCGAGACAGGATATAACAGTTTCAATCTAATTTCACAGCTGTCGTCTCGGCAGCCAATAAACAGTTTCAGAGAACATTTTCATGCACACCTACTATGTAACGCTTTTCTAGCTACTGTACTTCATTAGAAAAACCTACTTCATCTTGCCAGTTTACAGTTAGTGTACCGCAGTAGTGTACAGTTAGTGTCTGCTTTTTCCATGTACTGTAGCATGTGTTAGTCATCATCTCCTCCACACGATGATGCCGCTTGGATATTTTTAGCATCCTGGACTCTTTCTCAACCAAGCAGCGACACTTAGGTTTTTCAATAGTGAAGTCATTGTGAATGAGCACAAAGGAGCAGTTTATTCTTCAGTAAGTTGTGCGTGATCTTAATGTACAAGTGTTTTCTTTTCTGTGTGTCTCAGTTCATGGCGGAGAATGGAAACGAAGCAACCAAAAGTAAATTCGAGTCTTACGTGCCGGTGTACTACTACAAACCCACTCACAAAGACTGCCAGTAAGTCTGCCATCGAGACCAGACAGATTTTTTTTTTTGTTGTTGTTGTTTGTTTTTCAGAGGTGTTGACACGTGTACTTTGAGTGCTGATTGTGGGTTGGGTTGGAGTTAAAGTGGTGTTTAAATAAGACATGGTTAACACACGGTCTAGCCTCCACCAGCGCATACACATTAAAACTGGATATAAAAACACCACAGGAGTGTGTATTATATATTAATAAAAAGTACTACCTTGCTCAAGTTTGGACTTGTTTGTTGGTTATGACTCATCTGATCACTGCATATGTAAAAACAAGCTGTTCTTCAACCATCTGAAGTTACAGCCTATTATTCAGACATTCAGGTTAAAGTATTATATTCATATTCTGGAGGTATCACAATTTTATAAATATTCTGATTCAGTATTACAACCCCACATCAAGGATAAATGGATGGGTAAATAGATGCTTAAATCAAACTTGGCCGATAATTTACTCAAGCAAAAAGAAATGGTAATGACAAAGAATTGCGATTAATAACTGACTAGATTTTTTTCAAATTACTAGATCTTCCTAAGTATGACGTCGCACAGTTTTATAAAGAATCTGCCTGTTTAAATATTGAATCAGCATGGAACAAATCACATAGCCTCAAGGAGCGATTAATGGGGCGAAGCATGACTTGGCCCCACCATTTAGTGAAGAAGGAAAATATATTACACGACCCATATATTACTACTTGTATAACAAGTTAACACAGTTCTCAGAATTTACCCGCAGTGTGTGGGTTAAATGCTCCAGCTTGAATGTCCCTCAGATAATGCATTTTTTTTATACCTCAAACTTCCTTTGTTTCATTCCCTTTCCAACCACACTGTTTCAGCGTTTACAGTATATCAATGAGCTCCTGCAGAGCCCCACCCCTACCAGAGAACATCAGGGAAGAGGAGCAAGCCAGGGGGAGGGGCTTTTCTTATATGAGGTCACAATAGGGCCCCAAGTGCCCCTGGATTTTACAAAAATGAAAAAGGCCAAAAAGTTGAGAATTATAACTTTTTTGGGGGGGGGGGGCACTTACAGTATACTAGAAACCCATCTTAATATTTAAAAATGACTAATAATTGAATTTTAAATAACTCTCTAAAGGCAAAACATTAAGATGGGGCTAGGATAATGTAGACAACGGACATTCCTGGAAACAAAATTTACCACAAAGGACATTCCTGGAAACAAAAATCAATAGACGTCCAATATGGTAGAAAGTAGAATCGTATTGTGTTGTTAGAATGTCGTGTTCATTGTGTCCAAACTTGACCTTTTGGTGGTGCTTAAGTGACAAATACCAGAGTTGCAGTAAAGGGAGATGAGACTATTCTGTCATTTGGTGACATTTAATATAAATAATGCATGGACTCAATAATAATAATAATAATAATAATAAAAACAACAAGCACAACAATGATACAATATGGTGCTTATGAGCTTTGGTGCTTGGAACCCTAAACCTATATACTGTATGTCCTACTATGTACTGTATCCTACGTATATGATGCAGAGTTTCATATGTCGATCTGTGCGTGTGCACACTCGTAGAGTCCTGAAAGAGCAGTGGATCAGAGCTAAGTACGAGCGGCAGGAATTTACCCCAGACAGGAAGCCGCTGGTGTACGAAGGAGGTGAGTGTTATGCCTTATAACAAGAGGGGAACACAAAGATGCAATGATTTACCAACAGGTTTCTTGACGTGTTTTTCCTTGAATGCAGGGACCAGAGACGGTGTGCTAATGAAGAGGGGGCGAGACAACGGGCAGTTCTTGAGCAGACGCTTCGTGCTGTCCGAAAGAGAAGGGACACTTAAGTACTACACAAAGTTTGATGTGAGTTTCTCACACAGCACTCTGTGACACTCATCACACATGATGAGTAATGTCCCAACCATTGGCATGCTTCAATAAGTTAAGCATAAAGTAATAATTAATGACATATGGGTCCTTAGAAATTGAGACACTGTTCTGTGTGTGGTGTAGGCTGGGAGCTAGATGCAAAAACTAATAATTGTGCACTTTCCCCCACAAGCAGCTGTGACTGGTGAGAATATAGATTGGGGTGAACAGGCTAGACAGCTCCAGTGTAATAGAGTTTAAAATATTCATGTGTGATGAAAAAAAAAGTGTATGTGTACCAGAGCTGGGAGGTTAAACACAGTTTGTTCTCTTCAGAACCCTGCTTGTACAACCTCTGTCCTGCGTAATCTGTTCTGCAAATCAAACAAGCTTACCTCTCTGAACATTCCTGTAGTTTTAATCCAAAAACCATGGTTTTACAGTTAAACTCGAGGTACGAGGGGCACACAAGTCAAAATCGGGACTTTTGATCAACTTTTCTTGATGATGAGACGCTTAGTCACATTTTTTTTTAAAGAAGGCCGTACGTCTTTCGGGAGTGGCTCGGATCACGCTGCAATTGCTCCCATGAACATTCTAGTGAAACGCTGGGATAAGTGCATTAGTGTAGAAAGCGGATATATAGAGAAATAGCATTAGTTTAGTAATCAAAAGTACCCTGATTATGCACTTGTACTGTACTAGAACTGGTCATTTTAGTTGTTGCAGAGGAGAAGTTTATTTAATGTTACCAGCCTCAAAAATTATTAGAGTAATTGTTTCACAGAAATTAATATTTTTATTTATAGAATCTAGTCTCATGCCATTTGTTACTATAGAATCATTATCATATTACTATTAACCAGGAGAAGTGAAAGAGCTGTCAAATAATTCAACACAATCAGAATCGAGAACTCAACAGCACCCTGGAGGATATTTCATAAATATTTACTGTATATCATGGTTTGAAGTGGAAATGAAGGTTAAATTAAGCATTAAATGTCTTCGTCTTCTTCATTTTTATCCCAAACAGGTCTAAACTTTTAAAGGTTTTTAAAATATTTTGGCCTAAATGAATGCACACAGATTTGTGTTATATTGCAGGTGGCAGGTGTGATGGTCAGTTCTGTTTATAAGAAATTCAGAGATTTTTTTGCGTTCACACAGGCTAAAGAACCTAAAGCTGTAATAAAGGTGGACACTATCAATGCCTCGTTCCAGCCTGAGAAAATTGGGAACCCTAATGGCCTCCAGATCACATACCTTAAAGACTACAACACGCGCAATATCTTCCTCTACCATGACAACAGCAAGGTCAGTATCAACTACATTTCATAATTAATGAGGCCATACAGTACACTAATCAACTGTAACATGATGACCACTGACAGGTGAAGTGAATAACATTACAATGGCATCTGGAAGTGGGTAAGATACAGTATTTTAGGCTTTGTGCACATTTTGCCCCTGATGTGTTGTAAACAGAAAAATAGTGTAAGGATTTAAGCAATTTTCACCAGGGCTGAAGTGTGATATTGCTAGAAGACAGGGTCAGGGCATCATCAAAACATCAGCGCTTGTGGCTTGTTTCCTGTCTGCCCTGGTCAGGACCTACCAAAAGTGGTCCAAAGATGGAAAAATGGTTAACCAGAGACAGGGTCATGGTCGGCCAAGGTTCACTGATGCGGTTGGGGGGCGGAGACTGGCCCGTGTAGTCTGATTCAATAGAAATGCTACTGTAGCTCAATTTGTTGAAAGTTAATGCTGGTTCTGATAAAAAGGTCCATCAAACACAGTCCATTACATTTCGTTACGCATGGAGCTGCGTAGCCACAGACCGGTCTACAGATCATGCACCCTAACACACTGATGAACGGTTTGAGGAGCCCAACAAGAAGTCTGAGGTGTTGACTGAGGGTTCTCCAAATTCTCCAGATCACAATCCAATCGAGCATCCATGGGATTTGCTGGAAAAACACGTCCGCTGCATGGAGGTCCCACCTCACTCTATGTTATCACTGTACATTATAGCAGCTTTCATTTACTGTAATCTGTATGAAACATTGTAGGGCGTGCTTCTATAGAAAAATCATCCGCATCAGATGACTTAATTGCAAAATTGCTCAACTATTTTATTATTTCATATTATATTTTTCTTTTTTTTCCTTTAGTGTTCAGTGTGTTCAATCCAGGCTTGATGTACATGTTCCTTTCGTCGATCTTTCTCTTTCAGGAAATAGTGGACTGGTTTAACTCGATTCGAGCCGTCCAGCTACACTACCTGAAAGTAGCTTTCCCTGGTGCCTCCGAGATTGAAGTGAGTATCACAGGGTATCGACACCATCTTACTGTACATCGGCTTAGTAGTCACTAATTCATCTCGATTTGTACCTTTCCACTGTAACGTTTAAGTGACTGCATTGAAAAACGTTTGTAAACTGTAGTTCTGAAAGACAGGAATGTAAGCCTGGACCTGCTGATGGATCCTGTGAGTTTAGGGGGTTAATAACAGTTAGGGAGTTCACACACACACACACACACACACACACACGTAAACTCCTCTTCTTCTTTTCAGTTCCTGTTAATATGTCGCACATCATTGTGTGGTTCTAAATACTGCTGATGAAATTATAATTGTGTGGTAAGCTAAAAATCGAATAATAAAACATGTCGACTAAATGGTTTATTAACTATAAAGTTTATTTGTAAAAGTATTCAGTATTCTGAATATGCTGTTGTGGGTTATGTGCAACTGTGTGGTATTCCACAGTTAGTGAAATATATAATAATCATGTTTTCAAGCAACGAAATTATATAATATCTGGGACCTTCTAGCATCATAAATATACGAAATTATGCAGGTAGTCTCATATACTGGTCTCGCATTTCACGCTCCAGGCAAAAATACAGACTTACAGTATGTATATTTGTTTTACTTATTTTTTGGCTTCAAAAGGGATAATAAAGTGATAGAAATATCCTGATCTTTTTATTTTAGCCTGGTCTGGGATTATGCTGTGTATCCATACTCTCTTGTCATGATGGTCAGCACCATCGAGCCATGGCTCCCAGTCAACCCACACGGTTGGGAAACTAAACAACCATCACTCTACAGTGCGCTGTATTGACACATTTTGTTTAAATCGTGTAAGAAATCGATGATGCTGCCACTTTTAAGGTGTGTATGGTTATGGTTTAGCACAATATAAGCGTTCTGGGTTTTCTCACCTTCAGTACAGTAAAATAAATCATTGAACACTTTAGTACAACATGGAGGATTTTGACTTTAGGCCTATGTAAGTGTATAAGGTACTGTAGGCAAGGCTAAGCTGTGATGAGTTGGGTGTACCGTTTGGAATTCGTATTGAATTCGTATTTGAATCACAAAAGTTTTTAACATACAATGAGTTTATAAGCGATTAGTGGTTAGCTCTGTCGCCTTGCACCTCCAGGATTTGGGTTCGATTCCCGACCAGGTTTGATTCCCGCCACCATGTGCATGGAGTTCGCATGTTCTCCCCGTGTTTCGTGGGTTTCCTCTAGGTACTCCGGTTTTCGTCCCACAGTCCGAAGACATGCAGATTAGGCTAACTGATCAGGGTGTACCCTGCCTCGTGCCCTAAGTTTTCTCATGCCCTAAGTTTTTAATCCAGACCCCCTGTGACCCTAAATACAGGATAAAGCGGTATAGATGCTGAGTGAGAGAGTGGGTTATCAGGATGTAATCTCAACATAAGCCAGAGATCATCTCTATTATGTATTCCAAAGAAAAAGCCCAAACACTGAATAACTAAATTCCCATGTGTTCCTTCTTCAGTTAAAACCCAAACTGACACGGAACTTCCTGAAAGAGGGCTACATGGAGAAGACAGGACCAAGGGTAAGCACACATACTGATTACTCATAACATCTTGCTCTGTATGTTAAGTAAAGTTTCTTGAGCCATAGCTTGTTTCTTCATATTTTACTTCCAAAGAGATAGACTTTCATGGATTTTTCGATCTAGTCTTGAGGAATAGTCCAGATTTCCTGAGGGACTTTTCAGTCCAGTCCCTGTACCTGAGCAGTTCTAAAAGAATGTTTTTTTTTTCTTTTGTAAAGCCATACAGTTACCTATGAATCAATCAAACTGGTGATACTGAATGCTGAGTTGTTGGAACGGATGAAAAGGGAAATGAGGTTGCTGCTGAGGTTGTTACAGTACATGCACAACCAGTTTTTGAGTTCTACCTTTAGGAACTTTGCAGCCTGTCGCAGTTAAACATTCATTGCCATTTGTTCTATTTTAGTACTTTTGCACATTACTGTATAAGCATCTTATTGCTCGGGTTCGAACCTGACTGCAAGTTAAAAAACTTCCTCTGAGCAGGTTTTCATGGTTGTTCAGGTTTTTTTTTTCCAACATGCAGAAAACATGAGCTTTAAAGAAATTCTATCACTCTATGTGTCACACACGTTAACAGATCATGGTTTATAATAATTCCATACACTGAGGTTATTTACTGCTCAGTAGCTCAGTCGTTTCACAGCCTTGTGCTTTTACAAATCAGTCCCACAGACTATCAGTTAACAACTGAACAAACTGGTGGAACCAGATTCTAACCTGCAGTCAGGACTTCTGTACTGTATTCACAGGCTGAACGTGAGAATAAAGACTGTGGGAAAAACACACAAGCGCCTATATTTTAGTGGGTGTGATCTTAATAAGTATTATGAGTATTATTTAATATAGCTGCTTACATGCTTTTGAATATGGCGATATGGATTTGCCTTGTTATTTTCTTCACAATCTTTTGCTTATACATGAAAAGAGGAACTTTAATTGCTTTTCGGGACTATTATAATGTGATATGAGTCTGATTTAAAAAAACCTATAAAAACTATATCTGAAGCAAGACATAATTGTTTTAAAATGTGCATGAATTGCCAGATTTAATGAACCTGGAAGTATTGCTGAAGATTCATTTATGCAAATGTATGCGGTCATGTCATTAAAAAAAAAAAAAATCAAAAAAAAGCTACAGTATCTTTTAAACTGCTGTTCTATGTAAAATCAACTCTGATTAAAAAAGTGTTTGGTGCCACTTTATGTCTCTTCTTTGCAGAAACCATTACGTTTGCATAATAAGGTGTACGTAATGAGGTAATGCGTGAGGTTGAATGAAAACAGCTTTAAAATACAGTTTGATTGTGGTTCAAATGTGCAAATAAAAATAGTATTAGGTAAGTAATAGTTAAAGAAAAATTACTGTACCATTGCAATATTACCAAATTTCTAACCTTTTGGGTGGGTGAGGCTCTTATAAATAAATAAATAAATAAATAAATAAAATTATATACTGCACAAAAAAATAAAGGGAACACTTGGTCCCAGTTTGACTTTGAGAACGCCTCTCATACAGTATGTGTATGCATTGTTCAAGTCAAACCGGGACTAAGTGTTCCCTTTATTTTTTTGAGCTGTAAATTTATTATTATATAAAAATATATAATATTTATGCAGCACAAGAATAAAAAAAAGCAAGTCCATCTGCAGCCACACGTTATTGAACATTCTCACGTCTTATCATGTGTCACCCTGGAATACCATCAGCAGTAGTGGCAGTGATTTTTTTTCCCACGATTTCTCAAATGACACCATCGAATCAGGCTGTCCTGCCTCGACGTTGTCACTCTCTGCCTTCCAGACCTGAGCCGATCAGCAGTGGAACCAGTTTTTTCGAAATCTGTCCCACAGCCTGGTAATGGCATTCCTAGTAACACGACACCACCTGGACACATGTGCTTGCGTTAGACCAAGATAAAGCAATCTGACGGTCCTCTCTCTCTCTCTCTCTCTCTCTCTCTCTCTAGTTATTATTGTAACAAGGAAAAACTCAATTCTGAATTAGATTATAGGTTTTTGTGACAGGATGAATTTTCGCTTATTTTATTTTTTATAGGGCAACATTTTTTTACTTTATGTACAGTATGTTTTATTATTAGTGATTGTAATCAGGGAGTAAGATGTAACACGTGAACACAGTCAGGTAACGAGGTAATGGGAGGGATGGGTTTAGCATGTTTTTTGAAAACAGTGGCTTAGTGGTTAGCATCGTCACCTTGCACCTCCATGTTCTGAGTGTGTACCCCGCCCTGTGCCCCCTCTCAGTCTCTCTCGATAGGCTCCAGGCCCCCTGCGACACTGTATACAGAATAAAGCCGTATAGATGATGAGTGAGTGAGTGCATGCAGTCATAAATAAGGAGTAAAAGCCTCAAAAAGTATATAAATAAAAAAAGGCCATTTTCAGTGATCTAGCTAGGATGTATTAAGAGAGGTGGTATTAATCAAAATCAGTAATGTTTTTTGCTTCATTTTTCTTCCTCCTTTCATCTGCTTTTATGTTTTGTCTCTTTCTTTGCAGCAAACGGAGGGTTTTAAGAAGCGCTGGTTCACCCTGGACCACAGGAGATTAATGTACTTTAAGGATCCTCTGGTAGGACTTTTTTTTTCTTTGCTACCTCAGTGCTTTTTCCTTTAAGATTTTATGATAAGAAGTGTCTGATGGAATGTGGTTTTATAGACTTGATAAACCCGAGATAAATTCTCAAAGCCTACTTGGGCAATTTAACATGCGCTCCTTCCGTGAAAATCACTCCGGCGATCTGATTAGGTCTGACCTAGTAACTTTTTACGGAGCAAGTCTGAAGGGCAAGCACAAGATTACGACGTGCCAATGTGGGACAATGTGGAGTATATTGAGCCTACCGATAACAAGAGCCTAGGAATGATGGTTTAAAAGCGATAAGTAGTGTTGGGTGGTTTTCTTGGGTGGCGAATAAAACTGTATGTACTAAATAAGGGGGCACATCTGAACGCTCATAAGGAGCATTCCTAGATTTAGGGGTTTACCAAGTGTTAAAGAATTTTCCAGTCATTAAAAAAGGCACAATTTCCATAAAAACGTTGTAAAGTCTTTCTGCTGGCGCTGGGACGATTATGTTGTTACCTCTTACTATATAATTTTGCAGTTGTATTGTTATAACACCTGAGACCAGAACACAAGGGTTAGCCCGTCGTTTATCCAGTGACTCACTCGCTGTTAGACATCATTTAGCTTTAATAGAAAGCAGGGTTTGTAATACCTCGGGGTATAAATCTCAGCTGTGTGTGTTTGTCTTTGTTTGTTTGTCAGGATGCATTTGCTAAAGGCGAGGTGTTCCTGGGTCACAAAGATCTGGGTTACAGTGTCAGTCCCGGCTTACCAGCCAGCACTCAATGCAACGGAGCCTGGCAACATGGCATCACCATAGTGACACCCGAGCGCAGTTTTCTGTTCACCTGTGAGACTGAGCCAGAGCAGCTGGATTGGCTGAAGCACTTTAATCACGTCATTAACCTGCAGATGTCGCCACAGGAATACAGCAGTGAGCATGTCACATTTGTGGAAATATTGCGGTTTTTAATTTGTCTGTAAATGCTGACTTTGCCTTAAGTAATAGATCTTTCTACAGTAGTACTTTAATCATACAGTTATACTAAATGATGTATGTGCTTGTCCGTAAAGTGTTTTTCTTCTTACTTAGGAGTTTACCAATAAATATAATGTCAGCATTTTGTATTCTGTATTATATAATTAGATTGAAATGTCCTTTAAATGTAAAAGTTATATATCCTTTTTTTTCAGTGGAGGCCCTGTTGAAGCGTAAACACTGACGGACCCACGCTCCTCTCTCAGCCCCAGCTTGACCTATCACCTCTTGACTTTGAGAATTAAACACTACTTCTTTATTTTTATACATTGGAGTACTTTTACAGCTAGTGTATTTCCTGTAATTACCAAGCTAAGCAGCCAAGGAGATCAAGATGCGTTCTTGTAACAGTCACTTTTTTGGTTCCTTTTTTTTTTTTTTAATGTATTTGTTTTTGTTATGATACCGGATTGTGTTTGTGTGCTATAAAAGTTATTAATTCTTAATCTAATCTTCCAAACGATTGATGTTAAATACTGAACACAATAACTATGTTCTAGTTTAAATGGCTCTGGCAGAGAGCAGATTGCATTTGTTTTGTCCTGGAATGCCCTCTACTGGTCAAGTTATGCCATGTAGTGCTTAAGGGGAAAAAACAAAAACAATAAATAAACCATGCATGACCTGTATATCAATATTCATGATTGATATGTGATCTTCAGTTCAGAAATTTTTTTTTATTTAATTGTCCAGTTTGAAAACATTGAATAAAAAAGTTAATTGTTTCCTACATTAACTACAACATGGTTCAACTACTTGCTTATCGCAACACCAGTAGAAATTCATTTCCTAAAGACAGTGATGCGGCAGCACTTTAACCCTATGGTGAAGAATAAACCACCTTACAACCAGCCTACAGACTTGCATACACTGTTCAGTTTTGTTTTTGCTAGTGCATGTAAGTTGTCATCCATCATAAAATAAATTGGTTCTTCCCACTTTATTTATAACAGCCAATCAGAGACCTAGTTGTGTTGTGCGCTCCTCACCCAGCAAATTCACCTATTGGCCATGTGCATGACAAGAAAAATAAATTAGTGGAAGTGAAACGACTGTCGTCTTTGCACAAAGTATGCGCCTATTAAAGGCCATCTTAGTTGCGCTAGCGAAACCAGATGTTATCACAAATACAAACCTTATCGTTCCTTTAACTGTGCCTCATGCAGACTTTCACATGTTGCCAAACACAAATGTATGACATGCAGTGTAATTATGTTTTGATATATTTTTTTTATCATAACAATTTATCATTTACTTTTGTATAAAAATTACTTCACAAGATGTTTATTCATGAGAAAAATACAACTTGAATCTTAAATCTTTGCAATAAACACACTGATCAATAATGGAGGACTGTCATGGATTGCATAATGAAAGTAAATGTGTTTGTGTGACGAGATGATTATTCTTAGTGTTGTATGATGGCGTATGAGCTTGAGAGAAGACGTGTGCCCTGATGTGTGTGTGGGTGTGTGTGTGTGTGCGCGCTCATTTGCGTCACTGCCGTTTGAAATGGCACCCAGGTGTTCAAAGTCGAATCCGGCGGCCCAAAGTGAGCATCTCCTAAATCTAACATGTCATGTGCAATTGCACTTACGTGTGAGTGAGAGTTTTAAGAGGCGAGTGACAGAGAGAGAGGGACAAAGAGAAAGAGACGGTTGGAAAGGAAAGAAGGGCACTTAGCAAGAAAGCTAATTGAGGCAGAAAATTCAAACATATCAACTGTTGACATTTTGGAAACGTTTTGGTTGAAGGACGCTAATTTTAAACCCTGGATGGAAACTTTTAAAACTGTCTGCACTTCAGATGAAGGAAACCAGGAAAGCGGTGCTTGGTTTTTCTGAAAATTTCCGTTTACTTTTACGGACGCTGACTTTCGGTAGACCAAGAGGATGTTTTTCTGCAAAGATTTGGATAATGGCATCATTTAAGGTTTATGTACTGACATCTCTAAGGACTACTCAACCATGTCTACAACTCTGCTGATGTTTTAAATGCCTGAGCTTTGTCTTTTGTCTCAGATTTTTTATTTTTGTTTGACCTTTACAGTTGAGTGCCACTCTGTGGATCATGAGCTTGGTGCCCAATGCCAACATCTCCGTCCCTTCCAACTCGGGCACAAGTGGAACAGGAAGTGGCTTAAGCGGAGGTGGAACAGGTACCGTGTGGGTAACTCCTCTTCTTGGTGCTACCCTGATCACCATGTGCATCCTTGGTGTTGTGGGAAATGTTTACACGCTGGGTGTGATGCGCTCTGCAGTTTTGCGCCGCTCTGGTTCCATGTATGTCTTCATTGTCAATCTGGCAACAGCTGACTTGCTCTACTTGGGCACCATCCCGTTTGTGGTATGCACCTATTTTGTCCATGACTGGCTCTTCGGTGAGACAGGTTGTCGAGTTTTGCTCAGCCTTGACCTGCTCACAATGCATGCCAGTGTTTTTGCCCTAGTGGCCATGAGCCTGGAACGTTATCGAGCCGTGGCATCGCCATTCCACGCCCGTCGTTCCGCTGCTGATTCTGTCCGACGCCACTGGCTAGCAGCTCTTGCCATTTGGAGTGCTGCCTTGGCACTTACTCTGCCCATGATGGTAATGATCAGGCTGCGGGAAGGGCGATCAGGGGCCTCCGGTCTTGTCAAGCGCATCTGCTTCCCCACATGGACATCTGAGGCCTTTAAAGCCTACCTCACTGTTCTTTTCTTCACCAGCATGTTGGTGCCAGGGCTAGTCATGGTAGTCCTGTATATCGGGTTGGCGCGACACTACTGGAAAGCACAGTCCAACCTTACACGTGGAGGAGAAGGAAACAAGACCAGCATCCGTCTTTCCACCTCTTCTTCTCCATCCAGGCGGAAAAGGCTTAAGCATAAGGTGGTCTGCATGATCTTCAGCATCGTGGTGGCCTACTGGGCATGCTTTCTACCTTTTTGGGGCTGGCAGATGGCCAAGCTGTTCTCAGCCGAATCCCTGCGCTCGTTGACACCTGCCACACACACCTATGTCAACTTCTTTGTTACGTGCCTTACATACGGCAACAGTTGTGTGAACCCACTGCTCTACACATTGCTTACTCGGAACTATAAAGACTACCTGGCACAAAGAGGACAGGCGTCAGGCTCTAGTCGTATTGACCAAGGCTCAGGAACAGGGATCAACGATCTGTAGATGATATTATCCACTGTTTTTGGGGTGAATGCCAAATATGGATAGTGTCCTTCTTATATTAAACCATAACCGCATTTGGTTATATCTCATATCCCAATACTAGTCCTGGAACAACCTCCCCTGCCCATCATGTATGTTTTTGTGTTTCTCTTCTATATTACATAATCTTTAACTTAGGTATTGTTGTTATTGACTGAATAGGACTGTCTGGGATGTGTGCAACTGAAAAACGTACTACAGGACCAAAGGGTGATCCAAGACTAGGGTTGGAAACCGGTGGATTATACTGTATGGTATAAGGCCATAGTTATGACCTTTGGACATAAAGACTACTTGATCAGGATACTTTGCCTGCTTGAGCTCATTTAATCTGGCTAACTAATTAATTATCAAGGCCTTTTAAAGGTTGGTGCACTTGTTTATAAAGTACTTGAGCTGTGCAAAGCTTGGAATACTAGCATTGTCAATCTATCCATATAGACACATACAGTACAGAAGAATGAACTGGTTTTCGCCCAGGTCCAGGACTCAACACGGTACATGGGCATCAAAGACGTTAATTGGGAACCACTGCTTTGAAGTTTATTCAATGACTTTTTACCAACTACCATTTTGTTTTTAATGCTGATATGTATTGGAAATCCTGTTTGATGGACAGTCAATGATTTCGTTGCTTGCTACAACCTGCTAAACATACAAATTGCCATGTTTTCAGCATAATGTTTTTGCCCTGGACCATCTTTAGTGCTTTGTTTATATTTAAACTATATTATGTCTATACAGTATGTCTGATATCCTGATCAATATCAGCACTTCTGACTTCTAAAGGTGTGCTTTCTGTGAGGTTTTTTTAGAAATACATCTCTAAAGACAAAATAAAGACCTCAAGCTCTTATCACTACAATCAACTTACCATTGGTTCTTTCAGTAATGATGCTAAGGTAAAAAATAAAAGCATGCGTGTACATCCAGTATTTAAACAATAATGCGATTTGAAATGAATATATGTGCTATTGTGTGAGTGTGCAGTTACGGATATCTCCAGATTGGACGTGTCTCTACTGTTCCCCTTACACTCTGGAATGTTGCCCCAGGCTGATAAATTCCTCACTCTGCACCACAGGCCTTTTCGAACAGCAACGTAAATTATTCCTACTCAGCTGTGAGAGCAGATAATAACGCTGACAATACAGAAGATCTGGACAATGCCAGATGAACCAGCTTACCCATGGCCTTGGTGAAATCACGGTGGTGCCAACACTGATGAGACTCACTCCACTGGAGCCAAAAACACAAGTTTTAAAATGAAATCAATAATAACCTCCCTAAGCCAAAAACTATTGCATGTTTTGTTAGCTGTAGTTGTAGATGTAATTATGATTTATTATTTTGGATCCGCAAAAACAAACTAAAGTGTAGATAACTGATTATTGTCACGATTACTGGCTATCAGGTTGATAATGGGTCTACATTGATAAGTGCTCATGTTTCATAATGCAACATCTGTAAACACAAAGAAACTGGTAGATCTGATTTGTAACTAAAATAAATAAAGAAATAAACAAACAAATATATATATATATATATATACTTGATCAGTCAAACGTTTGGACACACCTTCTAATTCCATGGTCTTCCATGATTTTTATTTCTTTCTACACTGTAAAATAATCCCTAAGACGTCCAAAATAATCAATAATCTAATATTTGAACAGTTGATATTGAGATGTACTGTATCTGCTGCTTATGCTCTGTAACGGCTCTAATCTGAGGTGCTGTTTGTTAATTGGTGATTTCTAAGGCCGATAACTCTAAATGAATTTCTCCTCAGCAGCAGAGGTAAGTGTTGGTCTTGCTTCTCCTGGGATGGTCTTCATGAGAGACAGGTTCATCATGGTGCTTCAAATGCACTTAACAATATTGATCTTGCAAGGACTGTTCCAGAACAGCTGTCTTAAAATATAAAACTGTTATGTTGTTGTTATTTAATTACCCTATTCCATATGTTTTATTTCATTGTTTTAAAATTTCCAGTATTATTCTTGAATATGAAAAATAAATCAGTAAACAAAAAAACATTAAATTAGAAAGTGTGTCTAAATGTTTTAATGGTACTATTTTATACCATTATATACTTTATATTATATAGTTACATTCTGGCGTGTTTTATACTGTACTATGGGCATCACAGCAATTTGCCAACTATTATAATTGTTTCATATAATAAAGAATGACATACTGTGCTTTTTACCATGCATTTATACCGTTTTTACATTTACAGTTATTTAATAGTTTTTTTTTTAGTATTTGTACATTTAGTACATTTATAACATGTTGCAGACACCGTTATCCAAAGCGGGGAGGGGGGGTGGGTTTTGGGGGGATGGCTTCACATGTTTGAATCTTAGGAATAATTTAAATTTAAAACTGGAATAGTTTGACTTTAATCACAGTAATACAAGCAAGTGATTCGCTCTACATACTATACTGTAGCAATATAGACACCACCTTTGTAGAAGATTCCTCACAACCGAGTCCCCATTTGTATCCCGTCTGAAAGCATTAGTCTTTTCCATACCTGCACCCTAAGGAGTTTTTTACTTTAAAATAAATTGACCTTTTCAGCGTTTTTTTTTTTATTAAGCAAGCATCTTTGTAAAATCCTTGTTTTTTTATTGGACAGGATTAATGTTTTCTCAACAGCCTAACTAACTCACTATACTAAAAGTTCCCTTTTCCTTCCTCTGTTGAATTTTCACTCAGCGAAGTGATTGAGTGCGCACTCCACAGTCTGTTTTCCCCCGTCCATGCCGAGGCAGTGGGGTCAGCAGGAAGATTGAGTGCTTGATGCAGTGTGAATTACTGTAGACTCATGACTGGGCAAACTTTGAGGTTGACACTTACAATCCAGTCCAACACACACTCAGTGTTCACTGCTTCAGATGTCAGAAATAGGGGGGAAGTGTCTATGTGTGTATTTGAATCCGCAAGAAGAACAGATTTATCTTTAGGTGATTTTTTTACATTCACTATATTACCAAAACAAGTGTTTATAGACACTTGATAAACACCTCTATATGAACGTCCCAATCAGATTTAATCCCCAGTTGCTCTAGTAATAATCTTTACTCTCCTGAAAAGGCTTTCCAGTTTGGTGAGAAGACCTTATTCAGCGCGGTTGAGTTCAAGGCGCTGGGCAGGACACTTACATTCTTCCACCACAAACTTGGCAAACGTTTAATCTTGTTATTTTAAGTGAAGTTGTAATGCTTACAGCATACATTGTCATTGTATAACGTGCAAACATTTTGGAGAACAACAAGGTATGGATTGTTAAGCATTCAAACATCAAACATAAGAAGAGATCTAACTTTTGTTAATTATTAATGTTAATATTTTACATTAATTTTTTCAGGGATGGGTTTCACACATGCTTTTTTTAGTCAGTTTGCAACAGCATATACCGCGTAGACCACCAACTTTCTACTAAGCCCCGTACTAACACTAAATTAACTACAGTACAGTATGTCTTACTTATTATAACTACAGTATATGTGATATAAAATTACTGATAAATATCAGTTACATGTTTGCTTATTTGGCCTTAATCATTAATGCACTTGTTGGCTTAGTTTATTATTAAAAAATATATATTAAAAAAGTATATCAAGTGTTTGTTATATGGTTTCTTAATGGCCACCTGGAAACTTCAGGGTTGGGATTCTTAGTTAGATTATGTGCACGGAGTTTGCATGTTCTTTCATGGGCTTGGTGGGTTTCCTCTGGGTACTATGTTTTCCACACACAGTCCTAAGACATGTGCTGTGGGTTGATTGGTGTTTACAAATTTCCAGTAGTGGAAATGGAATGGGTTGGTGCTCTACACTAAGGTCTTTGGGTTATCTCCAGGCTCCCTGTGATCTTACACAAGGTAAGCAGTAAAGATAATGGATGGATGGATGGATAAATGGATGGATAAGTAGATGTATTTTAATACTATTTATACTGTTTAAGGTTTTTTTTATATTGATTTGTTCATGTTAACTAATACACAAAATAATGCCACTTAAAAGAACCGTATTTTAGTGCCATTTTCCAAAAATAAAATGTGTATGATCTTATATGAAAATAGTGAGACATTTTTTTGGTATTAGTTTATTAACCATCTTCCTTTTACACACATTATTTTCAGTTCCATTTAACTGGATCATGCATCATACAAGCCTTCTGAGTGACCCTCAACTTACAGACGGAGACATTTTATGGTGTTCTGGCTCATTTGATTTGCTTGAACATTCTTCCATGAGCGATGTCGCGGTAGACCACCTTATTTGATCTTGATGCTCTCAACCTTGACATCACCTTGAACGTCAATGTGCTTGAAGCTGTCATCGCCAAAACGGTTGGGGAAGCTCATCATTGTGCCGTTGGGGAGTTTGATATAGAATTGGTCATTGTTGAAAGAAAACATCACCTAGAGAGACAGAAACAGACAAAAATATCAAGAAACAGTTTTCAAGTATGACACATTATGAAAAATATGACTATATGAAAAATATTTATTTAAACAATTATCTAAACAAAATATACCTCAAACAAGTGTATTATTTTTTTTTAATAAACCACTGACATGTTGGACATTCTGAAGCACCCATGCCAGCTCAAATGTACACTGTCCTGAATCCTAAATGCATCTTTATGTCTCTCAGGACTGTCCACAACCTCCATGGTTTATTCTCCTTAACTTGGTAGTAGGAAAAGTACTAGTAAGAATTTAAAGCTACCTTTACTTCTGGTATTTAAACTAACTGATATGCAATATTGCATGCAATTAATGCAGTTAGTTTTCACTTATACTGTAGATATCTTTATGTGCATTAAAGGGAAACTTTTCAATTATTTATGAACGGACCCCTACTAATTTTCTCTATAGAGCGCAACAAACCTGGTTTTATGATCTATTTCATGTCATAAATATCATTTTGAGTATAAGAAAAAAGAGAAGTGGTTATAAAATTCAGTTGATGCAAAGGTCTTGCTAGATGACAGATAGCCATTGTGAATCCCCAGATAAGAAAAGCAGTATAATCTCACTGAGAACATCAAATAATGATACACAGTAAAATGACTAATGTTGATAAAGTGTACATCTACAGTAGTTACTACAGTTAGATTGTGCTGTTTTTCTTATTTGGCATAATTACATAATGATAATATATAGATACAGTAATATATTCAGTGTGTGTGTGTGTGTGTGTTTTAAATGCTTATATCCACCTTGAAGGACTCGCCCTGGGAGAAGGGAAAGCTGTGCTCCTTCACCTCCTCGCCCCAGGCTCCACGGAGTGAGTTACACACAATGACATTTGTGTCATTCCGGTGGCTAAAGCGTGGGTTGAAGTGGAGTGCGATGTTTTCAGCGTCATGACCGATATTGATGGAGAATCTGCACAGAGATAAAAGGTGTGTGCTCTTTATCAGCAATATTGTTTTAGATCATTAAATGCGCCTTTATTGTGTTAAACACTTTAGAGCACCGACAATCGTGTTGGACAATGAACATGAGATAGATAGATAGATAGATAGATAGATAGATAGATAGATAGATAGATAGATAGATAGATAGATAGATACTGTAGATAGATAGATAGTTAGATAGAATAACTGATTCAGAAATAAGTTGATAAATTAATATCCTAATTATTGGTACTTTCCAGTTGCTTGGTGCACTTACAAATTACATCCAGATTTGGGTTTGCCGGAGATGGTCAGCTCCTGACCAGCCTTGAAGGTCATGTCCTTAACAGTGAACACCTGGGCAGATAGGCATTAAAATGCAGAATGTAAGATCTCACGTCATAAAGAAGCAGTTCATGTTTAATCCAGCACAATTGATCATGCAAATGATATAATAACATGGACAAATAGGGAACTGATCAAGGATCAGGATGTTGTTACAGGTGTGTGCTAAAGCACATCCTGATAGTAGAAGTTTCTGGAATGGTTTATTGAGTGTGAGATATGGTGTCAACTATGTGACAGGTGACTGGGCTATCTGTATCCTGCCAAGCCCATTGTTAATGATCAACACAAATTACTTCATTGGGCCAGGTGACATTTACAGAGACCAGGAAGACGTGCTGTTTAAACACTGACTGGATAATGTTTTACTCTAATATCACAAATCCATTGTGTAGGTGAATACTAATATTACAAAAAGAAAAAAAAGAAAAAATACAAATATTTGATCCATAAACATCTCAGGAACTCAAATTTGGCAAGAAGATATTATTATTATTATTATTATTATTATTATTATTATTATTATTTTTATTATTATTATTTGTTTCTTTATTATTATTTTTATCAGTAAGCTTATTTAATATATAGTTTTCCCCCCCTTTTTGGTAAACCACACCTTAGACTTATTTCAAATCCTCAATTATTTCACTAATTCAGACCATATCTGCTTTATATAATAAAAATCCATATTTTTATAATGTTTTAGATTTTGGGTTAATAGTACAATAATAACTAGTTGTTAATAATAAATAATTGGTAAATTGATATTTAAAATATGAATTTACAATAAATGTAATATTCACTCATTCACTCATTGTCTATACCCTTTATCTTGTGTACAGGGTCACGGAGGGCCTGAGGTGGGAACTGAACCCTTTGAATACCATTGTGCAACCGATTTATATGATATCATCTCATATCATGATATGGAACTTACTGTCCGCACATACAATCTTGGCACAGGTTTTATGCCAGATGCCCTTTCTGACGCAACCCTCCCATTTTATCCGGGCTTGAGCCTGGCACTTTACCCATGGCTAGGGTTTGGGCACTGGCTGGGTATCGAACCCGGGCCTTTCGCATGGCTGGCAAAACACCTACCACTGAGCCACTAGTGCCATTATAATATAATATAATATAATATAATATAATATAATATAATATAATATAATATAATATAATATAATATAATGTAATATAATATAATATAATATAATATAATATAATAAACATAACATAACAATATAATATAATATAATATAATATAATATAATATAATATAATATAATATAATATAATATAATATAATATAATATACAAATTGTGTGTTTTCCTGCACATATTTGATTGTAATGATAAAAATTTAGTGAACTTTGTTTCTATTATATTTCATAGGCATTGAATTACACTGATAAGATAAGCTGCTATGAGGTCTGCAGTATGTACTCACCATCTTGCCGCTGAAGTAGTAAGGGTTCCAACAGAGACCTTTGCGAACTTGTAACTATCCTTTATAATGCTGTGACAAACCTAGAGGTGTGACCTAACCATCTTTCATCCAATTGGAATATGGGGAGAGGTTAAGAACCAATCACTATTTTTTTTACAGTCTGTAGCCCTAATGGGTAACGTATTATTGTGCCCTGTGATGAATGGGATCTGATTCCTATTTCTGGAGTTTTCTTATGTTTTCACATTGAACACAAGTAATATGAATATGAGCAAAACTAAAGATATCTGTGCATTAGAATGCTACAATAAAATATTATGTAAAAGTAGATGCTGACGCTGCCTACCATTACATTTAGATAGGTACACCTGTGACAGAATGACATAAATGTTAATTATCACTAATAATGTGACTTCCTGTGCAAACATCACAATCCCCCCCCCCCCCCCCCCCCCCACAGCACCTGCTGCCCAAACAAAAAAACTAAATTTCTCTTTTATACAGTATATAAAATGTCAACACCGTTAGTTGTCTGTCAACACCATCAGGTAGGAATTTTTGGATACATGATAATGTATTTCAAATGAAATATTACATTTCCTAACATTAAGGAAGATTTTTATTTATAGGATTACTACTTTCCTGTACAGTAAAAGACAAGAATGGATTTTACTTAATAACTTAGAGGAAGCTGGGTTTTATCCTAATTAAATTATATTAAAAGATGCTGCATCGAATTTTGAAATTATTATATGACAGTTACAAAAAAAAAAACTTGATTAATAGACAAAACCTGTGTTTTCGAGAAAATAAATACAATTAAAGTACATATTTTAATGTCTGACGGTGTAAACAAAAATTCTAAAAAGGTTACAACTGGGAAGTTGTTTCAAAACAGTGAAATGAAATAAAAAAATAATGAAAAATAAAATAAAATAAAAATAATATTTTTTTTCAAATTAGAAAAATGCCCCAGGGATTATTATTATTATTATTATTATTATTATTATTTATTTTATTTTTTTAAATATTTTTTTATTCAATACCTTGCTTGAGCATTGTGCTCAGTGTCTAGGACCAATAAGCTTAAACCTCTGAGTCAGAAATGTAAATGTATAGGTAACTTGTCTCCATCTACTGTTCGAGTTGAAATACTGCAAACAATTCTGGGGGAAAATAGCAGCTGATCATACTGTAAATTGATAGTAAATCCTTTATTTTCTATCTAGTAAATAAAAATTGTGACAAATAGGAATGTTAATAAAAACAAGCATAATTTATAAAAATAATCCATTATATATTAATTTTCAATAAATAATGTTATAAAGTCAGGGACTGTCCACTTAGTCAAGTTATATTATTATTTTTTTTTTCCCAAGATAAGTATCATTTAATCACAACAGCACATCTAAACATTTATTACTCTTTATTACTTTATTCAATCTGATTTGAATTTAGCATGAAGGACTCAAAAATGGGAAAATTTTTTAATAAGTGATGTTTATTTCCAAGCTCTACAAAGCTTTACAAAACAATTACTCCATACACAGTCAGACAACATGTAATAGTGTACACATGTATATTCTGTGTAGTATGAGAGTGATCTGAGTGTTGTGGAGCATGTCACTTCATCTTGATGTTGCTTATCGTGACATCACCATCCACGTAGAGCAATTTAAAGCTGTCGTCTCCGAAACGGTTTGGAAAGCTTATCAGTTTGCCGTCCTGGAGTGTGATATGAAAATGCTCATTGTTGAAGTTAATCACCACCTGTTACAGAAGAAAGAGAGACAAGTGTAAAATGTATGCTAGATAAAATGAATTGATTGCGGAGTTAAAATGATTAATCTGAGCCAGGGTGTCATAAAACCTATCGACTCAATCAGCAGGCTTTGTGTGTTCTGTAAAGGCCAAAGGTTAAATACAGAATGGCCATGGTGTCTTTCCAACAGGGCTATACAATATAGGAAAGCAGTGTGGTTAATCATTGATGCACAAAAAGCTAAGTTAGCAGATAAAATCGCAAGAATTGACACTCTACAGTACATACATATGTATCTTTTTTTTTATTTCTTACAAAGCCTTACACAAACACCAGTATACCTATAAACACTGCTTACAGTATGGGGTGTTCTCCTGGTTATAGATTAGATCAGATCTGAAAGATACAATTTAGAGACCTTCCATCTGGGCAATCATCTACTGCATTTATGTGGAAGAAGAATTCTTCTACCAAAATGTGCAATCTGAATGGCCTATGTTATTTAATAAAGAATTATACCCCCTTTAAATACAGGTATTAAATAACTAATTCAATAACTCAAGCAACTCAAGCATCTTCTAAAAACTCAAGAACCCCTTTTAGCCATCACAGAGTCTTAACCAAACCATACAGTCCACTACACATTTAAGTATATTGTGAAAATCAAAAAAGAGGAATTTCAAAAAGAAAAAAAAAATAATACACATAAAGATGTCACCTTGAAGGTCTGGTCACGTTGGAATGGAAAGTGTTTCTCTTTCTGCTCCTTTCCCCATCCACTGCGGTTTGAGTTACACACGATGACGTTGCGGTCCCTGTTGAATTTAAAACGAGGATTGAGGTGCAAGGCCACGGAGTCCCTGTCATGGCCGATATTGATGGAGAAGCTGAGGACAGACAGACAGAAGCGATAAACATCAGAGCTTATCTGGATCAGAATTAGAACTAATACATAAACATAAATAGTATGGATAAAAATTAGCAGCTGCTAAATCTCCAGCTTTGTGCTTCAGATTCATACTCATAAACTAATATAATCTTAATTCTGAAAAATTCCTAAATTTGCCCACTTCTTTCTAAAGAGTTTTTAAACGTTAGATACACAGCTGTAGCCATATCCCAGTCATTTTTAAGTTCTGCTAAGTTCAGTCTTATTCATCACATGTGCGTCAGTGAAATTATTTATTCTTTGCATATCCAAGCTTCTTTGTCAGTAGGCTGGGGTCAGAGCGCAGGGGCAGCCATTATAGCAGACAGGGTTAAGGGCCTTGCTCAAGAGCCCAACAGCGGCAACCTGGTGACCTGCTCAAGGGCCTCAACACACTGCCCTAAAATGCTTAATCTGTAACCAGCCACTGAACAACACTGATTATACTGTACACATTCCAGGAAGGAAGGATTTGGGCAGGTAGTATAAGAAATTATAGGCTGTTTAGATATAACTGTTTAAGAGCTCAGTTTAAGATCCCCAAATTCAAAAACCAAATTAACTACCTGGTACAATTGAATAAAACAGATTATATTGTTATACCTGCTTGCTGGTTAAAAGCTTTAATTCTTTATCTAGGTTGTAATATTTCCCCACTGTGGGACAAATAAATGTAAAGGTTTATCTTACAGCCTACAACTAATCTATGCTAAAGTGTAAACGTTATTGCTATAGTAGTTTCCACTTTACAGTTTCTGCAGTTTGATTTTATTGCCGTTTATTGCTATACACATCACCTTAAAGGTATCCCATGTTAAGAAAGTTTAAACTAAGGACATCTTACAACTTCGACTGCATGATATGCGTTTTGTTTTCGACTTGTCGAAGTTGCTAAAACTTACGCATCGCAGCCAGAGTTCACCTTGCCAACAATGGTCAGGTCTTGGCCAGCGGTAAACTCCACATCTTCAACAGTGAACCCCTGCAGAGAATTGTGTATTATATTATGTTGATACTGTATCTGCACATCAGAGGAATCTACAAGGATACCTCTTATGCATACCTCTTAGCTTCTTGACCTTTTTCACATTGTGTATTGTTATAATCTGGAAGTTAAATAGACTAAATAAAAAAAAAACAACAATAACTTATTTCCAAAATAACAGTTAAAATGATGAGTTACATGTTAATACGTGCACATAAATGGACTCCATTCAACTTTGGTAATTACCTTTAATGTGCCATGTCCAAAAGCCTAATGTTAATTATTGGCAAAATATTAAAAAAAAGTTACATTAGGTTCCATAGGTGAAGATGTGCAAATATTGACCAAACGTCATTTTAAAGCATTTTACACATTCTACACATATAACATCTAGGCACTCCCAGAATTGCTGTACTGGGTTAGTTAGGGAAAAAAAAAATTCTGACATAAGCGATTTCCAAAAATTTAATTTCAAGAATTAAAAAACATTTCTATTAGAACACAGAATCCTAACATGTGAAAAAGTAGGGCAAATGCTATTGTGTGTTAACATTCTAGTAAATTAGAGAGAAGAGGTTGAAGGTGTTGTGTTTATTCACATTCTTCAAATTTAAATTTTATATAATTTTTCCTAAAATTAATATAGCTTGTTCAAAAATATACATTTTAAAGATAACAAACACGAATAAAGAATTCATATATCAAGAACTAAATTTGAATTCTAATATTGAATTCTATTCATAAATAGCATTCATATTTTAACCTGACACACTAAACTTCACCAGTATATTTATATTAGAACTTGTTCGATACGACAGTAGAGTAACAGGATAGTAAGGTGTGTTACTCACCATCGTGACCGTAATGTGTTGGAGATTCAGAACGTTTGCACGTTGAAACCTTCCCTTAAAAATGAAACCCAGGGTGTGATCAGCTCATTCACAGACCAATCGCAGTAATAGGAGAGTCAGACTGTAGCGTGTGTATGTGTTTGACTACAAACAAATCATAAATCATATATCTAATGAATAACCTTTGATGTCAGTGTATATGATTTACAACAAAGGAACAGTTTGAACAATCAGAGATTTAGGGAAAAAAAAAGACATTCCAAGCACACACACACACACACACACACACACACACACACACACACACACACAGGCCATGACAGTATTAATGATATTAATTGAATTATATGTCCTTTACATTCTTAGCTAATTTCTTGGCATCAAATTGTTTCCTGAATCTTAAACTACAATTCCCAGAATTCACAGCGGACTACAACTCCCAGCACAACTCCCAACCAGGCTTGTTTTTAATGGCTCAGGCAAGTATTAAATGCTTGAAACTCAGGTATTTACAGCATATTGAGATCTGAATCCAGTTCATTTTGTGACTTGTGATGGATACTGTACTACTAATCACGCTCCACAAATTATAATCACACCCACCTGTCCTATAGCTTAGACTCTGCAAAGTAAATCTTCTTAGCTGTGAGGCTTTGACACTTAGGCTGCCCTCTGATGTTCTGTTTGTGCCGTGCCCGACCTCCTGCCTGCCTGTTTGGGTTTGGAATGTTTGCCTGTTTAAAAAACTCAGTAAAGATTTTACTGGGAATGTATCCTGTATCAGCCTCAAACTTTCCACCACTTTGAAATTGCCACTATTATGCAGTTGTACAAATGTTGTAGCCGTGCATATAGTTATATGTCCAAGAGCTGTTATGATGTATGGCCATGGAATGTCTCTCGTCCAATCAGATTACAGGGTCGGAACTAAATGTTGTATAATTAATTATATAAACAATTACATTTTCCGTTTACTGGGTAATTGTTTGGAATTAGAACTCATTATTATTATTATTATTATTATTATTATTTGTAGTAGTAGTAGTAGCAGTAGTAGTATTTACTGTAAGTGCCTGTAAAATCATGTAAAATATAATCACCATATTAAAGTGATAAAGTTGTTATGTCAGTAAGTTTGTCTGGTACAGTGTCCTCCATTACTGTATTACTGTACTGTATTATTATTATTATTATTATTATTATTATTATTATTATGAAAACTAAAAAGGCTTTAGGTAGAAATCAAGTTAAAACTTTAGCTACATAGGTGACCTGATTGTAAATCATTAGCCTGTCTCTTATAATATTTACCGAAGGGTGAAAGGTTTCTGAACAATCAGAAGCACACCATCCAGTCTTTGCAGCTTGCGAACTGATCGAGAACAAGTTTTAAAGTTTTCTCCATTAAGGTGAGTGTAAGAGCTTGTGAGAGTACAGGCTGGGTGGGGGTATTGGCATTTTAGACAAAACTTATTCAAATTTTTAAGATAATATTTATATAATTTTAAAATACAGTAATGTGCCATGGCATGCACACACACACACACACATACACACACGTGTGTGTGTGTGTGACACGTTAACAATGCTATGCATTTGTCAGGTGGCAAATACAGACACAACTGCAGGTAAACAGTTCAATTTTTTTGTTCAATTTTTCAAATAAATTCAAAAAGTAAGACCAGACCATTGTAAAGAAACAGGCAGCACTCAGACAATGAACAAAAAACATGGACTAGACAATTACTGTAGGTAGAAAATAACAATAATAAGGCTTGGTAACGACTTGTTTGCTTCGAGTGTTTACGTCACAATGAGAAAATAAACTGAGCGTTATTTTGTACCAGGATTGTAGATGTAACCAGAAATCCAGGTCTGTGTAATCACTAAGCAGGTGAATTAGAACATGACAGTGTCTGGAGTTGCTGAAAATGTTTTCGGTTTTCAACTTTTGCTCCAATTACAGCAAGCTTTTTGACATACAATAAGGCTCAGAAATTTAGCACACCGAAATCCTGACAGAATTGCTTATTCTCTAAAAAGTCCTTTGTTCCCTAAACATTTTCTCACAACATTATGCTACCACCACCATATTTCACTTTGACAATAGTCTCTTAATGATTTGCACTGTTATGTTTCTGATGTAAAAAAATTGATTAAAAAAAGTCTTCCTGGATAAAGGCGTCTGCCAAATGCTTAAATGTCAATGTATACCTGGACTTGTGCCCTAAGTCTCCTGGGATAGACTCCAGGTCTCCTGTGACCCTGTATACAGGATAAAGGGGTATAGACAACGAGCAAGTGTTTTTGTTGTTGCTTCTGCTGTTTTATTAACCAAACCTTTATTGATACTTTCCAGGCACTTGTTTTAATGACTCAGGTCTTGTTTTTGATGGCTCAGGAAAGATGGCTTAAAGTTAGGTTACTGGTTGGAGATGATTTGCTCTTTTGCTAACAAAAAGAATTTGCATTTTATTTTTTGCCTTAACTGTTCCATAAACCCATTGAATTACGGTTTAGAAGGTCTCAGGTTCAAATCCCACGACCACCAAGTTGTACCTCTTGGGCCCTTGAGCAAAGCCCTTAACCCCCAACTGCTCGGATTTATAATAAGATAAAAATGTAAGTCGTACTGGATAAGGGCGTCTGCCAAATGCCTAAATGTAAATGTACTCCTTATGAAAAGAGGCCTGGATAATAAATTAAAATGAAAAAAAAAAAACAGACACACCCACTGGCAGCATTGTTGTGCACTAGTGCTGGAGCACCATGTTGGGTGCTTTGTGCAATTTTGAACCAGCTAGTGCTCCTGTCATTTTTTTATCAGAAATAAAAAGACCCACATTTACTGGAAAGTCAAAAGATATTTTAATCTACTTTAAATGGCATAAGAAATAACAAAAAAGGTCCATGTTAATCTAAGGCAAGGTTGTATTGTAATTCAACCAGGCTGCAAAATGCCTAAAGGTACAATTTACAAATTGGTTGTTTATGCATAAAACTCATCGGCGACCTCATTTTCCCTCTCGTCTGTTCCAACCACTCAGCGTTCAACATCACCAGTGTACTGATCACCGGCCTGGGCACCTTTTCTTACTGGTTCATGCCTGGATGTTGTTGTTTTTTTATGTTGGAATGATTCATAGGTCACTGAGTGGCTTAAAAAACAAAAAGCATTCCGCTAAAACTGCTCATGTACAGGCGTGAAAATAAAACCTGCCAAAAATAAAAGCCGAAACAGTCCTTTAAGAAACCCGCAGGAGAGCCTACATTATATATTATAAGAAAGTCTGGCTGTTTGGAAGCAAAATATGTAGAAATTATAGGAACAGACTTTTGCACAGCACTGTACTTCTCGATGTTTATGGATAAAATTCTACCCTTTATAGTACGATGTTGCCTTTTTTATGTTAAAATATTTTGTTTTAAGCAGGGAAATATTAAATTTTATTTTTTTTATGTTGCAGTATCCAAATATGTTCTTTTGGAGGGTAAAGAAAAGAAAATGAAAAAAAGTTAATTGCTGTCTGTAGGTTATCCATGGATGCTTCGGCAGCAGGCTCCCCACAGGAAGTTATTGAGAGGGTGTCCAAGCAACTGGGCTGCAGCACTACCTCGCGTGACGTGGCTGAATACTTGGACCAACATGACAATCTGCGGGTTTTGCGTCAAGAATTCCTGGTTCCGAAAGTGTCCGATCTTCCTCAATGTAAATTTCCCAAGAAAATGAATAATGCCATCAGCAATTGTTGTCACTGGAGTGTTTTCTAATGTATTCGTCTTTTATTTTAAAAAACATTATATTAGGGTTTTGTAGTTGTGTAATATCCCCTGCCTAAACGCCCTCAAAACTATTTAGTTTAAAAGATAACCCCCTTTTGAGGGTACTGTACCATTCCAGTGGTGACCAGTAGTGCAATTAGTACTTTTAGACTAAAATGTCGAATAATGTTGCACATAATAGTAGCCCAATAAGTCTTGTTCTTTACAGCTGACCTGACACTTGTTGATGGCTCAGAAGATTGCATTTACTTAGTAGGCAACTCTTTAGGACTACAACCCAAAAATACCAAAAAGTTCATTGATGAGGAGTTGGAGAAATGGGCCAAAATGTAAGCTGTGTATCTAATTAAGAATACTTTTTTTTCTTAAATCATTAATGCTTAAAATAATATGAATTTACATTAGAACATGAATGGAAATTTGCATGAAATATCCATAGAAGTTAGTTTTGTTTGTAACCTTGTTTAATCAGCCATAGTGTTAATATGAGACGCTATTTAACAAAAACTCGAATGCTTGTTCATAGAGGAGCCCATGGACATGTGATGGGGTCTCGCCCTTGGGCCTGGGCTGAGAACAACCTGGAGGCTCTCATGGCAAAAGTTGTGGGTAATTAAAGGGCTGATGGTTTTATAAAAACTTTCTGTCATCTGATTGTGAGTCGCTCTTTAGAGAATCGTGAATCGTAAATCGTAATGGACCATTTGGTGGCATGCTGTTATAGGGAAAATAATCAACAACAGGGGGTTGCAAAGAGTCACAGTCACAACCCTGAAGAAGATTGTTTTCTTGTAACAGCATGTCAAGGAGTGTTTTATTCTTCTCATACAACAGAAGTCTGTTATGATTACATACTTTTTATCATAGCCATATGTTATACTGTGGAATCAATTTTTGTTATCCTACAAAAATTATTGTGTGTGTGTGTGTGTGTGTGTGTGTGTCTGTGCATGTAATATAATAAGGTGCTAAACCAGAAGAAGTGGCCTTAATGAATGGCTTGACTGTCAATCTGCACCTCCTGATGGTAAACATACTGTATAGACCATGTTCTAGTATAGCTCTAATCTCTGAAAGGCACACCATAACATTTAGATTTATTAAGAATTTTATTGTCCCTAACAGCTTGCATTTTACAAGCCCACTGCAAAACGGCACAAAATCATTCTGGAGGAAAAGGCCTTCCCTTCTGACCATGTGAGCACTTGCACAAGCACTTGTTGTTGTACACACTGTCCTGGTTAGAAATCAAAGTTACACATTATCCTCCCCTTACCTTGTAATTATATACTAAAGTTTAGAGAGTGGCCTCATTACACTTTTTTTTATTTATTTATTTATTTATTTATTTTTTACAATTTACTAAATATATTTTTAAACCACTGATAAAAAAAAAAAAAAACATATATCCAGTTTTTTTAAAAATAGGAAAATTAAGGGAAAAATCTGAATATATGTAGACATTTAAATTGTTGTAAACAAATTTTAATAAGCTGTACTTATTAAATATTTTGTTTTAGTTAAATGATGATGTCAAGCTATAATATACTGTAATCTAAATACAGTATATTGCATGTAATTATTTATTTATTTTATTTACATGTGTGTTATATAGTATGCTGTGGAATCTCAGATACGCCTAAGGGGATTTGACCCTAGTGAGAGCATGGTCCTTCTCAAACCCAGAGTGGTAACACTTTTTTAAAAATCTTTTTCTAGACATGAAAAGGGGCTCGAGTGCAAAATGAGAGCAGTTTTGAGTCACAACTAAGTTAAATAGCATAAACGCCATAATATTATATTAAATAGGTTTAGGGTAATTCAGTGTGAATTTTGTGTAATTTTGCAAACCTTACACAGTTTTGTCAAAATTCATAAATCAGGCAGCAGATGTGTTTGTATGTACTGTAAATCTGCAATTGAGTTTTAATAATAGGTTGATTGAGAGGTTATTATTATTATTATTATTATTATTATTATTATTATTATAGCAAAATGCTTTGATTGTGATTTTATAGTAAGTCAGCAGCAAATTATAACAGGTACAGCTCATGATGATGATGATGATGATTATTATTATTGTAATAATAATAATATTATCAAAGCAATAATAATACTGTATGTTTTGTCTTTCTTTTTTATTATATTTTGGACAAGAACATGAAATTTTAAAATCGATAAAAGAAGGATATTCTTCTTTTTAAAAAAAAAATTTATATATATATATATATATATATATTCAGACTATATATAATTATAATAAAATAAGTTTGGTCATGAACAACCTTGTGGGTTTAAGGAAACTAATTCATCAAAATTCATAACAATAAGTCATTCATAATACCTTAATCTAATCATTTAACAAAAAAAGGGTGAGGACACCCTGAGGACGGAGGACATCGTGTCTACAATCAAGCGAGAGGGAGAATCCGTTGCTGTGGTGATGCTTGGTGGAGTCCAGTACTACACGGGCCAACTGTTCGATATGGAGGTTATCACTAAAGCAGGCCAGGCCCAGGTTAGATCACAGTCTTACACAATGGGGCATGCTGTACAACATCTTATGTTGTTAAACATCCATTAACCCAGTTAGTTCCTGTTATCAGTTCCTGGTATGGCAGCTGTTACAGTCACTTCCTCAGCTTGATTTTCTCTGTTACCGAGTAACCAGAAAGCACTTTCTTCAAACTTTTGGAATTCTAACTAATTTAACAGCCTAACGTGTCTGTTTAGGGCTGCTATGTAGGGTTCGACTGTGCACATGCAGTGGGTAATGCAGAGCTGCGACTGCATGACTGGGGAGTCGACTTCGCCTGCTGGTGCACCTACAAAGTAAGTTTAGATTCATGTTTTTCTAAAGATTTAAATGTGTTTAATTTTTGTGTTTTTTTTTTTATGTTACAATAATAATTATAATTGACAGTAATCATGTTTAAGATAATACCCATTGCATACACTGCTACTTACAGTGTGTAAGGGGTTAAAATACATCAGGTAATGTTGTTTAAAGGAAACTAAAGTTTAATTTTTTAAACTTTAATTACATTTTTATTTTTATTTAATTAATTAAACTTTAATTTTTTAAAGTTTAATTAAGTAAAGTTTAAAGGTTGGTTATTTTCTAAATTGGTTTATTTCTTGTATGCCTTAGCTTTTTGCCAGTAATATCCACTACTGTGCAAAAAACGTAGGCACATGCTAAAGCATAATAATAATAATAATAATAATAATAATAATAATAATAATGTAGAGAATAATAATAATAATAATAATAATAATAATAATAATAATAATAATAAAAATTATAAAAAATAATAATAATAATAATTTAAAAACATATATAAAGCCCAGTAAACAGTAATTAATGAAACAATTTTATTATTTGGTGTGGCAATGCTTTGAGGACGGTTCAGAGTCAATTTCAAGTTGTGCAATTTGTTAGCTATTAAGTTTTAAGTAGCCTTATGCAGAACCACACACAGTTCTTTTGAGGATTTTGACTGTTGTACCTGCTTTTTTTATGCAAAACCCAGCAGCTTCAATGTTGTTTTTTTGTCTAAAAAAGTTGTCGCTTATGTAAATTTTTTTCTTTCTCACTTGTCATCTATACCACTTTATCCTGAATACAGGGTTGTGGGGGGCCTAGAGCCTATCCCAGGAGCAGGGTACACCCTGGACAGGGTGCCTATCCATTGCAGGACACACACACATACCTATACACTCACACAAACATTCACACACTACAGGCAATTTGGGAAGGACAATCCACCTAACCTACATGTCTATGGTCTGTGGGAGGAAACCCACCAAGCACGGGGAGAACATGCAAACTCCATGCACACAGAGACTGGAATCAAGCCTGGCCGGGAATCAAACCCGGAGCCTAAAGGTGCAAGGCGACAGTGCTAACCCCTACACCACTGTGGCTTCAGGCTCAATAATAAAGTCATAAAATTACACAAAGAAAATCTATTTAAAAAAGTACTGAAAACACAGGGTGTCTAGGACATTTGCACAGGACTGCATATATGTACTGTACAGTTATATAATAACTTAATAATAAGTGTTTCATCTTGTCTATGTTACAGAAGATATGACATGTTCATTTCTCGTGTTGTTCTCAGTATATGAACTCCGGAGCAGGTGGTTTGGCAGGAGCATACATACATGAGAATCATATGTACACAGTCAAACCTGCGTGAGTATCAAATACCAGGTCTGCAAAAAAACAAAAAAAAAGTCTAGTCATGTATCTCTCTCTCTTTCTCTCTCTCAATGCTTTATCTCTTTTAGGCTGCTCGGTTGGTGGGGACACAAGTTGGACACAAGATTTCAGATGACCAATGGTATTCTTTTGCCAGTTGCACTCAGAAAATTAATGAGTTACTTTCAAAGCTTTCAAAGCTCTGTGCTCTACATTAAATAATAAGTGTTAAAACTCGAAACCATTACAATACATACACATTCTCTGTTAGCACTTTGCTTCCTCCTGGTGGTTGAAAAGGTAACTACCTAATGAGATCATTGAGTGTGGCTCAAGTGACTGCTTGGTCATGTCATGTTTCCGCAGTGATGAACCTTCAGCCTGGTGTTAGTGGATTCCGACTTGCAAATCAACCCATTTTACTGGTTTGTCCTCTACAGGCTAGTCTTGAGGTGAGATGATACACATTTAATACAGGTTTGTTAGCCCTGTCACCTCGCACCTCCAGGGTCCAAATTCGAATCCCGCCTCGGGGTCTGTGTGTATGGAGTTTGCATGTTTTCCCCATGCTTGGTGGTTTCCACTGGGTACTCGGATTTCCTCCCACAGTTTAAAGACATGAAGATTAGGTGTTCCCAAGTTGCCTGTAGTGTGTGAATGAGTGTGTGAATGTTGATATGACCACCACTGGCCTCCACGGTACCTGGTTGGACTACAGGGGTTTCTTGATGGATGCATGGATGGAATACAGGTTTACAATTCATTATATAATGCTGTAATTAGTAATGATAAGTGTCATGTCATGCACATGACATCATCCATAACATAATGTGTCCTGCAAACATGGCTGCCATGGACTACAGCTCCCAATTAACCTACTAACACCCATTTAATGTAGTACTACTACTGCTTTTCTAAATCAGATCTTTAACAAGACCACCATGAGGGATCTGAGGAAGAAATCCATCCTGCTGACTGGTTACCTGGAACACCTCCTGAAGCACTACTACAGCGAGGACAAGTCAGAGCCACGGAAACCTCACGTCCGTATCATAACACCTGGGAACCCGGAGGAGAGAGGCTGCCAGCTCTCACTCTCCTTCTCTGTTCCCGTCAGAGCTGTCTTTCAAGAGCTGGAGAAGAGAGGAGTCGCAGTGAGTGGTGTATACACCGTATGGCCGTAGACACCTGACCATAGCACAATAAATGCACATGCACTTTATTTAGACATCCTATTTGTTTACTGTAATAATAACCTCAGAATTTCTGAAAAGGCTTTCCATTAGATTTTAGAGCCTGGTTTTGGGGATTTATTTAGTCTGCATTTGGGTTTATTCCAAAATTGTTTACTAGGGTTGCGATCAGGGCAGGATATTCAAGTTCTTTTCAAGATCATGTTGAAACAACTTTTATAAGATGGATTGTGATCAAGTTCAAATGTGTTTTGCACTCAATTTCATCAGCCATAATATTAAAACCACATAACATCAACACATTTACATTGATTGTAAATTATATAGCAGTAAACTGGTGATAGGATCATGGGCACCCAAGGCTCAACCATGACTGGGGGGGGGACCAAAGGCCAGCCAACCCAAAAATTGCCAAAAAATGAAAACCTTTTTTTAAATAAATCAATGCAGGTCACGATAGAGAGGCACCAGAGCCCTCAGTGTACAAGAGACTGCCATGCACGCGGCCAGCAAGCAAACAGTCTAAGACTGCTGACCCAGCCATCAAACTCTTTAAATCTCAATCCAATTCAATCCAATTGAGCGTCCATGGGATACCCTGAACAAAATAGTCTAATTCATCCATGCCATTCACAGCATTTAAGGGATCTGCTGATAAATTCCTGGTAAAAGACACCTCAGCACACCCCAGATGCCCCACAGTCACAGGAAAAGAGAAACCTGCACAATACCAGACATAATGTTTTGTGTTTTAATATCATGGCTGATCAGTGTATCGACATACTGTATGTACTGTATACAGTATACTAAAAATACAATATATGTGTACCTAATTGATGTACTGTATACCTGTCCTGCAGTGTGACATGAGGGAACCAGACGTACTGCGTGTGGCTCCTGTTCCTCTCTACAACTCCTTCACTGATGTACATCGCTTCATCCTGGTGCTTGGAGCAGCTTTGGAAGCCAGCAAACAACATAGTTGATCTCTGACCACTTGATGCATTAAAGGGATTTTTTTTAAAGTTGAAAAATAAAGTAATAAGAGTGGCTTTAAGTTTGTGCTACTGTAGATTGACTGATGGACAGAAGATTGACGGGATTGATAGTGACTGACTGATTAGTATTTAGCAGTTTTTGTTGGGCGGAATAATCTTACACCTAAAACCATGATTATGATTTGCTGTATTCTCATGTGACCTTAAGATACAGTATGGTTCACTTTAGGTCATTCAGTATGGTGTACAGATCAAATCTGACAAACTGTAATCAGTATGGTGCCAGTTCCAAGGCACTTGAGCCCCAGAGCAAGTATTTCAGATGTTCTTACACACCAAAGAGAAATACCTTAACATTGTAGATTAAAAGAATACATTAAAACTACTGATTTGTTATATTGATGGTTAGCTATGAGGCTTATTTCTCTTGATTCCAGGTTTCTGGTTAGATTTATTTCTGGACTGGAAACTCACAATGCAATGGGGATGAGGTTTGCAGGAAGGATTTTTTTTTTTTTTTACTACAGTTTCACTAAGCCTGACAGGCTGCAGTGGGCCTTAAATATCACAAACAGCTTAAAAATACTGGCTTAAAATAACATACTCTCTTTACACTTTACCCTCTTTAAAAAAATGCTGTGCATGACTTCTTTTATTACCAAGGTCCTTTCTGAACAACATGAATTTTTTAAAACATTATCAAAATATCTTCCTGCATACCCTTTTCTGTTTTTTTTTTGTTTTTTTTATCTATTTAATAGATAATAAAAAGGAAACAAAAACAGATTTAAAAAAAAGGAAACTATAGATTCCCTAGGACAAATATTACAAAGTGATTAAAGTAGATTAAACACCCGCTTTGATTAGCAGCCCTATGCACGACTGCAGGTCAATGTTTTACAAATGTGAACAATTTCTGTAAAAGTTATGCTTGACTTTTGTTTTAATGTTGGGCTCACTCTAGGAAAAGTTATTAAATTTCTAGTAAAAAAAAAAATCATTTAGGGGTTTTCTCTGCTGTTAAACATACAGTAGTCACGGGTCATTTTCGACCCTGAAGACAACACATGGGTTAAAAATAATCCTTTACGTGTAGAAGTTGTCAACGTTTAATTAAAATCAAGCAAATGTCACATTCGAATTATGAACGCCATGTAATGGGATTATACTGAATACCAAACGACACCATTCTATATTTTCGACTCCAACAGCCATGAATACTTAGTCACCAACCTAAGGAAAATAAATATAATCCCTATGTAAATGACGCATAATTATGCCTATAAAATGGCCTGCTCGTTGCAAATGAGCTATTGATATGCAGAGGTAAGCTATCAACTCGTTGCATGAAGTCACATGACACATGATTTACCTTCTTTTACACACCATCGCTTATTTCTGCTATCATTTTTTGGACACACTCGTGGGCGTCCCGGCATGGGGGCGGAAAACAGTATTGTGGGTAGCGCCGATGACTGATGTGTCGCTGCTGGTACTGCACACCTCACTGCCCCAAGTTCCTCTCCCCCAATTAACACCGCCGCCATTACCCACGATGCCCTGCTCTTAATGCAGCCCTCCGTTTTATGCACTATTACCTTGACTGATGCCTTCTCTACAATTAGATATAATTGGCATATCAATATGCAAAAGCTAAATGGATTAACCTTCTTTAGAAGTAATGAGGATCTCGTGCCTCAGCTGGGGAGGGAAATTTACATTTATAAAGCAGAGGAGGGGCACGCAGATACATCATTTGCTTAAAATTCATCAGAGATGGGATTTGGCCTTGTTTACAATTATGTTCGTTTATTTTATTTTATGTTATTTATCTTTGGGCATTTATTAAAGGGGATAGGAAGATAGATTGCAGTTCTTAATGTCGTTAAATGGTGTTATTAATGGATTCAATCAATCAATTTTATATACAGTACACAGTACCAGTCAAAAGTTTGAAGACACTTTCCAATTTTTTGAAATCTTGGATCTACATTCAAGAACTATACTTGAGATTTCAAAATCATGGAATAACAACAACAAGAACAACAACAACAATGGTCAACTGTCAACACAAAACTGAGTGGTTTTTATCAGTACCTTTATACAGTTTTATACATTTGCAAAAACCATGATGAAACCTACCTCTGCTGCAGGGGAGAAGTTCATTTAGAGTTACCAGCCTCAAAAATCATCAATTAACAAACAGCACCTCATTGTAGAGCCGTTATCAAGCCTTTACAGAACATAAGTAGCAGAAACATCTTAATAACATCTGAGAAAGTAGGAGATTATTACATAATTTAATGTATTAATTGTATATGAATATGAAGATATAAGGGTTGTTTAAAATATTGTGCACAGTACTGGGATTATCCCTTTCTTATGATGCTTGGGAAGTAATTTGCACAGGTTTTATGCCGGATACCTCACCTGTCTTAAGGCACCAATTTCTCCAAGCCTGGCACTGAGGATGCCTTTTATATGTGCATCGGGCTAAATGCCATAAATGTTTCAGATTTTAAGTCAATTCTGATTAAATCAACTGCCAAATGAATAAATGTAAATGAAGCCATTGAACTGTGGAATCCTATGTCGAAACTCAGATCATTATGTATATGCATCACCCTAATGATGTCTTGTGCAATGTTGTGTCACATGATGTCAAAGCACTTTGCATGTTGTAATCCTGTCTTGGGCCTCATAACCGTGGATGTGGAACATATGAATACACCATATGTATACTTGTTTCTGCAGATGTTGGTGTGGAGCAAAATGTTCATATACACCAATCAACCATAAGCTTGCAGCTCTGTTCCTTCGGGGCATGACTCTACAGGACCTCTGGGGGTGCGCTGTGGTGTCTGGTACTGAAAATCTAGTGGAGGATCCTTTGGTTGCTGTGGGTTGTGGGGTGGGATTGGATGGGTCGGATTTGTTTGAATGGTGCGTTCCATGGATGCTCAGTCGGGTTGAGATCTACAGTAACTTTATACAGTATAACTTTCTATTATAGCCAGCACTTTGTGCTACATTGGCTTTTCTATTCTAGGGATTAGACCTAGCCTTCATCCACCCAGACATACAGTAGGTGAGTTTTGGGTGTCCATGATTCTGTCACCGGTTTTACTGTATATAATTGATAATCTATGTTATTTCATTAACCTGGTTGTGGTGTTAATCTGACTATATTGTGCACTCCAGATTGTTTATCCCCCTTTATAATATGATTATTGGTATGTTACTTTGTTGTACAGTGCAATAAACTAAACACTTTGTAGTTTGAAATACTAGTAAGAAAATGAAGTAACTCTGTTGTAAATCAAACGTGCCACCCACCGTTGATTGTTTTCCTTTAATGGCACATCCCATTATATCCTCCTCTCTTTCTCAGGCCCCATTTATCAATTTTGCCTAAACGTACAATAAGTTCCTTCTCTGGCTTCAAAACTTTTGTCACCCGAAAAGCCGTAAGAGATGAAAGAGCCATTTTCAGGCATTTATTAAACAATTTCAATTCAACACTTAAAACGCTTCAACAGAGAGAGAAGAAGAAAGGAGAAAAATGTTGCTGTGAGACAGAAAAGTGAGAAGAAATAAAAAGAAAAAAGAGGGAAATAAAAGCGAAAGAAGTCCCGCAGAAAAGAAATAGCTTTTTAATGCGCTGCAACCGTCTCTCTTTTTTTCCCGATTCAGATCCTTTAACCTTGTTAGCATCTGTGCTGATTTCCATATTAACGACCCCTTCAGAACCTTCAAAGTTATGAATAATTGACAACAAATGAAATGTTTTGATTGTCTGTGGCACAAAGCGTGTTTAATGTTTCATACGTTGCTTTTTAGCTAATTGTGTGGAGGACATGTATGTGTAGAGAGTGTCCTGGATTTGGCCACTGGGTGTATTTATTTATTTATTTATTTATTTATTTTTGTGTGTGCGGGGGGCGGGGGTGGTGGGGGGTCAGTGATTTTGAGAATTTGAGAAAGAATAAAGATGATAGAGATAAATAAATGTTAAAATGGGAAAAGACGTTATGGAGGGATAAACAAATGTGTAGATTTGTAGGTCATTGAAGCATGGACTGATGGAGAGAGAATAAAAAGGAAAGATAAAATGCATATAAAAAGGGGAAAATGGGTGAGTGTGCGAGATAGAAACTGAATAAGAAAGACAGAAGGAGAAAGGAGAGTAATAAACAGGTATAAATTGAAACATTAGGAAAGAATAGAGAATAAGTAATAGACAGAGAAAGATACAAAGATGAGCAAAGAAAAATGTGTGTGTGTGTGTGTGTGAGAGAGAGAGAGAGAGAGAGAGAGAGAGAGAGAGAGAGAAAGAGAGAGAGAATGATGAATAAGTAAAGAGGATAATGATATTTGACAGGGAAATATGGAACCACGGAGGAAAAGTGATAGAGTGAAAAAGATGGATAGACAGAATGATGGAGGGATAGAGAAGAAAGCCCATTCATCAGCAGTTAATGATTGTGGAGCAGATTATTGACCTGTACAAAGCAAAGAATGCACAGTGAGTTCAATTGCTGTTTAGTTGAGCAGATGCAGAAGGCCGCTAATGAAAGCCCTGAGATCTTGGTTGACCAGCAACAAAGGAGAGACCAGAGAGTCCCCAGAGAACTACAGAGGAAAGACTGTCTGGAGTGTCTAAAGACAACAACAGATAAAATAAAGGAAAGTTCAGTTCATCAAGAACCTGGAAGAAGACACCAGGGGACATCATGGAAAAGAACCCATGCTCCTTCAGGAACTTTCTTTTCTGAAGGAGCACAGAGGAGATACCAGATCCTGCAACTGCCACTGAGTAAAGACCAGAAAATAAAAAGCTCATCGAAAATAAAGCATCAAAGAGGAGGGAGACCAGAGAGAATGACAGAAGGAAGGATAGAGAGTTCATATGGAACCCCAAGGAAGAGTCCAGGAAGAACCAGTGAGGAGATACAGTAACACTTGAGAGTTCACAAAAAGTCATTAAGAAGAAAGAGAGAAGCACTGAGAAAAAAGATGGAAAACCTGAGAGTCCAGAGAGAACCACAGAATAGAGACACCACAGTTTATAGCGCGCCACATGTTCATTTTAAGATCAAAGTTAATCACAGAAGGAAGACCAGACAGGATAAAGAGAACCACTAAGCAGACAATAGAGAGTCCACAGTGCATTACAGAACCACAACTAGAAAAAACAGAGGAGATGCTAAAAGGTCTGTAGAGAACCACTGATGGGAGACGAAAGTGAGAGGGCAGAGAGCCAGGAGAGCACCAGAAGGAATCACTTGGAAGAGACCAGACAGTTTATAAAGAATCAGAAGGAAACACATAGAAGAGGCAGGAAAGGGGCTTTGGGGTTTGTTGACATGTTCCTCAACTTATACAGTTTCCTAAATATACAGTATATACATACTCATGAAAAAATGTAAGGATTATTATATTGTTGCCACAGATTTTCTCAAGTTCAGCATATATATATATATATATATATATATATATATATATATATATATATAGTGTGTATGTCTGTGTGAGTGAGTGAGAAAGTGAAAATTGACAGCCGGTGCAGACTCAGGTCCGTCTGTCTTGAAGTGACTGTCAAACTAGATTGATTTCCTCCATCCTGATATGTTTTTAAGTGTGTGTGTGTGTGTGTGTGTGTGTGTGTGTGTGTGCATGTGTGTGTGTATCTGTGTGCGTTCCTGTAATCCAGCTGGCTGTGCCGAGTGTTGCGTTGTCATCCTGCAACACGGATCAAAAAGCAGACACGCTGGAAATAAACCCAACCCTGACCTTGAGTTCACACCGGAGACAAGCCGACTGACAGGGCCACACATGCGCACATCCGAGACACACACCCATACACACTGGCACGCGCACACACACTCACATGTACAAGAGGACAGAAGATCATCTGCACATGCAGGACAGTAGAGGGCAGGACAGCACTGTGGAAAAACTGAAAAACAGATCTAGATTTAAAATCTCTTCTAAAGTTTGTCTTCATGGCATTTAAAATTTGCACAAAAATACAATAAAAAAAAAAGTCTTTCTGGTGCCGGACTGATCTTTCATATTACAGATTTTGTATTTTCGATTTTGCTTGTCTTTGCATTGTTAATGATATAATGTATATGAGTTTATTTGTCTTGCTTAATATAAGAATTCAAAATTATGCAATTTTTAAAGAATTCCCTTTTTAGATTTCTTTTTATTATAGAAATATCGATCTTTCATGCAGTCTATTTATGCATTTACCAAATCTTTTATTCATGCAACTTATTTTTTGCCTCCCCAATTTTTTTGCTTCCTGTATTTTGAATAAAAAACATTCAAGATGGCTAAAAAAATATGAAGAACTGTGTATTTAAAATTAATTAAAGAAAAAGACAACTTCTGTTACTGTTGTAAATATTAGAATTCATATGTTTGTTTTTTTACATTCATTTATTTATTACAATTATTTGAATTTGCATGCAAAACTTTTACTGGATTTCAAAAATCAAATGAATGCAAATAAAATTCAAATAAAATAATACTATATGTGCTAATATTCTAATAATACAGAATACAATATTCCCTTTTTTTAATTGTCTTTAGTATTATTAGTGCTTTTTCATGTAACCTTTCATTCAGCTGTGAAACCTTGTCACATGAACATGGCCTGGTGTTATCACTTCCTTGACTTGCCTTCTTTACACATTTTTGAGCTCAAATTTTGTCTTTGTAAGACAATTTAAGGCTTACAAACAAGTACCCTAAAGATATGAATTAATAGGATTGAGTATCACTGATCACATACACACAATAAACAAGCTGCTTTATAAAACCCACAAACACTCATAACGTTCATCATGGGTTCATGGGATCATAGATTTCTACTGAAATTGTACTGAATGTGGAATAGTGAAAAGTAAAAACACATAGCCTACATGTGAAATCAAATTTGTCCTCATTGGGAAAATCAGATAATGTTCTATCTGAGCAAAAATTTAAATTGTCTGTTCGACTTCTACAAATTTTACACATACAGTGGGTACAGAAATTATTCAGACCCCCTTAAATATTCACTCTTTGTTATATTGCAGCTATTTGCTAAAATCATTTAAGTTCATTTTTTTCCTCATTAATGTACACACAGCACCCCATATTGACAGGAAAACACAAAATTGTTGACATTTTTGAAGATTTATTAAAAAAGAAAAACTAAAATATCACATGGTCCTGAATATTCAGACTTTTTGCTGTGACACTCATACAGTATATTTAACTCAGGTGCTGTCCATCCTTCTGATCATCCTTGAGATGGTTCTACGCCTTCATTTGAGTCCAGCTGTGTTTGATTATACTGGTTGGACTTTATTAGGAAAGCCACTCACCTGTCTATATAAGACCTTACAGCTCACATTGCATGTCAGAGCAAATAAGAATCATGAGGTTAAAGGAACTGCCTGAAGAGCTCAGAGACAGAATTGTGGCAAGGCACAGATCTGGCCAAGGTTACAAAAAAATTCTGCTGTACTTAAGTTTCCTAAAAGCACAGTGGCCTCCATAATCCCTAAATAAAAGACGTTTGGGACGACCAGAACCCTTCCTAGAGCTGGCTGTCTGGCCAAACTGAGCTATCGAGGGAGAAGAGTCTGGGTAAGAGAGTTAAAAAAAGAACCCAAAGATCACTGTGATTGAGATGCAGTCAGGAGATTGTTGACTTTCTACAACTTTCTCCTATCACTGCAGCCCTCCACCAGTCGGGGCTAAGTGGCAGAGTAGCTCGACGGAAGCCTTTCCTCAGTGCAAGACACATTAAAAAACACCTGAAGGACTCCAAGATGGTGAAAAATAAAATTCTCTGGTCTAATGAGACCAAGATAGAACTTTTTGGCCTTAATTCTAAGCCATATGTGTGGAGAAAACCAGGCACTGCTCATCACCTGTCAAATAGAGTCCCAACAGTGAAGCATGGTGGTGGCAGCATCATGCTGTGGGGGTGTTTTTCAGCTGTAGGGACAGGGCAACTGGTTGCAATTGGGGGAAAGATGTATGCGGCCAAGTACAGGGATATCCTGGACTAAAATCTTTTCAAGCATGTTAGTGCTTCTCCAGTGCTTAGGACCTCAGACTGGGCCGAAGGTTAACCTTCCAACAAGACAATGAACCTAAGCACACAGCTAAAATAATAAAGGAGTGCCTTCACAACTCTGTGACTGTTCTTGAATGGCCCAGCCAGAGCCCTGACTTAAACCCAGTTGAGCATCTCTGGAAAGACCTAAAAATGGCCGTCCACCAACGTTTACCATCCAACCTGACAGAACTGGAGAGGATCTGCAAGGAGGAATGGCAGAGGATCCCCAAATCCAGGTGTGAAAAATGTGTTGCATCTTTCCCAAAAAGACTCATGGCTGTATTATATTGAAGGGGGCTTCTACTAAATACTGAGCAAAGGGTCTGAATACTTACTGTAAAACCATGTGATATCAGTTTTTTCTTTTTTAATAAATCTGCAAAAATGTCAACAATTTTGTGTTTCTTTATAATGCACTAAACTCTTAAAGTGGTCCTTTGCCTTTTGGGTCTTATTCTGTAAAAAAAGAACTTCTACCTTGAAACCCTTTCTGAAAGGTAAAACAGTGTCATAAAAGCCTTATCATGAGAATAAATGAATGTTTATGGCAATATTGGGCTTGAAAACTTTTTTTTGAATGGTTTATATTCTCTGATAAAATAATTTTTAATAAAAGAAAACAGCAAGGTTTTCTTTGGTGCAGAAGTTTCGATTTCTTTGAGTTTTTTGAAATTAACAGGTTGGACATCTCTTAGCAAGTGCCTTTAGATGTTTATAGTTTGGTCAGAATTCTGGTTGGATATTTGTCCAGTCTTCTTGTTAGAATTGGTACTGTTCAATTAAATGCTTTGTTTATAACCTGCTTTATTAATTACAAAACCAGCACTGATGTGTGTTTGAGGTCATTGCCCTGCTGCAACACTCATACAGTATGTCCAAGTTTCAAACTTTGAGCTGATGACTTGAATGTTGTGCTGAAGAATTCTGATATGTAGTCTTCCATCTTCATTATTCTGTTCAATACACCAGTTCCACTGGCAGCAAAGGGGATCCAAGTCATGAGGCTACCACCACCATGCTTTAACGTTGGTACAGTGTTCTTGGGGTTGAAGGCATCATCACTACTTCACCAAACATACCTCTTTATGTGGTCAGTTGTAAACTTCAGTCAAGCTTGAAAGTGGACATTCTGGAGCGGAGGTTACAGTCCTTCAGTCTATGATGATGTTCGCTCTTACTGTACATCAGTGTTTATTCTATTTGGCAGACACTTTTATCTAGAGTGACTTACAGAAGTGCTTTGAAGTCTCTATCAATAATTACATCCCATCCTAATGTACATTTACTATATACAGTACACACAGTAAATCTCATTTGACAGTAGACAGTGACACTGGTGTTTTACAAGTTTCCACTTCATGGCAGACCTGTGCCATTACACCTTAAAAGCTCCAGTGGAAGTTGGATTCTGCAGTTGTTAAGAAAGAACTCCAATACTTGTGTGAATCTACCATCCTTTTTCTCAGATCTGTTCTGAGCTCCTTGGACTTTCCCATTGTACTGTGTGGTGGTCAGTCCTGTAAGTGTTGTCCAACAAACACTTACTGTATGTTTGCACAGAGATGCTACAAGGGGATGCTACAAGGGGGAATCCATCAGGATCACTAATATATGTATTCATATGCAGTCATATGGATCTTTTATATGCAATTCTTTTCCCCTCCTGTTCTACAGTTTTGGTTGATGCTCTGAGGTTGATGTGATTTTTTTTATTTTTTTTATTTCAGTATTCCTTTTTTTTTTTCTTTGCACGTATGTTCTCTTCTCATGCGCTACTATTTTTACTTAGGCCTATTTTGGAAAAGTTCTTATAAATAATAAACAAGGAAGAAGGGATGGAGGGATAGCAGCGATTCTGCAGCGGCCAAGTGGAAATCACTGCTACGGAAACGACATCGTTATTTTTTGCGTTTTTTGGACAGGGAGATAGAATGCACGGAGGATACTTTGGAGACCAGGGGAAAATCTGGATTAAAACAGGGAGAGAAAGAGACAAATGAGAAAGTGTAGACAAAGTTTAGTCCACTGAGACTCAAGCAAAAAAAAACAAAAAAATAAAAAATTGGCCTTGCATTTACTTCTGGGTTGGAACGGAAAAAGTGTGAATAAGCATACAATTGTTAGTAAATTTGCATGAAAAACTTTTTCAACACAAATTAAAGCAACAAATCATTCCAAGTACCTTTAGTTTTGTTTTGGCTCTCTGTCGGATCCTCTAGCATTTAAATCCTTTCATATTATATCAGTTTTTCTTATTCTCCATTTCTCTTTCCAAATTTCCTCTCATATTCTTTCCTGTCTTTCATATTTCCTTCTCTCTCATCTTTTCCATTTTCTTCACCTCTCACCTCCTCACTTCCTCTCCTTTTCCACTCATCGGTTTCCTCACCTCCAGTAGGTTCTCCTTCACTTTCCTGTTATATGTTTTTTTTTATCCTGGCTTTTCCTTTCTATCCTTCTTTTATGGCTTCTCCTCTGTCTTTGTCCTCCTCTCTCTTCCTCTAACATTTCTCTTCCCTATATCCCTCTCATCAGATTTCTCGCTCTCTCCTCACTATTTTCTCTCTTTTCTTCTCCCATCTACTCAGTTTTCCTCCCCTCATATCTCTTCTCGCTTGGACAGGTGGCCAAGTTCACTCAGCCTCCTCGCCCGTATCCACGACAACAGCCTCCTTCCTGTCACATGGCCAAGCCCAGCAGCCAATCGCTGACCCCGTCAAACCTTTCACTCAACCGTTGTGTAGGTCTGTGCCTGCACACAAGCGAACATGTTCTTCCTCCCCCGGCACGCTCTCCTCTGACCTCTTTTGTGGAAGTATCTCTTAACAGCAGTGTTAAGTGCACGTAATAATAGGTGACAGAGCGGTACGAGCATTATCCTGCAGTGCTTTCCCCCTCCTAATCCACACTCTCTGCCATGAAAGAGCTTTCACGAGAAATATTGTACTTTTTTGGCACGGGCTCCTTAAGGGAAGGCAAAATTGTCAGAGTGCATTTTTCCCCACCTCCCGAGCGCTTCCCCATGAGAGACACCCACACACACTCTCTCTGTCTCACACACACACATGCGCTGAGGTAGAGCGGGCTGCCGGCCAGAAAAATTCCACCTAAAGCTCTGTTGGAAATTACTAAATTTTTCTTCTGCATGATTCTGTCACCTTGCCTTAAACAGTTCTGCAAACAGCCGCTTCCTCGCCAAGGAAAAGAGGAACGGAGAAGAGAGAAAAAGAGGAGAGGTCTGGAGGCGATGGCTGGTGTCGAGAACCCTAACAGGCCCTGAGGTCTTCTAGCTAGCCCAACACTGGCGCTCGGAAAGTCTACAGTTGTGCCGATGCATGAGCTTTTTAATTGTTTCAGCCGAGAAAATATACCAGTAGGATATTCATTTCAAGCTATTGTCCTTTTAAAAGGAAAAGATTTAAAGCAAATGTATTTTACAAAATACAAGATTACAATGTCGTCTTTTTCTATTACTATAATGTATACACTAATATCTTCCCCGTATATGATTGTTAATTGTAATAAACACATTTTATAGAATAGTTATGCTAGGTCTGCTTCTTCATCATCTTTGGTTCCCTTTCTCGACTGTATTTGCTCGTTTGTCTAATTTATTTTATCGTGTACACTTCAATGTGTTTTGCTCATTACATTTTATTGCAGACGTCCACTTGGAAAATCATACTTTACTTTACTGTCTGTAGTGCTTTCCTCGCCGTAGTTTGGAAAATCAGTGACCCACAAGTGCAAGCCAGTTTATGTGGAACCTAATAGGCCAGAGCGTTTCCTGTTGACTAGGTACGCTATCAGAAATTGGGGTCGCATCCATGTTAAAGATGAGCCTGTTAATGGGCCTATTATGTTCGCAATTGAGTCGAGCCAAATCACATTAACTGTTGATTTTAGCCTTGATTGTTTTCATTTACAGTTATGAAATTTCTCAGTATTTTTGAAGAAAGTAACTTAACCTAAACCCTTTAAAATTGGTTACCCATTTATTGTATCTTTACGGTAATGCTGTAAGTGTGAGTGAGTTTTAATTTTTATAAACTGGAAACTTTACTTGTCCAAATAACCCTGAAGGAACTCTTTTCCTTCTAACAGTGTGGTAGAGATATGCAAGAAAAGACATACGGATAACTTCTAATTGCTGATAAATAATAAAAAAAAAGATATGTTTTCGAACCCCGGTTGATGCTGTTTTCCTCTCACAGCCGAAGGCACAGAGAGAGCTGATTGGCCGAGCTCTCTCAGGGGGGAGGGGTTAAGAGGTACTCGCGCTCCCACATTAATCACGGCTCTACAGCCAATCAGGGGCGTCTGTGAGCTCGCGCACGCGGAAAGAGCAGCTAGCACTTTCCTCCGAGTGTGTTACTCCGCCCTAATGGTGCGTGAGCAAGCAGTTCGAAAAGATGCGGTCGGCTGATGACACGTGGTTTGGAGGAAACAGGGGATAATCTTCGCCCTCCGACTGAGTGGTAGTAGTAGCCTTAATGTGGGAGCCCCCTAGCGACGGGGAGGAATTGGCTACGACTATTATTTGGGAAAAAATTGGAAAGAAAAAAAAAAGATATGTTAAAAATATAATTAATTAATTGGTAAATTGTTTCAAGACAAAAAAAAATTTCCAATCTCCTAGAACTATCCAATTCCATTATTCCATTATGGCCTTACTACTGTATATTGTATGGTAACCCAAGTGTTTCGTCAAATGAAAGATTTACTATAACTTAGGTATTTTGGGTATATACGAGGGCGTTCAATTAAAACTGAAACTTGTGTGAAATTTCTCATGAAATAACTTGTAAAGCTGATTGACATCTACAAACATTGTGCACAGTCTGATAATGAGACGCTTAGCCGCAGTAAAACATTTTAATGCTGCAAATGTTATAAAGCAGGCCGTAGATCCTTGAATGATGATCCTGGCCCAGATGGCCCAGATGGTGTGGAATGCCCGATCCTTGAATATCAATGGATAACTTGTCACCAACTTGCAGAAAAGATTTGTTTGTCTGTGGGAACTTTACCCACAATAATTCACCAGCACCACTTGCACATTACAGGGAACTCAACTGGGATTAAAGGGAGTTTTCACTCTCATAACTGTAACTGTCTTTTGGTTATTCTGCACAAGCAAAAGTTTGATTTTACTTTTTTTACGTGTCTAAAATGTTTAAATATTATCTAAATGATTCATAATTGATTCAGGATCACAGGCTACATTAAAAGATAAGTAACAGTATAAAAAAATAAAAGTATCTCGGTCACACTAGGACTTGGTGAGTTTATTAACAGAAGTTGTGGGATTAGTGGAATCTTTTCTGGCCCACCGTGTCAGTGGGGAAATAAGCCTGCACTTGGCCTTTTAAACCCTATTACACCTTCAGCTCTCAAATCCAAACTCTCACTTTTCTCCATCATCAGCACTTCTGTTCCACCCACATACACAGCCCCATTTTCAGCCACATTTCATCCCCATGTATCATCCTGCCACTGGCCAAAACATATCTAACACCACACAGCAGCCTGTTTATTGGCTAATAATGCTCTCATCTGATAATACAAAAGATAAATGGGGCTGGAATTTTGATTTAACTCTGAACGACAACTAGGCACATCACGTCACGTCATTCCCCCCCTGCATATTCTTTTAGGACCTGGGTCGTTTTTTTTTTTTTTTGTTTGGGGTTTTCAGTTCGCAAATTGTGGCGACGACTTGCATGAAGAATCCAGGTCATTTGCAATTAAACCTTTTACAGATGTTGTCACAATTTTAGCTGGTGAGTGGCCATTTTTCAAGCAGTAAGGATGCTGAATTTATTGCAAGCGCCATCTGGAGTGGAGGTTAAGATGGCCTAATCTGTGATGAATGGGCGTTAAGCCGAGTATCTCAAGTGTGTTAACTTTTGTTCATCATAATCCACGCTCTAGGCAAGAAGAGGTCACGACTGTCAGACGCAAATGCGCAACCCGTACTTTTTCCCCTGGCTTAATTTGGAATTAAAAATACATGCGCTCCACTTCGCTTTCATTGTAAAGCTAAAATAAGTGACGCCTCTTTGCCACTCATCTTGGCAAAGAGGCGTAAACAAGTATGAAATTAAGCGTCTTTTCAAAGTCTGCGAGGAAGATGTGGATGGCATGGAGAAAAACGCACATTATTCAGGTTACAAACCTCCAACTGAGCACACTTATGCACGCATGCAAAGTGCTTTGGGCCTGCTGCTATGCGACATCAAGTCAGACTGCTAATGTTTAGCACCAGGACGGTGCGCTGGAATGATATTTAGATTAATGCATTAGTGTATTAGCGCTTGGAAAAAGCACATTATCCTCGCCGATAAGTGTTTGCCCGCATATTCCTTATATCTTGATTTGCTCTTCTCTTTCTCATGCTGTGAGAGGCCTCCATTTCCATCATGGCGCAGATCCATCTTTTTTTTTTTTTTGGTTTTCTGTCTGGATGGGCTGCAGGGAGCCTTAACATATGCTAGATTTTGTCTCCTTTATTCAAGAATTCGTCTTCTTCTCATATTTGTTTACTCAAATTAAAGCGCTGTGTTTTTTTTTCCCACTCGTTCGGCGTTGGCATCACCGCCTCGGTTTTGGCGTCTGAGTGAAAACTGGGTTCGTCCTTGTTTCAAGCTCAGGGTTCATGCTGAGGCCACGGCACCTCGAGTTAAAATAATAAACACACGCCCGTGTCCCAGAGGCACCGGTGTATCATCATCTGCATATCCAAAGCCCATCTGCATCACAATCACAGATTAATATTCATTTTCTTCCTCGATTTGCATGGCTCTTGTTAACGCCACTGTTGTGAGCTGTCGTCTCTGACTCACCGCAAATATGTTAGCACTGTATGCAAGGCTTTTACAGTAGCAGAATCTTGATTTATGATATGATAATGATTTAATGCATGCGAATGTAAATGAAGGTGGGGGGGAAAGGGGGTTGCTTAAGGGGAGGGGAGTAAAAATGGGATGTACCTGTACAAACTGAGTTACATAAACTGGTGACCAGTGACTCATAATGGCAAAGTTATCCACTCTGCACGTGTTATATAAGCATATCTGTTTCTGATGTCTTGTCTTGGACTCAAAGGCTTATGTCTGTAGTATCAACCTACCAGTAGAACACTGTTAATCACAGGTTTGATAAGTCTATTGATTTGATTTAGTTAGGTTTTTGGACATTTCCTATTCAAATTGATTAAATAGTACTATGTTTTATTTTCAGTTTGTTTTAAATGGCTATATTTTAATTATTCAAAACTACTCGAAGTGTCTAAGATACTGTATATTAAAATATTGTATGAATTGTATTGTTGATTTTTTAAATTGTTGTGCCTAACAGAGCCAATTGCCCCCCCCCCCTTCTTCCAGGTGGTAATATTGGACCAACCACCAATAAATTTAAAAACTAAAAGTTATCAGTTTTTCAGCATTACACATTTAGAAATTCTCATAAATAGTTTTACATTTGTGAATTAATTCTAAAACTGACCCCATGAATCGATTAAAGTTATCAATTAACAAAGATTTGATTAAATCGCACACAGCTCCACCTACTGGAGGCCAAGATTTTTGTTTCACATATGTAAAGAACAAAAAATTAGCTGAATCAAGTGCTATTTTAAAAGCTGGCCAAAAATTTAATTGGGAACAAAAGCTGGTTAGTCTCTTAACCCACATATATAACTTATGTGAGTAACTGATATCTGAATATCAGGAACAATACACACATAAATATTGTACCATTTGTGAATTATTAAATTTATATTTGATTTATATATTGTTTCCTTTGGAATGGTGCTGTTTCGATTCTATAAATTGTTTAAAAGCCAACATACTTTGGATGTTGTCAATCCACTTTGTTTTTTTTTTTCCCCCAATTTTTTTTTATACTGTTGGAACTTCCAGACAAAAGTGTCTAACTAAACTTTGTCTTTCTTGCTTTGAGATTTGTTAGTACAGCTCTGGTAGCTTGATCTCGCTGAGCCAGACTATGATGGAAGACAGGAAGCAGCCATGTTTATTGCCAACATTACGCTGATCTCTGTCAGACCCGACTTAGTCATTTCCTCTGCAAAACAAGTGGCCCGTGATAGGCCGTTTATTGTGTTTGACCGCAGCGAGAACCTAGCCGATTATTACTTATGATCCATTTACCATTTGGACAGATCTGACACGTTTGCTGCTCTTCTTTCACCCCTGACTTCTGACACTCTGATTGAGAGAGCTAGTCTTATTAACTCCTTTGGAAAATGCACATTCATTCATTTATTAATGAAAAAAAAAATCACAAGGATTTTGTCATGCAAAGTGTGTTTAATTACTTTTCATAATACGCAAATTTTTAATAATATGTTTGTAAATGCCATATCAATATTGTTTTATATGTGTTTTTAATTTAATTTGGAAAATTATTTTTTCGGCTTTAGTGCAGACACAATAGTATTGTGGCGTGGGCGGGGTTTTGGGACTAGTAACCATCATGCTTTGCGGGAGGGGTTGTTAGGTGTTCACCCTGTCGAGGAAAGGTGTTTGGGTTAGTGGCTTCGGCCAGGGTGTGTGTGTGAGTTTGAAGTGTGTCTTGTGGATCTGTGTTGAATGTGTGGTTGTGTGACTTGTGAGATGTTGAATAAATTACTCCCAGCCATTTGCATTGGGCAGCAAGGAAGCTCACTCGTCTCTTCACCATCCTTCCCGGCGATAAAACGCCACACTGGTGTCAGAAGTGGGATGGAGAGTAACGGGTTAGAGCGCACCCCAGAGCAAGCTACAGCTCCGTGCGCCGTCAGCCGGCGAAGCGATCTGCAGCTGCACCTGCCGTCCTACAATGGCGCTGTCACGCCCCACTCGTTCATCGCCCAGGTGGAGCTAGCCGCCGACTTTGCGGGCTGGTCCCCGGCGGAAACAGCCGTCCGGGTGGCCCTCTCGCTGGAGGGCGAGGCGCTCCGGTCGTTGAAAGACCTCCGGGCGGATGAGAGGAAGGACTGGGCGAAGCTGCGGGAGTCGCTCCACTTCCGGTTCGGCGCGGGTGACCGCCAGGAGGCCGCGTGCGAAGAGCTAGCGACCCGCGAGCGGAGCGCCTCCGAGCCACTGGGGGCGTTCGCCATGGATTTAAGATCTCTCGCACGCCAGGGCTACCCGGAATTCGGGCCTGTCCAGCAGGAAGAGCCCGTGTCCCAGAGGCACTAGCTCGCCGTGCGTTCCTGCGGGGAATTCAGCCGGCGCGGCTGCGCGAGCACATCCGGTTAGCGGCACCGGCTTCCCTGTCTGAGGCGCTGAGGCGCTGAGGCATCCTGGCAGAACACCGCGGCGAAAGAGCCGAGCGTTTTCCCGTGGCTCGGGGCCGCTCGGTAGGTGAACCTAGCCGGGGACAGGGCTACCCGTCGCGGCTAGGCCTCGACTCAGCATCCGAGATTTCGGGACGACAAGGACCGCCGGACCACCGCAGCAACGTTCCCCGGCCTGAGGACAGCGTACCCCAGCCGCCGTTACAACTAGCTGCGGGGAAGCCGCCTCCCACAGCCGTCTCTGTTTCCCCAACTGCCGGGCCCAACTTCCGGTCAGGACGTGTAGGAAATCGCGCGGGCGTCTACGTGAACTGTGGCCTGGACAACGTTTCGCTACGGGCACTCGTGGACACCGGCTCTACAGTTTCGCTGCTGCGCTGTGGAGTATTAAAACAGGGCGAGCGCGGTTGTATGCTGCCGGCCCCAGCCTTGACTATTCGCACCGTGTCGGGGAGCTATTTGGAGATACGGGCCTGTCGCACTGTGCGAATACAAGTAGGTGCAATCAGTCTTTCTCATCCATTCTTTGTGGCAGACATTGAGGACGAACTTCCGGTAGACGCGCCATGTAAACATCCGGTAGCAGACCGAGCGAGAATAATGGCCGAGCTTATGCAGCGTAGCAGCATGGGGCTGAGTCCGACACAGACCGACACGGTGAAGTCCCTTTTACATGAATTCGCGGACATTTTCGCGGTAGATGAGTGCGAGTGCACACATACTAATTTGGTGCAGCACACGATTGATACGGGTAACGCAGCTCCTGTTCGGTTACATCCGAGACGCCTTCCCTTAGCTAAACGAGCTATCGCCGAGCAGAAGCTGCGTGAGATGGCCGACTCGGGCGTCATAGAGCCAGCGTCCGGACCGTGGTCTTCATCGGTTGTGTTGGTGCGTAAAAAGGACGTATCGTGGCGGTTTTGTGTCGATTACCGGCGGTTGAACGAGGTAACGTGCAAAGATTCTTATCCGTTGCCGCTAATAGATGATGCGCTGGAACACGTTGCGGGCTCTGCGTGGTTTAGCTCGTTAGATCTGCGTAGCGGGTACTGGCAAGTAGAGCTCGCCCCGGAAGCGCGACCTAAAACCGCGTTCTCGATCAGGCAAGGGCTATGGCAATTCCGGCGCATGCCATTCGGCCTATGTAACGCTCCAGCTACGTTCGAACGGTTGATGGAGAAAGTGTTGGCCGACATTCCTCGCAATCGTTGTGTCGTCTACCTGGACGATTTACTGGTGCACGGCAAGGAGTTTGAGGTCGCGCTAGCTAATCTACGGGAGGTATTTTTGGCTATACGGCGGGCGAATTTGCGGCTCAACCCGAAAAAGTGCCAGCTGTTGCGGCAAGAGACCGTGTTTCTTGGACACGTGATTAGCGCTCAAGGGATTGCCACCGATCCAGCCAAAATTGCCGCGGTACAGAATTGGCCTGCACCGTTAAACGTGTCGCAGCTACGCACCTTCCTCGGGTTAGCCTCGTACTATCGTCGGTTCGTGAAGGATTTTGCCACGATCGCTAGTCCGCTGCACGGGCTCACGAAGAAGAATCAGCCGTTTCGCTGGGACGGGGTGCACGCGCGCGCTTTCACTCGGTTACGGGAAGCTCTGGTCACGTCGCCCGTTCTCGGATATCCTGACGCGTCTCGTACGTTTATCCTCGACACGGACGCAAGCGATGTAGGGCTAGGGGCTGTACTGTCTCAGGTTTCCGAGGGTAAAGAGCGTGCTATCGCCTACTTCAGCCGCGCGTTGTCCGGACCGGAGAAAAATTACTGCGTCACGCGGCGCGAGCTGTTAGCGGTCGTCGCGGCCCTTAAACATTTTAGGCCGTATTTATATGGGCAATCCTTCTCGCTGCGGACCGATCACGCTTCGTTGGTGTGGCTGCTTAGCTTTAAAGAGCCCGAGGGGCAGTTAGCGCGCTGGCTCGAGCGGTTGCAGGATTATAATTTTACCATTCAGCACCGAGCGGGAAAACTGCACGTTAACGCCGATGCTTTATCCCGCCGGCCGTGTAGCAAAGAGCGTTGTCGGCACTGCGAGCGGGTTGAAGAGCGCGTGGGTGGTCGCGACATAGAACACTCTCCGACCCCCGTGAATGAGAACATCCTCCCTGCGCAGTCCTCCGGAGCCCCCGTCGGTAATCAGCCGACCGAGCCGGCGTGCAGCCGAGTGACTGCGTCGCCTAAATCATCACCTATAGTCGTTCCGCCTGTGCCGCAGATGGACTGTGATCAGCTCATTGCCGAGCAGGAGAAGGATCCGGCGCTGCAGCGGGTACTAGGTTGGGTTAACGCGGGCCAGAGACCGGATTATGCCGCGGTTGCTCACGTGGGACAAGAGGAAAAAGCCCTCCATTCTCAGTTTAATCGACTCGCGTTGCGGGGGGGCTTACTCTACCGCCACTGGGAACGGCCGTGCGGCGTTGGCGAATCTTTTCAGCTGCTGGTGCCGCGGACTTTGCGGGCACGTGTGTTAGGGATGGTCCATGGGCACGCGGGCGCGGGACACTTTGGAGTCACTAAAACGCTGCGGCGGTTGCGCGCTCGTTTCTACTGGCCGGGCTGCCACACGGATAGTGAACTCTTTGTTCACAGGTGCGACGTCTGCACGGCTAAGAAGGGCCCTACCCAGCGCTCGCGAGCACCCCTGCAAGACTTTCGGGTGGGGGCACCTATGGAGCGTATGGGCGTGGACATTCTCGGGCCGTTTCCCATTTCCGATCGCGGAAACCGGTATGTGCTAGTGGCCATGGACTACTTCACCAAGTGGCCGTAGGCATTTGCTGTGCCGGACTAGAGCGCTTCCACCACCGCCCGAGTGCTGGTGGAGGAGGTGTTTAGCCGATTTGGCGCCCCGGAGCAGTTACACAGCGATCAGGGGCGTAACTTCGAGGCGGAGGTGTTTGCGGCGGTGTGTGAGCGCCTCGGGGTGAAAAAGACCCGCACCACGCCTCTTCATCCACAAAGTGACGGCCTCGTGGAGCGGTTCAATCGGACGCTCACCACCCAACTCGCCATGCTAACCAGCGACCGGCAGAAGGATTGGGACGAACATTTGCCTCTCGTGCTGTGGGCATATCGCACAGCAGTGCAGGAGTCCTCTCAGCTGACGCCAGCTGCGCTGATGTTCGGGCGCGAGTTGCGCACGCCTGTGGACCTTGTGTTCGGACCACCTCCTCAGTCTGATTTACCCATGAGGCCTGGGCTGGATTATTTTTGTTCATTAAAAGACAAACTGTTCCGTGTCCATGAGTTGGCGCGTAGACACTTGGCGGACGCCAGTGTTAAACAGCGCCGGGTGTATGACACTCACAGCCGAGGGCGAGACTTTGCCACTGGGGAGCAGGTTTGGGTGTATTCCCCCGGAAGGAAAAGGGGGCTCTCGCCTAAGCTCATGTCTCACTGGGTGGGCCCCTGTACGGTAATCGCCCAGCTCTCTGAGGTAGTCTACCGGGTAAGGTTGACGGGGTGGTCGCGAGTGGTCGTGCTCCACCGGGATCGCCTCGCACCCTACCAGCCCAACGCCAGCGGGACCTCGAACTCTGTGGAGGCCGGTCCGCCTCAGGGAGAGGGTAGCGGCCTGCCTTCCCCCGCAAAAAGACCCCGACGTTCACAACGCCAGCGCCGACCACCGTCACGCTTTCAGGACTGAGTTCGCCATCGTGACCGGGGACGGTCACAGCTCGGGTGGGGGCAGTGTGGCGTGGGCGGGGTTTTGGGACTAGTAACCATCATGCTTTGCGGGAGGGGTTGTTAGGTGTTCACCCTGTCGAGGAAAGGTGTTTGGGTTAGTGGCTTCGGCCAGGGTGTGTGTGTGAGTTTTAAGTGTGTCTTGTGGATCTGTGTTGAATGTGTGGTTGTGTGACTTGTGAGATGTTGAATAAATTACTCCCAGCCATTTGCATTGGGCAGCAAGGAAGCTCACTCGTCTCTCCACCATCCTTCCCGGCGATAAAACGCCACAGTATATTAGTAGAAAGACACAAGAAATAGTAGTAGTAGAACAAGTAATATAAACTTTTTTTTAAATAAATGTAGCTAGCTAGCTCAATAGCAAAATTTTAAAGGTAGCTTAGTTACTGTTTATTTAAATAAGCATTAGGCAAACGACTTATTTCAGAGACAACTTGCTAGCTAAATGAACAAAAGTAATATAATGGCACTAAAATAACACCTTGTAGAGACTTAAAACTATCCAGGAAATGTAAATTAGCAACATTGGAAACAACATTTTTCAGGAAAATCTAGCTAATACCACTTTAGGTTACAGAAAAAGTTGTGAAAGTACATGTTAAGGAGAAATATAGCTAGCTGAACTAGCCTGTGTGTTAGCGTAAACTCCTGGGATTTTCAGAGATGCTACAAGTTACAGGGATATGGCATCTTTGCTAGATATTTAGCTAGCTTCTTTTGCTTTTACTCATTATATGTAGCTGATTAACTTTTCCTGTATACCTTGTTGTGTTACTAGCAAAATGTTTGTGAAGGCTAGCATACATTTTGCGTACAAAAAATGTTAACATTTTTCTTCACAGGGAAAAAAAAAAAAAAAAGGAAACTGTGTAGAAGCATTCCCAGCTGGCAGTGGTGATGTGCTAGCCAACCAAGCAAAAAGAGCGGGCAATTTCACACAGCTACAACAGAGGAGTCAAACAGCTTCCAGGCAGGAGCTAATGCATTACCTGCCTCACACTGTGTGTATTTGTGTGTGTACTACACCACAGGGTCACACACACCTTCTGTAAACACTCATGTTAAAGCACCACTTTAGCAAAGCTATGTCTGATAAACAGCATGTGGAGGAAAGAGAGTGTGAGAGGGTGTAAGAGATGATTTATTCACGTCCTCGGGTCATGCTGTGTGTGTATGTGTGTGTGTGTGTGTGACAGAGTGCGAGAGAGAAAGAGAGAGAGTGGGCGAAAGACAAAATAGCTCTCCTGTGCCAGACCTGCGTAAGCTCAAAGAGAAGCTAAGCGATGGCGGCAGGCAAAACTCACCTTGTAGCTAGAAAACATGAGAGGCAGTGTTTGGGCTCACCTCATGGACTGACCCTTGGCAGAGCTGCATGCGTGTGTATGTGGTGACATTGCAGCCATGGCACAGAGCAGAGGTTTGGGGCAACTGACAATGTGTCCCTCCTGTTACTGCCCTGCTGTGAGAGATCTGTCAGGAGCATGTGTGTGTATAGCCCTGCCAGGTCGCATCGAGCTGATGGGGGACTGGGAAGGTACACAGCGAGCACACGTCAGTAGTAATAACCGGCAAGGCTAGGTGACATGTAGGGGACATGTCACCTACAGTCACACAATTTGGCCGCAGATGCATTGTACAGGAGACAGGAGGGTGTCTGTTTAAAATTCTCTCTCTCTCTCTCTCTAAAATAAAATCCTTCCAAAAATATTCACACCCCTTTAACTTTTCCACATTTTTGTTATGTTACAACCACAAACGTAAATGTATTTCATTGTTTTTTTTGTTTTTTTTTTTGTAAGAAAGCTATTGTTGAAAGAAAGCCATAAAAAGTCCCGTTTGCAGTTCCAGATCGCTTGTTGCAAACTGAAGACGGAACTTTTCATGGCTTTCTTTCAACAATGGCTTTCCTCTTGCTACACTTTTATAAAGGCCAGGTTACTAATAGTTGTTCTGTGTACAAATTCTCCCACCTGAGCTGTGGATCTCTGCCGCTCCTGCAGACTGATTAATGATCTCCTTGTCAGTTTACTGTAGGTGGATAATGTCTTGGTAGGTTTGCACTCGTGCCATATAGTTGTGTGAAGCTGAATACAAATGCAGCTCACACCTTTCAGATATTTATTTGTAAACCATTCATCAATTTCCTTCCACATTACAATAATGCGCCATTGGTGTATCACATCAAATCCCAATAAAATACATTTATGTTTGTGGTTGTAACGTGACAGATTTTGGAACACATTGATTATATGAACACTTTTGCAAGGCACTGTATATATATATATCTCACACATGATGTACATACACATATATACATACATCGAGGTCCAGAAGTCTGAGACTATATTTTAAATGAAGACATTATTTATATAGTGAAGCACTATTTCTTGTTCCCTATTTAAAGACGAGCAAATGTGCGATATTAACCGTGTTATCTGCTTTGTACAAAAGGTCAGCTTTTCTTCGTGCCTAATCTCTTCTACTGAAGCATGTGCTCAGATGACACTCTGATAAATTTGATCTAAAATGGACCATACGGTTTTGCACAAACTTGTGAAGTCCATGCCAGCCCACGTGCACACTGTCATTAAAGCAAAAATTAAAAAAAAAAAGCGAACAGAGCAAATACTGTGAAATTCTAAATCTTAGGGAAATGTTTTGATCATTCTATTTGTGACTCAAGTAGAAATGCAAAATCCACCTTGTTTTGGCACAAGAAGTGTGGCATTAAAGGTCCCATATGTTACTAATTCATAACAATTTAACATAGGTCTCAGATTTTTCCCAACACGCCTTTTAAACATCTTTACAAAATAAGCTTCTGCTGCCGAGGCTGAGCAACAAGCTTTTAAAAAAAAAAACATTTTATAAAAGAGTGAAAATCTATGTTGTATTTGAAGACGTAAGGCCCAAGGGAGTGTGGGAATGGTTGCATTATGCAACTGAAATATAGATATTTATATCAGAGTGAAACTGTTTTAGGAATTGAAATTCTTATCTGCACTTATAAAGCACTTTAAATACTTTGTGACCCAACTGGTCGGTTGATTCATTTCTCCATACGAACACTAACGGGTCCATAAACCGCTGTGTTGCTTGACGGCATATCGTGACACTACATTTGAGAAACATTAAATAAAATAAGACTCTGGATTCAAAATCAGGAACAGTTTTCTAGAATGAAAGTGAAGGTTTTTTTTATTTTTTTTATTCACATTTTATTGATTATATCATGGTGATTTGTGTGCATATTTAGGCACGGGCTCCGTGTTATACAGATACACTACACTGCCTGTAACACCACATCTGTTTAAAGAATGATAGAGATCAATTTCAGTTGCCTGGCACTTCCCAGAAAGTGAGAAAATCATCCTCTGTTTGTGTGTGTGTGTGTATTCCTGGCACATCTTTAGCTGCTTGACTGACTGCCCGACTCTTGCACACACACACACACACACACAAACACATACACGCACACCCACACGAAAGCATGCGTCGGTAACTGGAGAGAATGTCAATACGGGACGGCCCGCTCGAATCGATATGTGACATTTACACTCCGCTCTGCGAGTTATGCACAAATTACTGAGTGGGGATTTTCTGATCATCAGTCACAGCGACATCTGGATCCTGTTCCCAGTTCACCTACACACCATGTTTCCTTTTAATGTGTGGAGCTTGTTTCCAGGTCACCTACCGATTGTTTCCTCTCTTAAAGCCAGGTGTTGAAAATCTGTCCAAAAACATAAAAAAATAAAATTAATATTTTGTTATTTGAAGAGGCAGTTTATAGTGGGACGCATTGCCTCCATACACTCATGCTCCTGGGAAAATATTAAAGATGAATGCCTGGACACATTCACACAATCATGGACACACTCATTCTCACCAAGGGACAATTTGGAGCAGAAAAACCAAGTTGCAAAAACAAAGCCGGACAATCCCATGAATCGAAATCGATATGGTAAAAAATGACAATAGGTCCTGATCAGAATCAAACTGGGAAACCTAATGCTTAAGGTTCCTTCTCACTACCCAGTGTGTATCCAGTTTTCAGCTCACCTCCTGCTTCTCTGCCTAACATTCCCAAGTTCAAAGTATTAGGTCACTCTGAAACGGACTCTACTTAAGTAACGAAGCACCGACATTACACTTTAATACGCAATTTAAATTCAAGATTAAAATTACAAATATACACAGAGATATATTTTACCCATCTTGACTGATTTAATTGGTAATCGGTGTCACCCGGGCCACTTGAGCCCCTTTACACAATTTCTCCTTAAGTACCTACGCCTAGATGAATCTACGTTTCATCCCCCTGCATATAGTATTTAAGTTGAAATAGTGCTGGATTTTTCTGTCATCTCCCAAATGGCTAAATTGCTTTGATAGTGTGGTTGTCCTGGTTTGGTCTGATCCCTTCAAAAAAGACCATCAGCATGTTTTAAATGGTGGGGGATGTGGTTTAAGAGAGTGATTTTAATCCCATGAGCCGTGATTCGGCCCTGACATGAGAGGCGGTGTGTGTGCCTAAGTGTGTGTAAGTGAGAGAAAGGAAGAGAGCGAGAGAGACAGACTTTTAGAAAACCTCACGTCCATGAAACACACTGTGTGAGACGAATAAAAGCATTTAGCTTTTCACACACAAACAAGTATTATACATCTGTCTTTGGTTCACTTGCACATAAATATCAACTGCATTTATGATGTACAACATGTATGCTTGTACACACACACACACAGACACACACAGACAGACAGAAAGTTGTAAGGATACGCTTTCAAAAAGCCGTCACCATGTTTCCCGGTCAGAATATAAACAGAATTCCCCATAAATATACACATGACATTTTCTTCTGGAGATATTCACTGCTGGCAGTAATTACAGTAATCAAGTGTGTTTTTGTCACTAATTTCAAATGCCTCTGTTAACTCGTGATTAATAATCAAGCGATGTTTGTTTCCTAAACGTGACAAAACGTAATGAACACATCCGACATGTATGTTATGGCGGAAAAAGCAAAAGTAAATATGTCTAATTATTCACAGAGTTAAAAGAAATGTTAAGGTTTGGTTAAATGCAATATCAATGCTAATCTTCCTCTTAATTACTGCTTTGACATTAAAGAAGTCAGAACATTTTATTTTTGTTTTTATTTATTTGATTGATTGATTAATTGATGACATCATCGATCTGTCGGCTATACAGTACAACAATTCTGATTGGTTAAAAAGTTGATCAATTTTCTAAAACAGAAGCTCTAACAACATTTCCAGCTGCATGGTGAGTTAAACGCATGGGAATGCTCTCATTCTGGTACATTATTATTATTATTTTTGTATTAACAGCTTATACCAACCATCCATAACATTCCAAAGCCCAATATTGTGCCACCAGGACAGCTCTGGTCTCTCAGGGCATGACTACACAAGACCTCTTGGGGTGTTCTGTAGTGTCTGGTACTGAGACGTTAGTGGCAGATCCTTTGGGCGCTGTGGGTGGGGCCTCCATGGATCGGACTTTGTCTTTGTGACTTTGTCACATTGGGATCAGGAAAATTTGAAGATCAGATGAAAACATTGAACGCTTTTCTGCTATGCTCAGGACTTGGCTGGCTGTGATGCAGCGGGTGTTTGGGTGTTTTATTTCTTTTATAAATAAATGAAAATTTATTCAATAATATACTAATTTAGCAAAAAAAAAAAAAAGGCCTATAATAGTGTAGTTTGTTACCTATACAAACCTTTATACACACACATGCACAAAAATGTAATGCTGACTTCCCATTCTGCACTTCCATCCATGTGATACTTCTGACTGCAAACATTTGAAGTCAGACTTTGCTTCATATTCCATTGTTGTATAACTGACGTAAATCGATCATACCTGATATCAACATTTCCCTTTATAAAATATTGGAGTGTTTAAAGGTTTGAATAAACATGCGTGCTTACAGAATTTTGGCCCTCCAGGAGCTGAAGCAATGCAGCTGAAGTCCTCATGCTCATGTTTGTACATGCTAGGAAACCTGTTTATATATACACAAACCTGTTTATACTGCAAAAGAGCTAGATTTTATGACCACTTTTCCCATTTTTGCAGCATTTATTTAATGTTTGTGGAAAAAAAAGAAAGAAAATCAGCCATTTGCTTTTCTCAAAGTAAGTGCATCTAGGCGAGGTCATAAACTTGCCATGGAGTCTTTTATAGGCTTTCATTTGCAGCGTTGTGTTATGTGATAGTGCTGCATGACATAACACTGACAATCAGGTCATAACAACATGCACGTGGATGTCACTTCACTTTTCTATGGGGAATTTGCATAATGGTCAGTATCTAATGGTTTTAATGTTTTCAATATAGCTGCTTCCTTTGTTTCATTGCAGATATGATCCTGAATTTCAGCACCATTAAAAACACAAATACTACAGTAGTCTTTACAGTATTATTTAGAGACAAACCATTGTAATCTTTAGGATAGCCATGTGGGACCATCTTCAGCAATTCTTATGGAATCTGTGCTATCAACCCCAGCAATCCTTAGTTTATCCATGTAGGACCATTCCCAGCTAACTTTAGGGGATCAATATCAGACCATCAATAGAATTTTTTTTTTTATCTATGTGGACCCATCCATAGCATTTTTTTGATAATCCTTCGACACTGAGCCATCTTTAACCACTCTTAGGGTATGCATGCATAACCATCTCCAATACTCTTCTTGGTATTAATGAAGAACCATTCCCGGAAATATTTAGGGAAATTTCTATTAATATCCATCTTCGTGGCCTCCGAGTGGCGCAGTGGTAAAATGCTCGCCCTATGATCCGGAGATCACTGGTTTGATCCCCGGGTGATGCTGTTACCTCTGTAAGGTGATGCTGTAAGCGGCTAGCGCTTTCCTCCAAGTGTGTTACTCTGCCCCAACGGCATATATATATATATATATATATATATATATATCCATCTTCATGGTGGGACAATTCCCAGCAACCTTTGGGACATCTACTAAATGTGGAACCAACTTCAGCAATTTTAGGTTACCCATGTGCTACCATACCCACCATTCTTTGGTGCTTGGTCAACTTGAGGTGCAGTGTTGGCTGTAACGTGTTGCAAAGTAGCATGTTAGAGTACTTGGATTACTTTTTGGATGTAACGAGTAATCTAACGTATTAGTTCCGCCATTTACATACTTAGTTGTTTAGTTATTTTTTTTTAAATGTAATCCGTTATTTAGAAAATTTATGTAATCCGTAAGCCAGACAGCAGTGATTCCGTTATTGTTGTATCTTTCTACACATACTTTCTATGCTTAACTTGAGTGATTTTGCTGTCTATATTTTAAAGCACATACAGTACTACTGGACGAAATAGTATATCAGAATAAGAAGCCATCAGTGCTGTACTGGATTTCAGTTTCAGTTCGGCTTAATTTTATCTCAAACCACATTGTACTATAATAAATATTTACTATTTAGTATGTGGTTTTGGATGTAACACTTGTTCCCGAGCTTTTAGTGTTGCCAAGTGTAAATTTCAGTTCAGTCATGATTCAGATTCATAAGGCCATTGCTTGTATGATTGGCGACTGGTGTAATCATGGCCACATGAGAATGCAGTTGTGTGGTTTCAGTTGCATGGCTTTTGTCTTTGGTGTTATTACTTTGGAAGAATGAGGCTGCTGTGTCCTAGAGAAATATGCTGTAGTCCATTGAGTTGCTTTGTCCTATTTCAACTAAGGTGCTTAACCAGCCATTTGCTCACCAACACCTTAAAATACCAGATAATTAAATCCACCTTTTCCTTCAGCATACCAATATAATGTAACACTAATATTGAACTAATTTAAATTGGCTTACTGCTAGTAAATCAATGTGTGCAAGAAAATATTTGGGCATGAATGGATTAATGGCAGGAGATTCAATGGAATAAATGAAGGTAATTTTTTACATATTCCAATTTAACAGTAATAAAAACCCAAACATCCTTTTATTCACCGAGCTGATTTTCATATTGCTTTTGTGATTACATGCCTATTGGTTCGCTCAGTCACCCCCCTCTCATTGTCTGAACTCTCTTATTAAAAATGCCCTTTTTATGTCATTTATTTGATTTCCTCACCCAATTGAATTAGGCTAAATTAGGATATGATAAGGAAGTATTTATCCAGCCTTCCTTTGAAACTATGGAACTGAACTAATGTGCAATTATAAACTCCTCAACGCATGTAACTCCGATCTTTTAACTGGAGGCCTAGTTAAATGAAATTGAAACGAAAAAATAAAAAGGAATGTTGAAAACGTAGTGGGAAAGAAAAAAAAAAAAAAAACCTTTCCACTGACGTATGAGATTAATTGGTGTATCACATAGCAAGTGTCTCTTAATAAATGTGCAGTTTATTTCAGCAGATTGGAATGAGCCCAAGTCAGAAAGAGCTTCAATAAATACAGCACTTCTCTTCCAGCCGCCTGAAGTTCTTCCTGTTTATTTGTCCTCGGACGCAGGTTTCAGGCCTGAAGGTAGGTCCGACGGCACCAGCTGAACCCGTGTAAACATCTCGGCCGGAGCGTTCGGCTTCCAGCGGATTTTTAGAACCCATTGTTTTTAAAAGCGCTCAACCTAAAAAGTGTTTTGTATATCCCTATTGACAAAATATTTCTGTTTTATGGCATGTGTGTATGGAACCTTGTGTAAACTCGTGAAATACCATTATATTGTCCGTGAGGTCTAAATCTCGAGACGACATCGCTGACTAGATTCTCAAAGTGTTGAAACTGCAGTTTAAACAAAGTTCTTACAAAACGCTGAAATGTCTCGATGTTTAGACCTAGAGGAGTGAAACATCGGCTTTCAGTCTCTGACCCTGAAACATTCCAGGAACGAAATGTTTTTCTCACTTGGACAATGCAAAACTAAAAAGTCCAAAAAGTGTAGCGTGGGAAATTATTTAATATAATTTTTATTTTTTACTAAAGACTTGTGTGTGAAGGTGTGGCCATGGGGTGATATTGAAGCTACAGTACTGCAGGACTTAACATAAAACTGTGGGATCATGATAATGTTCATCTTTTGTCCTATCAGCAGCAACTGTTTTTTTTTTTCTTGTTTATTTATGTCATATATAGATTAATTTCATCAATCCCAGGAACATAGGAATTCTCTAAACAGTATGAAAGTAAAGTTTCCATATATTCCAACCTCGCTCCCTCCCTCCGACCTCAGATCTGAAACATTAGGAATGACATCATGTCCGGACTGGACCTAAGCCATGAGCAATATCGCAGGGCATGTATGGTTTGATTAAGCCTGCTTGTGATCACATCTCTAGGCTCTCTGTGCACTTTGACCATCATTCCTGGCCTAAAGGCCGAGGCAGAGGGGTCATGTGCTGTGGGGTTACTGGAAGAAAAGGGACACTGCCAGGGTCATATGGTAACCCAGTTTCTTCCGGGTGCATGTCCCCAGTGAGAGGTTTGATGATGATGAATGCGGTAGGGGTTTATTTAGATTTAAAATATCTATATAGTTTAAATAAATAACTAAAAGGACCCCCCCCCAAAAAAAGAAATATTATATTTTTTTGTTTATTTTTTCAATCAGGCTAGCTCTCTGTACCATAATTTCCACAAACAAAGCAGATAATTAGCATTAGCTTAAACCATGTTATACTGTATGATCTGCATCCTTTGACTTCGCCATGGCTAATAATCAGAATCTGCTGTGAAGAGAGCTCAATATTGTATCCATGTCGTCTTGCACCTCCTGGGTCCGGGTTCGATTCCCACCACAGGGTCTGTAGGCATGGATTTTGCATGTTCTCCCCATACTTGGTGAGTTTCATCTAGGTGCTCAGGTTTCCTCTCACTGTCCAAAGAAATGCAGATAAGGCTGATTCCCAAATTGCCTATAGTCTGTGAATGAGCGTGTAAGTGTGCCTGCGATGCATTGGCACCCTGTCCAGGGTGTACCCCGCCTTATGCCATAATTCTCATGGGAGGGTCCAGGCCCCCGGCGACCCCGTATACCCAATAAAGCAGTATAGAGAATGAGTGAGTGAGTAAACTTGGCACAAGGTAAACTTGTTAACTGGTAGCTTGTAATTGCTAAGCACATTCTATTTTGTTCTTTAACATCAATCTTAGTACGATTTTTGTATAATATCTATTTAATCATTATTGCTTGTTTGATGTTAGCTCAATACTGATGATAATATAATGAAAATGAATGTAGTTTTACCTGAGGAATACTACATATAATTAATTATAAGCAAATAATCATTAATAAGTTTCATAATTAATTAATTTTTCCCTCCGCTCGCAGTTAGCATACAGAAATTGCCGACTCATACTGTAGTGTTGTTCTACACTTAACAAGCGAAGGTCACGGAACTACACAAAGGCTAAGCTGAAATGGAGTAGTGCGTTCTGTTCGGCTGCTTTCGCTAGCGCTTTGATAAAGAATCCCATCATGCCTATTTCAGCTCAGTGAGACAATAGTGGCCTTTAGCGATGAAACAACATCTTCTCCACTTACGATCCCATTCACATGCTTCTCGGTCTCTGAACACAGACAGACATACACACTACAAAGTTTCGTCCTTTACACACACTACCCATCTACTTGCTGTGGCTCCAGGGAGAACGGTGCTGGCTGGGTGAAAATGAGTTGAAGAGAAATCCCAGCTATATGTTTATTGTTTATTTCCACAATCTTCTTGTGCAGTCTAATGCAGAAGTGCTAGAACCTGCAATTCGTTAAATGACCACTAGGATATTGCTCCAAAAACTGAGCAAATCCTTATATATAATAATAGATATTTTTATCCACCTTTTTTTATTTTAATGTCACAATAATCCATAACATCTGTGGCCAATTTGAGTGTCAATGCAATCAACTAATTTTAACCATTGTAGTTGAATTTACCACAAGGAAAGTAGGAGTTGACATGTGTAAGGTGTGCTTGATGGAGTTCAAACAAATGCAAAGTAACATTAGCATTTAAATTAATGATAGGAACCGTAGCATTTAGGTAAGCTAAAGTTAAGAAGGCTACTGTACTGTAGCTTATGTGGCAGGTGCTGTTCATACCTACTGTATGGGTGATGTCATAGAGGGTCTGTCTAGCCCTAGTACAGTAATCTGATCTAGTGATTTGATCTAGTTTCATTGAAGTTGAATAATGATGCTAATGATGCTATCTTGGAAAATTCATTTTAAATGAATAAAAATGTATGTTAGCCATTTATGTTACAGTCACCAGTGATTATGACGCAAATGAGAATCAGTAATTCCTGTAAATAAAAGTAATTTCACAACATTAAAAATTACAAGTAATTGCATCCAAGCTTAACCTTGAAATGATTTATTTTTCTGTTCGTATTTAAAGATGACCCATTCCGTACAAGTCATTTTGTGTGAAGAGTAAATCCACACCATCCACAACCACGCATCCTGCCTCTTAATAACCAAGGTAGAACAGCAGGGAAAGTGAAGATACACTCATAACACACTAAACACCACCAATGATTGCTACTTTCCTGTTCCGTATTTTGACTGAAATCTTAAAGCAATGAGGATTAGTAAGATTACAACATAATCTTGTGTAAGCCAAAGTCCCATAGACAGGGAAATGCTTGTAATAACCGCATAAAGCCACACAGTGCTCTGACAAAACTGTCCGTCAAGGCCTGGATTAAGCAATCCCTCGGGAGTTCTTCAAAATGCCTGGATGGTCCGAGTTTGTACAGATGTAAATACTGTAGAAATGCTGTCCATCTCAACCTGACACAAAGTTCTTGTGTGTAATTGGTTCTCATTTATTTACCAACTTATTTATTTATTGGATGAACATTTCAGCAGGTTGCACCATGAGTCAAATGTAAAAAAAAAAAAAAAAAAAACCTCACATTTCTTTGCATTCACGGTATTTCATTAGCTGATTTCCTCCCCAAAGCTGGTCCATTTTTCCCCTCATGAATATCCTTAATGACCCCGCAAAAATGCAGATTGCTCTTACGCGGTGAGGATTATGGGAAATAATTGATCTTTTGAACCAAACAGCCCACATGCAAGTGCTTGGCGTGATGAGACATGTAGACTGATCCACATCTTGTGAAGCTGCTCCTAATTACTCCTTTTCACTCAGTGTGGCAGGATACATTGGTGGGTATTAAAGCATATTTTTGGAAATAAATGCAGCATGGTTTACAAAGTAGTGAAATCAAGCAGAACTATACAGGCAGATGTGTGTTTTCTGTAATAAATATTAGTGAACTTAGTATTTTATTAGAGATTATTTTAATGAAGCTTGTATATGAGGGAGGATAAAAGGAAGTGACTGATTGGTTTATTGCTATATTCATGAATGTTAGAGTTGTATTAACGCATGCCTCCATTAATACAGGTAAATTTAACCAACATATAAATACTATGAAAAAATTGTGTATGTTATTTTCTTAACTAAAAATTTATCTTTCTTCTACGTCTTGTAATTAAACTGCCTGGTCCAAAAAAAAAAAAAAAAACATTATACACTCAAAGATTTCATTGAGTCATCTCAGTTCATGTGTGAAAATTATTCCTCATGCTCCCAGAAACACTCTCAATTAATTTAACTCTTAAACATAGCGATGGTTCTTACTGTTTTTTCTTTCTTTCTATAGTCCATATTGATGGGGTTTAGGCTAGTTTCCTTAGTTGTTTTCTTTGCTTGGTTCATCCCAATAATCTGACATTTCTGAAACCACACCTTTTTTTTTTTTTTTTTTGGGGGGGGGGGGGGGGGTATCCATATAGAAAGCAAACATGCAGAATTCTGTTTCTAACCTCAAAATTCTAACTGTTTTTTTAGACTCGACTTTTTTCCCTTAGAATTCTGACTTTCATCTCAAATTAAATCTGCTGAGATAAAAGTCAGAATTCCGACTACAAAAAGGAAAAAAAAGGCAGAGCTCAAATACTCAATACATTTTTATGGTGATCCTAATCCTCTTCTGTAATATTATAATATAACAATAAGGAAAATATTTAAATGTAAAGAATAGGAAAATAATACAAGTATTTGTAAAATTATACTATTTTAAACATTTGGGATAATATTTTTACCTTTTTTTTTTTTATAACAAAATACATCAAATCAAGCAAATACTGTTTGTAAAGCATGTTTTTAATACATTATAAAATATCTGATTATGTAACATTCAGCTACAGTAGATAATATGAAAACATCTGATGGCAGAAAGTTAATTTATATCTTTCTATTTTCTTTAAGCCTGATCACTGCCATCTGCTGCAGCCACTGAGTATAACACACATGCACACAGGAAATACATTACTCATCTATAGGAACCTATATACACAATGCATTTTGGTACTGTAATTAATCCTCTAGTGATGTCTGTCCATCTGGATCCTGTCCCTTGAGGGTACAAGTGTAATCAGGATGTTCTAAATGCCACCACGTTCTACACCTCTGAGTAACAAAAAGACAGGAAAACTCTGTCAAACAATTACAGTAAAGAGAACTCCCACGCTTGTGGGGTAGGCACAACTCTCCCCTGTTTACTTTAGGATGTGGGAGGCACAATTCAGCATAAAGTATAAGGTAAAAAAGAAAAAACTTATGGAAACCAAAGTGGGCGATGGGCAATCCTATGTGCCTATCTCCAAACAATTTGAGAAAAAGGATGTCTCACATAACACATGCAGGAGAATCGAGTGAGTCATTAAAAGTGTCATCACTCCTTTCCTCTTCTTCCTTTGTCTTGGGCCAAATCGCTTCCTCGTCTACCCCTGCATGAGATGTTCTCCGACCCTGCTGGCATTACACCACCGTGGGAATGCGGAGAACCAGAAAACCTGTGAATTAAAGTTGTTTGATGGAAGTCCTCATTGTCCTGCCCCACTGACATGCATTCTGATGAAAATATATCAAATAAACGTGCGGAAAAAGACCATTTATGTTCCAGTTATGTTCTCATAATGTGATGAGTGATACTACTATACAAAAACATGTCAGTTACCAAATATTATACAGTTTTTTAGTGTAGTATAGTTAGTAGAGTTCTTACATATCTGGTAAAGCTATGTACTGTATGAAGTACAGTATTTTAGTCTACGGCAAAATAATTGCTGGCTAAAGTAGTAAATTACCAGTTTGTTGTCTTAGACTATTATCAGTTTATTTCTTATTGGAGGTTTTATATTTGGCCCAAATTGAAGAGATACAAATGTCAAATTGCATATTGACTATAAAATTCTGCTTAAGATGTTCAAAGCTCAGGATGGTTAGCTCCAACATACAAGAGGTGTTCAAGTCAAATCAAGACTTTTCATTGTGCAGAATAACACAACACAGTAATAAAAAAGAAAAACTCACTTTATTTCCCTGCGGTATATAATCCCCTGCTAAACTTACACCAGTGTTTCGTAAGTGCTTGGATACCATTAAGGTAAAAAGTTTTCTCAGTACACAGGAGCCATCGTCACCTCTGAAGCCCTGGCCTCCCAGGAACTCCTTTAATGGCCCAAACATGTGAAAATGGCTTGTAGCGAAGTCAGGACTGTACAGGGAATGTGGCAATTACCCAGCTGAGTTCTTGTGATGTGCAAGTGGTGCGGTAGACAGTATGAGGTCGTGCATTGGCCTGTAAAAATAGAATATCTTTGGTGACCAAATCAGGATGTTCTTTCCTGAGAGTTTTCCACTCGCTAAATTATGGATCGTCAGTCATGGATGTACTTTTTAAAAAAATTTTTTTACCATCTTTAAAACCAGTTTTAGAGGTTTTAGATGAATCAGGAACAGTTTTGTATGTGGGTTTAAATCCAGATTTTAATGTACCTGTTTGCTTGAGCTATTATTATTATTTTTTTGGTTAATTATATTTGCTTAATTAAATATCATTACTTATTAAATACTGATCTTTTACAAACATTTATATGTCAAGGATAAAGAAATGTTAATTTAAAATTGTTATATTAATGGTTGTATTATTACTATTATTATTATTATTAATAATAATAATATTAATAATAAAAACAATAATAATATTAATAATGATAATGATGATAATAAAAATAAATATAATAATTATTATTAGTAGTAGTAGTATGATGATTATTATGTCAACAACATTTTCATTAATTATAGATATTTATCGGGCAAAATGTGCAAATATGGTATTAGCTCGCTCCCTTTGACTTGTCTCTAAACTAGTCCAGCCCTTTTTAACGAAGCACGTTTTGTTAATTAATTAGTCTTCATACCTTCGGAATAAAACAGACATGACTGGAGCAGAAATAATTTTTTGACCTTAAACACACGACTCCTCCATGGCACCCTAGCAGGACATATATGGAAAAGGCCACATTTGTAAAAGCATAGACTTTTACTGTATGTGAAATTCCATAATAGAAATCCGTCACTGTAATTTGTGTAAACTACTTGAACGTGTGTAAATAGCGATGCAGTAGAGAGAGATTGTTTATAACAGAATATCACAAACATGCCAACTATAAAACAGGCCAATGCATCATTCTGTGTGACGTTTAATGCAGTTTTCTTTTACAATCAACCCGATGGCACTGTAAAACAATTGATACACTTAAAATACCATAATCTAGACCTCATCTCACACATAAACCACCTTCAGTGCCTCTTCTCATAAACAGAAACCTCTGTAATCAATTTTATGCTTTGTAAATACACAAAGCACCATGCAGTATATCCAAACGGGAAGGTCTTTCCTCCAGCTTAAACAAGCTGTCTGAAACTTGGCCTGTGTGTTAGCCCGAGCGATCCTCTTCTCTCTGCGCGAGGACATCTTAGATTTCTCACACGGCCAAACGCCACTCAGCATCTGCGCTGGACGCCGGAATGTAAGCAAACAGAGCTGAGAGGCGAGAGCTAAACAAACCTCGCTCTCCGTGGCACCCGTTTCCTGGATCTGAACAGCCAGATCTATTGTTTCAGGTTCACGTTCCATGAGCGATGCATCCTCGCCCGGATAGCGCTGTCACTGGGCGTAGGGGCCATGACCCCTCCAGGCCTCGGCTTTTATTGTCTGAGCTCACCGAGCTCACCTCAGAGCTAGGCATACGCAGATGGTGTTGCCTTTGAAGCATGTTATCTTGGGGATTTCGCAGTGGAACGATGTGTTAATGTACATTACATCGAGATCACTCAGGAACTGCAAAGCTTGCAGAAAAAGAAGAACAGGAAGAAGAGAGAAAGAAATATTATTTCTTATATCAAATATTAATTAATTATTAAGTTGTATAAAAAAAGGAATTTAGATGATCCCTTACAATACACTGAAAGCAAAACATGATCACGTAGTCCGATGCAGGTCTGATCAATTTAATTAATGTTTCAGTACTAGGGGTACTAAAACCCCTAGAGAAGGCATTAAAATAAAATTTGTAATGTCTATTATAAAAAGATTTCTAAAAGCATAGAAAGGCCAGCTGTTAAAGAAATAACAATAATAATAATAATAATAATAATAATAATTAGTTGATTATAAGCAATAATAAATAAAAAAATAGAGAAAAATAAGGATTTTTTTTTAAAGCAAAGATGATACCTAAAAATATTTTTTACAAGGATTTTTAAGCTACATTTATACAAATACTAGCGACAGTTTATTTTTATTTTAAATGTTTTTTTTTTTTTTTTTGGTGTCTGATATAATTTTGGACCATACCGCAGTGCAGAAAGTTAACCAAATGTTTCTTTACATGACGATCAAATTGATGAAATATAAATAGTTTCAAATAATATATTAGTCCATGCCACTGCGTTTCGCTGACATTGTGAGCAGTGCCTGCTTTGTGTTGAAAGAAGAGTTTAAACTAACACTAACTCCTAATGAGAGATCTTTGGCCCAGTTTCGCTCTTTCTCCATCTCATACACGCGCATAACTCATGCGTTTGCGGTCACCGTGGGACCTAATGTCATACCCTTCATAGCATTTTGTCAGAAGTAGCCATATCTCATTAGCTTTGCAGCTCGAACAGCATAAAGCAACTGAGAGGGGCGAAAAGCCATGATCTGACACCTCTCGTTGGTTTTGGTCTCTATGTACACGGTCGTTAGTAATAACGAGATGATTCGGTCTTTGATGGTTAGTGATTGTGCTTGCTTGTTCTCTCTAAAGCCAGGTCCTCACCACACCAGAGGTTTCTCATCGCCCGTAAGCCTGTCATGGCCGCCGCTCTGCTTGGGCAGCCTGTCAGTGCTTCAGCAGCGGATAAAGACGGAGCTGCGAGGAACCGCAGGCCCAGGAGGATTCGGCTGAGCGAGTGGGGAGAAGTGTTTGCAGGGGAGTTTTTCTGCGTGTTTTCCAACTGACAGTCTTAGTTTAGCAGAAAACAGTCCGAGCATTGAGAGAGAGAGAGAGAGAGAGAGAGAGAGAATTAGGTCCTCCATGACATGAAGAATGGAAGCCTTGACAAACACAATTGGATACTACTTCCCCTGGGCTCATACACAAACTCACACCCTCACAGAACGAAAGAGAGAGAGAAAGAGAGAAACACTCTGTGCACCGGCCGCTTGTGGCTCCTCGGCCGAAAACGGAAAAGAAATACAAGACGCTCAGTCAGAGGAGCGATGCACCAGAGAATGGAGAGAAGAAGGGATTCACCCTTCCAGTTGTTCTCTCTCTGACACCAAGCACCACTAATAAACAGCCTGGGACCTTTTACACAAGTTCACTGACCCTGAAAAACACAGCCTTTAGCAGAGTCGCATGGAGGGAGCGGGTTAAAAGTCTCTTACCGTCAAGCGAATTCTCAACAGAAAACATCACGAGTCATTTGTGCCAATTTTTTTTTCTCAACTCCTTTTTTTGGTACGGCATTTACAGTTCTAAAGTTTCGAGTTTGTTTAGAAGAGTTGTGAGTTTTGAGAAACTTTAGTACTTTTATACGTTTTAAGGCAAATGACAAGTTGGCTTCAAGGCAGATGATGTATATTCTTATGGGGATGAACAATGCAGAGATTTTTAAGTTGTTTTATTTGTTTTTATTAGGAGTTACCCAGCAGACAAGTCTAAAACATTTTAGGAAAAAAAAAAAACTGCTTGTAAAGTTTTGTGAAAAATGTTTCAATTTGAATGTACTGTATTTTAATGCAATTGTACGTACTGTATTTTAATGCAACACTCCACAATGCTAAAACTATAGAGTGAGCTGAAGTTAAATGAAGTGCAATCCAGAAGGAAATAGATCTAATGGGATGCATTTCTTATTTAATTACTAAATATACATGTAGATGCTTAAGTGAAAGGTAAATAAAAGTTTTTGCATATGATGCAAAACTTTACATATGATGCAAAACTTTACATATGATGATGAAATGCAGTTACCCATAAATTACCAAGCGTGTCCATGGTACAGCTGATTTGCCCACAAAATTCCATAAAAGGGAACAGTTTTGAAATTACTATTATTAAAAGCTGAAAAAATACTTTCCCACTGGACAAAGTTATTTTAAATCATCTACTGTATACAACAGTAAAACATTATTAGGGGCTTTCAAATCAAACCGGGACTTGTGATGACATTTCTCATGAATGCAAGAGTAAAACTGACTGACATTTACTAGACTTCAAGCCCAGTACAGTTGAATGGTGCAAATGTTTTATAGAAGGCATTATTTTCATGAATGTCAATCCTAGGCAAGGTGGGCGGTTCTGCGAACATTCAGCACCTGGTCCTTAATAAAACTGATGAATAACTTGTCACCAACTTGCAATTATTGCCACATTTTCATATGGTCCTGATCTCACTCCAGGCCATTTCTACATGTTTGGGCCATTAAAGACATACTTAGAAAACTTCCTACCTATTTGGTGTCTAAACAGTACTGAAACTCTGGAAGAAGTGCATTAGTGTAGCAAAGGAATACAGTACTGTATATAGAGAAATAAACTCTCATAGTTGTGTTGTTAATCTGCACAATCAAAAGTCTCAGTTTGACTTGAACGCCCCTTGCAGCAGTCTTTTTATTCGTTATATACAATTTTTTACACTTTTCTTTCGGAATGATGTAATTTTTAACCAGCTGTCCTTACTGAATAAAATGATTCGTATCAACATATTTAAATTAAGGGCAACATTTTCACTCAAGCAAAATATGTAACTTGAACAAATATAAGTCATTGTAAGAAATAGCAGCAATTGATATGTTTATGTTAAAAACATTTGATTGATTTAATAGATAACTATACAAACTTATTTTATTATAGTTAAATTGCTATAATATAAATACAAAACAAATTAATATACAGAAGGTCAAAATATTTTTTAAGTACTGAACTATTTCAGTATTAACCAAGAAACCCATAAATTTGTCTATAATATAAAAAAAAATACAATCATTTAAAAATTAAGCTGTTTGTCAGCTTGCATGTGTTAGACAGTGCAGTTAAAAAATGCCATCATGGTTCTCATGGTATGAACAATTCACTGTACGCCTGAAATCTGAGCACCGTGTGAACCAAGAGAGTAATGCGGATAATGTGGTGCATGAGGCCCAGAAATGCGATTTCTCTAAATACCTGGATACGATTTCAACAGCAGGTGCTACAAACTGCATTTCCTTCAGTCAGCAATTGGCCACCTGTCTTCTTTTCCCCATCTCTGTGTCCTGTGTCTCTTATGAGGTATGAGTGTTCCCAAAGTATGGCAATGCAGAGCATGTTATGTATGACATTATGCACAGTAATGTCTCTGAGTGCATTCAGATGGCTCTTTAATGGGGCAGAAAAGTATTCAAAGGTGTTAACACTGATAACAAGAAGGTCAGAGAAGGAAAATAAAAACGAACTTTAGTACAGGACCCTATATCAGCCTCTCCAAGCATAATGGTTGTGCAAATTACATGTTAACTGTATGTTACAACCAAAAAAAAAAAAAAAAAGAATATGTATTATTCAGTCATACACTGCATAACCCTATTGGTGATATTTATTAATTATTTTATTTATCTATGTATTTAATTGCAGTGAGAGAGGACATGAAGTTAGTTGGTGTGAGAGAAGAGGATGCAGAGGATAGGGTTAGATGGAGGCAGATGATTCGCTGTGGCGACCCCTGAAAGGGAACAGCCGAAAGACAAAGAAGATCTATGTATTTAATTATTTAGTTACTTATTTAAAATGTTACTAGCAATATTTTTAATAGGAACCTAAAAATATATATAATTTGTTTATGCAAATGAGGCTTTGACTAATTAAACATCCCTGTATTCACACATGTAATAAACCAAAAGGTTGTTAGAATTAGAATATTTATTTTACTGTGGCAATCAAAAAAGCTTTTGCTTTGGAAAGTTATTTGGAAAATTTTTTCTTGTATTGTTTAAACAAGGAAATACCATACCAAATATATATATATATATATATATAAGGTCCATAAGGTTCTTGGTTACTTCTTAGAACGCTGGGGATTCAAGCCCCGGCACCACTAAGCTGCCACTGGCAGGCTCTCGAGCAAGGCCCTTAATCCTATCCACAAATTCCTCTGGCCATTAAGTTAATAATGATATTTTTGGTTCTATGTCTAGAATTTTTTTTTTAAGTTAGTGTGGTTTAATGTGTTTCTAGTTAATATAGTTAATACATGCTAATATTAATATATTACATTAACCACTACTGGACAAATATAATAAAACTTTTTAAAATTTATTTGATAAGCCATAACACCCACTGCCAGGTAAACTGAATCTAAGCATTGATCACCAACTATATAAGAGTAAGCTGGTGAGAGGATCATGGGTACGCAAGGCTCACTCATGCCAGAAGGAACCAATTCGTCTGGTCTGATCCTACAGAAAAGCCAATGTAGTTCACATTGTCGGCAGGCCATTATAGAAAGGCACTAGAACACCCAGAGATTCCACAAACTCCACAGCCTACCAAACAAGTCTGATCCATGGAGGCCCCACTCCACATCCCACAGCAGCCAAAGGATCTGGTGCCAACATCCTGGTGCCAGCCCTGCGGAGCCACAACCAGAGGGGCCAGCATAAGGGGAACCATAAACCTAAGTGATAATATTATGATTTTAATATTATAGCTGTTCTGTGCATATTTAATTCTACTCTTAAAAAGAAAGACATACTATAGATGATCATGCATAAATCGGAAGTTGGTATGATAAAAATCGCTGTTTAAACATGTAGACTTAACTTTTTTTTAACGATTCATTTTCAATTTACGATGCTGTACATGCTTATTATGTTGCTATCAAACTTGCACCTAAGACAGAAAGAAACCAGGAGAATAAAAAAAATCCTTCTATAGACGTGAATATCTACACCACACATGAAATGCAATGGCATATATCCATCCCTCAAGCTTGAAAAGTCAGTGCCCAATACAGCAGTCCCAATCGTAGAGACTCTTCCCTAATGCGGGCCCACTTGCTTAATCCTCCCGCTTTAGACCACCGATCCGAGCCGCCACAGAACGACAGAGCAAAGTGGAGGGACAGGGAGGGAAAAAAAAAAGAAACAATGCAGTGAGTGACAACTTCAGCCACCGTGACCCTGGAGTTTCCACTTCCACAGCTCTGATGGTGGTGCGGACGAGGTTTTGCTGCAGAACAAGCAAAGAAAGTCGGACTGGAAAAAAAAAAAAAAAAGAATAAGATGAAGAAGAAGAAGGTAAAAATGCAACCCGACATTATTACTCAAGAATGGGAATTAACCCCCCAAAAAATACAACAATATTGTATTATTTGTGAAATTCCCTCCAGCTAGCACAACATGATAACTAGCTAAATAACTAGCTGGGCATGCTTTTTCTTTCCACCCCTATAGTGTTTACACATTGCCATGTTCTGGGTTTTATTTAATATTTTTATGCTAAATACTAGCACTAAACTTTTAATAATAATTATAAATGTAATTATTGTAGTAGCTCCAAGCAGTCATCTTCACTCTATATGAACACAACTGAACTTTTTAATATGATATGAATGCAGTTTATCACTTTATTAGCTAGCAAACATGGCTAATCACATATACTCTATACAGTATGTTAGCAACATGCTAGCAAATCTATTTTAAGGGTTTATTACAAATTGCTAGCATGGTATTAAGTTAGCAAAAATTTAGCTAACCGTATTTTTATTTTACATACTGTATAGCTTTTAACTAGCTTGCTAATGAGCAGGGCTACTAATCAATTTATTACAGATGGAGCGGTGAAAGTAGTTAAAGGACTTGTTTAATTAGCTTGCTATTTAAGACAGTGCTGTTTTTTTTTAACTAAATTTAGTCATTTTTAATTACACATGAAGGTAGCATAAAAACCTAGCTTGTTAATTAGCATAGCTAGTTTTTGGTCAGAGTTGCTAAAGTGGGTAGATAAAGCTAAAAAAAAAAAAAAGCTGAACTAACTGCTAGCTTTTTTAGGCAATGTGCTTTGCTAAGTTGATGTTGCTAATCAAGACATGTTCGTTGCTTTCTCTCTCTCTCTTTTTTTTTGATGAGTAAATGGCAGTATTCTATGGATAAATCTTTAAAAACAGAAAATAGATAAATTTTTTTAAAGGTACAAGAAGGCTATTTTTGCAAGTTGTGAGCTTACTTTCAGAACCAGGAAGCATAAAAACCTTGTATATCTGGCCCTCTGTGACCCTGTGTATGTGTGCGTGTGTGTGTGTGGGTAAGGTAAAGTGTGTACTTGCTCTCATGCTTCTGGTTTTGATCCGTCTAAGGCACTTACCCGTGAAATCTCACCCACATTAGATGTGTGTGGGAGAGAGAGAGAGAGCAGGAGTGGGGGAGTCAGAGAGTTCAGTGGAGGTAAGATGCTCCCTGGTTCTCCTCGCCTTCATAATAGCCTTTGATTAAATCAGGGGAAAGATAGCATAGTGCTGCTGACAAAACGCTCTGGAACCTTGTCAAGAGGAGGTCAAACATGCAGACAAATAAGGCAGAAATTACTCCCCGAGAGCCTTGGATCTCTCTCCCTCGCAACACTACCTAAAGCACTAAAAGGTATTTATCCGATTCGCCCTGCGGGCTGCTTGGCCTGCGCTTACCCACAATCCTTGCTGCTCGGCAGGCTCTAATTGTGCTGCGCGTCTCCAGAGCTCACTTGGTGGAGTGCAGGTGCAGCGTCCAAGAAAAATAATTGAACAAACAATTAGGGTGAGCGTTCCCGAGCCACTCGGCTCTGCTATCGACCGTTTAGCTCCTCACGGTGTTGAAAAATGGCCGATGGCACGGCCTAAGCGGTGTGTATTCTGGCACTTTCTTTAGGAATCCCGTAAACCTTCTTCGGAAGGAATTCACGTGACCTCAGGCAGACTCGTCTCCTGTCTGCGCTGGAAAAATAAACTTTTTTTTTTTCCGCACAGAATCACAGTGGCATCAAACTTAGCACCCTTGATGATGCAACATTATTATTTCCTCGTAGCAGCCAACTTTCCTAACATCCTGGATTAAAATGGTGACCCTTTGACCTCTAAGTATGTTGAAAGAAAGAACCTCAGCTTAAAAATGGTTCAGATTCCTGTCAATTCACAGTTTGCTTTTTTCACCCAAGTCGACCAAAGTTCACTTTCCCATGCCTGTACTGTAAACATATAGACTAATGAAGAAGAATTTAAGAATTTTACCAGGAGTGAGTACATATATGGTATTCTAGATCAAAAGTCATAATTGTATCAATGCTATAATTGTAAAGAATGATACTCCACATGGAATTTACTTTCCAGAGCCTTTTTCAAGGGCACACGGCTCTGCTGTGAACGTAGCAGAGCCAAGAATTACAGCTAACGACTTCAACCAAGGCCTCAATTACTCTCAACCGCCTCCAGCCACGCTGACGTGCCCTAATACTCACTTCTGTCGAGTTTGCCTTCCTTCTCTCTTCTTTTGTCTCTTTCTTTCTTCTTCTCCATCTTCATCACACAGACATTGGCAGTGATTATGTAATAACAGATGGGGGACGAAATCAACACGTTTAGTGTGTGTGTGTGTGTGTGTTTGGGAGAGTTGAAGCCCGGCAGACGGGCTGCACCTGTCAGAAGAGTGACGGTAGTGCTAATTAGCACACCAGAAACTCAGATTCAAAGACATCGTCTATACTACAGCAACAACACCGGTGGCAATAATAATAATAATAATAATAATAATAATAATAATAAATCTTCTTTTTAGGTTTTATTGATAACGCAATTAAATTATTGATTCTAACTGGTCAAAAAGTAATGAAAATTTTTCTATAACTAAACAGTTTAAGGTATATTGTACAGTAATATGTTTCTACTGTAACAGCTTATTCACAGATTTATCACATCATATAATGTAACTTGCAAGCAAAGAAAAAGACAAATACTGTATATGATAAAGATACTGTAAGCTACTGTAGTTGGTCAAAACCCCCACGATGACCATTCATTTGACATGCAGTTTTAAGAGGTGATAAGATGCAAATAAGTGCTGTTTTTCATTCGTCCTTCATTCATCTCATACCAAACTGATCACATTTGTCTGATTAATAAAGAATGACTTTGAATCCATTAAATGTTACACATAAAGGTTCCATATACTGTATTACAATTCAACAGAAGTGTGTCTCCCACAGTGTTTGTTAACAATTGAGCTGAAATACTCTTTAGATTATACCCCTAACTACCTGTTTCACTCCTCCTCCAAATGCACTGTTTCAGTGTTTATGTAAATAAGCTACTGCTGAGCCACACCCCTACAGATAACAGCAGAGCTGAGCAACAAATCAGTAATGAGGGAAATACATAATTGGTTGTTTAAGCCCTGGAGATTCATCTTCATAGCTAAAAATTACTACAAACTGAATTTTGTGTAATAGGTTCCCTTTAATGTTGTACGTTGAAGCTGATAGGACAAAAACACAACTTTTATTCTGAGAACTCACAGCTTGCTTAAGTTACACAAGTGTTACTATACTATACTATACTATACTATACTATACTATATTGTACTTTACTGTACTATACTATACTACATAGCATAGTACTGTACTAAAATACATTGTATTGTAGTATATATCTAAACTAAACTAGACTTAGCTTTATCGTACTACAGCATATTGCACTACAGTACACTTAATGAATATCACATGCGAGAGAATGCTGTTGTACTGAATATCAGCATGTCTGTGATGCGGTTATAGGTCAAAGGTATCATAGCCATGCTAAAATGTATGTAGGGTGTACAATCCCTGATCCCAAGCACTTTGTGTTAGCCATGAACAGAACAACACATCACAGTGGAGAGGCACTTCAGAATGACTTTGAAGCAATTTCCATTAATGACGTAGAAGCAATTACTAAGAGACAACATGTTGTTTCCTTAAACTTTGCTGAAAGTGCTTTCGTGACTCGTTTTGAATGTGACCCACACCTCTGTGACCTACTTTCACCCAGGCGATTGTTAGAACACATGTGACATGTGATATGGAGTGATACAGTATACAGTAGCATAGTGTAATATACTGTATTATACAACAATAAGTACCAACCGATTATTCTGATTACTATACTATACTATACTATACTATACTATACTATACTATACTATACTATACTGTGCTCTGCTATGCTTTACTTTCCTGTACTGCGCTATGCTTTATTATGCTATACAAATGACAACATATTTAAAAGAATGCATTAGTGTATAAACTTCTGGTTTGAATTAAGCCGAGCTGCTGTTTTGTTGAACAAACAAACAAACAAAAATTAATCACTTTTTTTCCAATCATATTTGAAAATTCAACAGAATTCAACCTGAATGTACATGTATCTTATAAATTTACACAAAAGCCCCTCTTGCCTCCTGCCAGCCGTGATTTTTCACCCTCTGTAGTCCTGCTGTCACTCCCCGAGCTCGTCTCTCACACTCGAGGCCATTAGAGAAGAGACGGGGGTGAGAGAGTGGATGGGAGACCGACACCTCAGAGTTAAAGGTTTTTAAACCCACCACAGTCCACTGAACAGGCTTCCACACACACACACACACACACACAGAGTTTCTGACAGGTTGAAATTAATAAATAAAAAATAAAGCTCCGTATGGTATTGTGGATTCGTGAATAGGTTTGACTTACAGATTGCAGATGTTTTCCCGCTCATGTGGATCTGACCTTCACCTCGCGGTTGTAAATCTGATTCCTGACATGTATTTTTCTCTATCTCTCTTGCTCTCTCTCCCTTTGTAAAGAAGCAGAAAATATTACAAACAGGCTTCTGTTCATCTCTTGTCATCTACTGTTGTCCTTCTATGTAGTGAACAAGATTTACTCCTCATCCCATACCTGTGGAAACCTGTGGTCTCTATATGCTTGGTTTTAGCCTGTTATTTCTATAATTTTGGAATTTAAATCAGTTAAATAAATGTTAGAAGAAGAACACACTGCATTACACCTACTGCTAGAAGAAAACTCTAAGTGACACAAAACATATGCATAAGCTAATGCAAAGTACACTGGTTTAAAAAATAGACAAAAACAAAAACAATAAATGACAAAGCGAAGTTAGTGTTTCACTCTGAAATCGAAGATTTTCCAATAACCTGTCCCAAAGTGGGTTATTCCACTCATACCAAAACCAACAATTGAAATATTTTTCAATAAATAAATATATTATTCTGTTTCAGGTTGTTGCAAGATGTCTGCTTAACATTGCTTATATTATTTAAATCTCAATAGACAATCCCTTATTAGAAATCTCCATCCTTAGGACTTTATCATGGTGGAAAAATCTGAATGCTACAAAATTCTAACACTGGAGACTCCTTCTCTAATGCAAACTCCCTAGAACAAGGAAATACAATATCAAGAGAAATGAACAACTCTATGTATGATTATTGTTTAATGCATGGCACATTGCAAACTAAAAGATCTGTTGGATAGATTTAAAAAAAAAAAAAAAAAAGTTCAATAAAGAAGCCAGGCAGCAAAACACTATCAAAGACAGCATTCGAGCGTTTAAACACAGCACTGAAATGAGATCCGACCAAGCAGCTGTGGCAGGTTTGGATCACATCCTTTAAAGCCACAATGTACTGTAGAGTTTTTTTTTTTTTTTTGTCTTGTCATGGGAAAACCAAGATTATTTATTAATCACTCACTAGCACATGTTCACTGTCTGGTAAGACCAAGTTAAAAAGCTTTGGATTTCTAAAGCTCCTGGAGGTTAAAAAAAAGGATTGCAAAAGAAATATACATGACCTTACTGACACTGCAGAAAAAGAACAAAGAGACAGAAACGCGTTTGACACTTAGACTCACTTATCTGACTAAAAGGGGACGAGTGGTGCTTTCATTTAGTCATGCATGCATAAAACTTTTTTGTAAAAAAAAATAGCAATGAATAAAACAAAATAGAAAAAGATGATTATGGAGTTTCTGTTTTATTAAAAAAAAAAGTGATGTAAAAAGGCTTCACATTTCTAACACATGCTAATGCACCTACATAGCTTTAAATTATTTAACAGAGTTTGGGAATCACCTGCTGGGAGTGGACTCGTACTGTAGTTCGATTTTCAACAAATAGCTATGACATTACCGTGCTAGACATGGGCAGCCCTGGAAAGGAGAGAAAGGGGGAAAGAGAGAGAGAGAGAGAGAGTGATGGGAATGCTAGCGAGCTGAAGAGTGCCTCGGGCTAGAAAGTAATGAGTGCTTTTCCACAGAGGGTTCGGACCCAGTATTTGAAAATTGTTTCGTGTCTTAATAAATCTTAAAAGTGTAATTTACTTGTGAAAGAGGAATAACAAAGGCATCGGCGCTGCGTTTGATAAAAACCACTTGTTAGGGCTGATATGTCGACGGGGTCTCAAATGGCTTCTTCTTTTTTTCTTCTTCTCCACTTTTTTTTTTTTTTTGGTTCTTTTCTCAGGTGGCAGCAGGGGTAGTATCAGATCTTCCCAAATGCTTTATTCACTATGTCGGGATTTGTCGAGCGGAAATTAGAGCCATGTTAAGGATTCAGCCGGTTGGAAACGTGTGCGAGGGGAACAAAGTCGACCGTGATCCCATGTCTATAAACTCTGAATTAAAATTAGGAATGGTGCATGATCCAAGAGAATTGTCTCATTACATGCATAGAAAATGCTTATTACTTAATAAGATAAGCTAAATATGTATATAAGGTTATATATAGCACAATTAGCTAAAAGTGTTTATTTTTAACCACAGCACTGTTGGCTTCTTGATTCTGATTGGTCAGAAGATTTTTTTTTATAAAATATAATTGGGCAGAAAGTCTCATTTTACAATTTCCATTAAACATTTTCACTTTACAAAACTTACATTTAAATCTTATACTCTAAAATGCAAACTTTAATTTTACATTTTTTTTTTTTTGTTGGAAAGACTTTAGATTTTTTAGATGAATTATTATAGTTATAGTGTTTATAATGAGTCAGCTAGCAAGCATTATGCAATGCAGTTCTCATAAGGTCTCAAAGCATTTCAAAATAAACAGTGATCATGTGGTAATCAGCTAATACGCTGCTTCGGGAAAATAACTTAAAAAAGTTTTTGCTAAAATTTAGCTTTGGACAAAATAAATTTAAATTCTAGTAGTGAGTTTAGCTAGCTGTCACAGAATAGCACACAATAAGATCCTTAATCTGCTTAGTGCTTTTAAGTAATACTTTAAATCATCAATGATTACATAAAAATTTTAAAAAGTTTTTTGGTCTTAAATGTTAAATTAATATTTTATTATTGATATTTTCTGTAAGATCTGTAAATAATTGAAAAAAGCAAGAAAAAAAGGCCAATTTCAGTTCCAATCTCCTCAGTTTTCTTGCATCTTTGAGACAATCAGTGAAATTTCCGCCGCACAACCTTCACAATTTCACCCGCAGCTGTCTATGAAACGGGTAAACACCCCAATGATGTCTTATTTTCCACTCCAGGACTTGTGTAATGGACAGGGGGCTGAGATATATATACAGAGGTGAGGAATGAGATGAGGCCAAGCTACCCGTCCTTGTACTGCGCTGCCTTTAGGCACTACAACGTGATAATAATGCCATCAGCTCGCTTGACACTGAAATCCAACAACCAGCCTGAAAGCAGAGAAAATAAGCACCATCAAGTAAAAGTGGGGAATTTGAAGGTGCCAGGGGGAAGTATTACATTTAGGTTTTTTGTAAAAAGTGACACATTTCATGGTGCAGTAGCTAAAATATACCATTCAGTACATATATGTTGGATGTTTTGTATATTTAAGTTGCATGTTAAAAGCATGTTTGTGGTAAATCTTGCAAAACTTTTTGATCATTGGGGTGCAATGTAGCCCCTGTAACTTCTTAACTTTAAGGCAAAATTATCTTTTATTTTTTAATCAAGTTTATGTGCAGAAAATGTGCAGCTGCATTTTGCTTCTTAACAAGTAACAAGTTAAGTTTTTGAGCATGAATTGAGCAAATTTGCAAATTGTCATAAAACTGTAATTTAGCTGAAACAGCACATCAATCAAAACCACAGTATCAAGAAAAATATGGTAAAAAATCAATGCAGTGACTTTAAAAAAAATCTTCCTTTTAAGATTTTTAAGAAATTTGGATTGTAAGACTTTCTATACAGTAATTGTAATAGTAAAGGGACTCGATGTGAAGCAGTATTTTATTTTAGTAATTTTCCACGAGCTTGTCCAAAAACTGTTTAGTGTTCTTATATAGTACCAGAATTTCTAAACAATTTATAATCTATATTTCTTGTTTAATAAAGAAAAAGACAACTTTTTTATACTTTTTATTTGTTTATAGGTGCACATACAGTAAGGTTGTAGAATGTGCAAGACAAGTTGTTTCATGTTCCTTTTTTAGTTAGTATAGTTATGTTACAGGAACTATATACTGTTCTCTGAACAACTTATCCTCTTACAAAGTTATTAAAATTGTAATTTTAAAGTCAACTTTAAAGTCAATTAAAGTTGACTTTTCTGACAATTTTATGGACTATTATTATTATTATTATTATTATTATTATTATGTATAGACTGTGCAAAGCATCTTGGAACTATTTTTATATGAATAAATAAATAAATAAATGAGTAAATAAAAACTTCTGAGTAATCAGAATCAAGAATTCCACGGTGCTGTGGTTTAAATAAATACCTTCTCTGCAAATGTTTAATATTAATATCAAAAATATTATTATTGATATTAGTATACATTTAAAATATTACAAAGAAAAATGTTACAAACACTGGAGACTCTTTCCAAAAAAGGTAAATAAAGTCTCCTTGCAGAAAGCTTTACCCATTTAGTTTGTTATTATTTTCTTTATTAATGATCATTAATTTACCATGTTCACAATTATACTATAAGTCTTTTTTTTGGGGGGGGTTCTGCTAGTCCACTTTAAGTCATTGTCCTGATTACAGCCTTATGGTACATTCAATGCAGCATTGTTGTTGTTCTTGCCGTTGTTGTAGAGAAAAAGAGTTATGCAAATGTCTAAGTGTTAATTTGTCTAGGGAAAACAAGGGCAGTGTGAGATCCCCGCCGCCTGGTCACTGGATGGTAGAGGGACCTTGGTATTGTGCTGGAAAGAATAATCAATAATTTCCATAATTATGACACCCTAAACAAAGCATGCAATAACAGAAAACAAAGGCATGACATGCGTTGCTTCAATTGTAACACATCTCCAACCTCAGGCCCCCGCCACCACACTACCCTAACTCAGTACATGCTGTCTCACATAACGTGCTGCTTGTAAGACAGAAAGAATAAAACGAAATCAGCTAAAAAAAGCACGGGCTGCAGCTGGCGACACAAATGCGTTTTGGAGGCCGTGGGCCGGCGCGCGCAGTTTGGCCCGATAAATGTATGGAATCAGCCGGCTGCTAAAAACTACAATTACAGGTGATACACAGATTCAAATCACAGGCCTGCCTCTCTGCGAGCTGGGGAAAATTGTCCTAATGACGGGTTTGGAAGCTCACGGAATGAGGGAGGAGAGGACGAGAGCGGAGGGAGGGTGGTGGGGAGGCGGAAAGGGAGGGGGCGTCTCTCATTCTCTCTCTCCCTCTCTCTCACTCGCTTGCCCTGTTTTGTGGTGTGCAGGCAGTAGCAGCTGCACCTGTGCGCGCGGCACTCTGTGCCTCCCTTAATGATATGGAATGATATCATTAGCCAAAGTGTTCATAAACAGATGTTGAGCCGCTGCCTAAATACTGTCAGCTGAGCGGCGTGCATCCTGAAACGGTATTATTTATATCCAACGTTTAAGTTTGTTATGTTAATAACCCAGCTATTAGCAGGCAGGATGTTGCAGGCAGAATATAAATGTCATGGTGCCGGGTGCCAGCGCGCAACGGCAGAGAGAGTTAAGTACATCTTCACGGGAGCAAGGGGGTGGAACGCTAGTGCTATGTTTAGTGCTATTGTTTCAGTGTCTTTTCCCCCACACTTAGCACCTTAGGGAGTGAGTTTGTATGTCTTTTTTACATACGCGGAGCTGAGTGCAAGTGCATTTCTCCAAGGTGCACCTGCTTTGCCACGCTGGCTCGGTTTAAGAAGAGAGGGGTCTTGACCTCTGACAGATTAGCTGTCTGGCGCAGGATATGCAGTATTGCAGGGAAATGACTCCCTCTCTCACGCCCTCCCCCCTTCCTCATCCCACTCGGCTCCTTCTTTCGGTGGGAAGACAGAGCGCGGAAGAGAAGAGCAGGACCTTTAGCTAGGCCATGTGGAACGGTGTCAGGATTATATCTGATGTCTTTTCCCATTCGCAACTCCAGTGTAAATCCAGCTCGCTCTGCGCTTCGTAATGAATTGATAAAGGCTCAAAATGTTATGTTCCTTACAAATCATTTTATCTATGACTTGTTCAGGATTAGGAAAATAAGCCATATCCATAATAGCTTGGGAGATTTTAATAAAAAATATTATGAAAGTGTTGATTTGGTAATTTTTTTTTTTTAAGAAACAACCTATAGTGCTAAACAGTGAGGTAAAATTGTTATTTGATAACAAACATAATAAGCAATAATTTACAAATGATTCAAGCATATGCTATGAGTCTAAAGTTATGGTAAACAGTGTGGGAAAAACAACAAACAAACAAACAAATAAAAATAGTAAAATGGTAACCACCAGAAGAACTCTTTAGTCTCAAGTACACAAATCCTGTATAAGTTTAAGTCCTCCATTTACATTAAGTGACTTGCTTGCACTTAAGTAAAAGTACATATTTTTGCTGTATTATATAGCAGAGTAAAGGTAAAAAGTATCCTTTGATAAATCTAGACACATAAAATATAGATATGTAAACTATGTACTTACGTACAGTAACAGAGTAAATCAAGTACCTTATACCTTTTACACCTTTTGCCTTGCCTATAACAAACTTGTAAACTTTTTACACAAGCGTACTGTAAGTGTGTAAAAAGAGGAAAATTTTTAGTGAGTCACTATAAACATGGAAACACACCTGAACAGTGATCACATATTCTGGTTACGAAAGTCTGTTTGCAATAATGGAGTATACATTGCTAGTTTAGTACCTACCTGGATGGGCTTAAACATTAAACTGAAATATTAACATTATAAATAAAATTGTATATATTTAGACTTTAACTCCAACATGATACCAAATCTAAAGGTCCCACGCAACCAAATACATTAATTTACATTAAAAAACTTTATTACTTAGGACGTTTACACTGTTTGATATATCCAAGCTAACACAATGACACAATATTCACATTTTTATAATTTTACTTTAACATACATGATTTTTTTTCAGTTATTTATTAAAAAATCTGAGAAGAATGTTGATGCTGGAAAAGTTGAGCATTATTTATTTTGTACATATCTTTGTCATGATACAGTGGCTCTGTTCAAGCTAGCTAAATTGTTAGCCTCTTGCTTAGCATCCAGATTCAGCTCATAAATGCAGTTTATAAATTTCACCAAATTTCCATATATGAATGCTCTGTATAATCTTTTTTGTTTGTTTGTTTCTTTTTTTTTTTACCTCAGAAGTTGAATTTTTCTATTGGCTTTAGCCCAAACCAATGGCACTATGTTAGTATTTTTCTTAGTCGATGCTAAGCATGCTTATAGTGTGGTTTTAGCTAAACAAAGTTTTATATACTGTAGTTATTCATAAACAAATCTGAGGTAAATGTTGATATTCAGAAGAAGTTTTTCTGCGAGTTCTTTGGCAGACTAAATGTTTCTGTGCTAGCTAGTGTCATGTTTTCTCATAGCCCTATATTTATGGTTAATTTGTGGTGTCTTTTAAATTGTGATTTTCAAATTATATTATTGTAATAATTCCCCGTCTACAGGGGAACACACCTGTGAGAAAAAAATATGCCTCCATTAAATTGTATGCGTTGTTTGATTTGTCAAAGCTAATAAAAGCGACTTTAATCTCACTTATAATAACAGGCCCGAGAAGCTATTACTTCTGTTGTACTATAGTAAATTTTCAACTTTTTAGACTAAAATTAAAGCACAGTTTTGATTCAGAGGATTTAAGATGGCACTAATCCCTGCCTCCTCGCCTAACCTGCTCGCATTAACACGCACCCAGGCATGAGTCACAAAATCACCACGCTACACATGTTAACAGATTTATGGAAAAGGTTAGGGCTCAATGCCATCACCCCCCCTCCCCCCACCCCTTTTCTCTCTGACAGGGCCTGCTATTAGGCTCGTTTGTCCGTGCCGACGTGACAGCCCGTTTGACTCTTCCCCTGGCGTGGCCATTAGTCCCATTGCGTTGCATCTGACAGACACAAGGCTATCGGGCGCTCCGGCAACCCCTCTAATTATTTCCTTGGGCGGCACGAAGGTAATTTTTAACCTTTCACGTGCACCTGGGGAGCCTTCTCACGGGAGCCAAGGTGTCTGTGTGGCATTCAGTCATCAAAACATGACCTTTAATGGCCGTGCAGAGAGCAGTTGGCACCAGTGGCATGCACCGCGCCATGCTAATACCGTTGACTAATTTATGCAGCAGCAGCCTAATCAATTTAGGAGAAAGATGGAGGGATCGACGGGGGAGAGAAGTGTCATCTGCTGGACAAAAAGAGGTTAAAGGCATTTTGGAAAAGAACTGGGATGTTGCAGGAGGAAGGTGCGGGGAATGAGTGTGAGAGTGGGTGAGATGGAAGGATGGTGAGCAGGACATGAGGAAAGTAATTATGTCATGGATGACGCTTCCGACATGACTAACATGTTAGAATTTTTTTTTTTTCTGTATGTGGGATGGAAAACATTTTTGCTCACTAAGATATGAACATTATAGATAGACTTTAAAGGTGACCTATTCATTTAGAGTTTTGGACATTTAGATTGGTCTCTAGTGTGCATAAACAGTACAAACCAAAAATTTCCCTTTTTCTCTAATTTTTGTATTGATTGGGGTTTAAATGAGCTAATTAGATTTTCCCCCCAATGTGACTTCATATAAGGAGATACCCTTGCTCTCAGGTGGGGTCTTCTGAGGGGTATTTCAGCTGAAGTACTGTATTAATAGACACATTTTGTGTAACCTGGCAGCATGGTGGCGTAGTGCTTAGCACTGTGGCCTCGGACCTCTAGGGTCGAGGGTTCGAGCCTCGCCTTGGGTCTCCTTCCCTGATCGGTTTCTCCCGCCTACTTTGGTTGACTTAGACAGTGCAAAGACTTGCAGATTAGGCTAATTGGCATTCCCAAATTGTGTGTGTGTGCCCTGTAATGAATTGGCACCCTGTCCAGGGTGTACCCCGCCTCATGCCCCTGGGATACGCTTTAGGACCCTCGTGACCCTGTACAGGATAAGTGGTATAGAAGATGAATTTTGGGAGACCTGTGTAAAGAAACATTAAAATATTGAACATTTAACTAATAAAAACAATATAAAAATAGCCTTTTCAGACACCAAATCACGCACCTTTAAAAGATTAAAATTTTAAAATGAAAAATAAAAAATTATGAAATAAATTGTTCGCTGGTTTGTTTGTCACTGTTGACTTTGTTTTGTGTTTATGAAATAATTTTGTCCTGAAAAACAAAAGAAAAAAAAATCACAGTTACATATTTTTCTCCATTTTTCTCCAAGCTTTATTCTCCATTTAATAATACATTTCAGGTGTTTATTTTTCATTGCGGTGAATAAAAAAAATGATCACAATCAAAACGAGTGTATCAAAAACGTCCCTCAGTGTTGTCTTTTATGCACAAATCAGCAGGATCAATGAGGAAGATTCAGTGTCTTTATGTAAAGCCTATTGTATTACAGCAGGCAAAATGAAACTCATTCATTATTCGACAGTAGCAGCTGTGGTGTGTGTGTGTGTGTGCGTGTGTGTATGTGCATGTGCATGTGTGTGTGACGTCAGGAACTGTAGTAAGTCCATCTGCCAGAAAAATAGCAGCTTTATTTATGCAAGTCAAAGAGTCTGACAAATATTGTGTAGGCAGGTCTCATAGCTAGTAAATATATTTTAATGAGAAAAGAAAAACAACAGCTATGCAGTGATGTCACATATGAGAATCTTAGAAATTGTAATACATTGAATTAGAAATGTTAAAGGAGTAAAGTGCAAAGTGTGTTACCAGAATTACTAATCATGTATTACGTGAGGGACATTTAAGTCAAACTGGGACAGTTTTGAAAGTAGAAAATACTTTTTATTTATTTATATAATACCATGCTACATTAACGCACTTATCCCTGAATTTTACAAGAGCTCGAATATCATTAAGGTGGAAAGTTTTCTACCATGATCGGACTGCTTGCTTTACATCTGAAACGCTGGCCTCCCAGGAACTCCTTTAACGGCCCAAACATGTTTAAATGGCCTGGAGTGAGCTCAGGACTGTACAGGGATGTGGCAGTAACTTCCAGACGAGTCCTTGTAATGTGTAAGCGCCGTTGGTAAATGATTGTGTGTACAAATACCACAGACAGATGTGTCTCTTTCTCAAGTTGCCACGAGTTACCTGTTTGTTTTCAGGTGTTCTCCTTGCTCAATGTTCGCGGGAAAGACTGCAGTGGGCACCGAGCCACCCTGACCAGGAACATCATTCACGGACATACGGCCTACTTTAAAACATTTTCACCATTCAAAGGTTGCAGCTAAGAGTCTCATCGCTCTCATACTGTGCTTAAAGTTTTCTGAAAATGTTTTACACCTTCATTCATGAGAAGTCCCAGTTTGGCTTGAACACCCCTTATAATCATAATGTCCAGTTTAGATTTATTTGCTGTTTAATGCTTGAATCTGATTGTTCACACAGTCATGATTCATCTTCTATAAGAGTATCAACAGTAGGTTATGTTAATGTGCCCATTCTAACAGGTTCTGTTTATGGATTGAGTCTCCAGTCTCAGACTATTTGTGATAGTAAGTTTTTTCTACCATAGAAAAGTCATCAAGGCAAAACGCTTTCTCAGCAACGTGTTACAAATAACAACAACTGTTTGGAGCATGACTCAACAAGACTTCTGGGGGTGTGCTGTGGTGTCTGGCACCAGGATGTTAATAAAGGATCCTTTGGGCGCTGGGATAGGACCTCCATGGATCAGACTTGTTTTTCCAGTGCATTCTTGGGACACTTGATCTGATTGTAATCTGGCAAATTTGGAGGCCAATAACCTTGAACTCTTCACCTGTTAAGCCTCAAATGTGGCAGGTTTTGATACATTAGATGTTCCAATACCTTTCTACCTTTCATAGACAGCATTGAGGGCAATTTGTTATAGTACGTGAGATTGGAACGAACTAGGGCTAGCCTTTGGTCACCACAGATGTAGCTGAGCTTTGGGTGCCCATGATGCTGTCAAACGATTTTACTGCTTTATAGCTGATAATCAATGTTATTCAATTCACCTGCCGGTGGTGTTAGTGTTGTATCTGACCGGAGTAAATAAGTAAATATGTCGGTATGGTGTACACTGTCTCTGGTAATACCGGAGTAGCAGGTGAACCCATTCACATATGAGGACCGAGGCATTGTTCCATTTCACAGTGAGAGAGGTCATTAACTTAGAACTATGAAAGCATATGGGGAGGATATGCATTTTAGACAGATTGACAATGAGAGAAAAAGGGAAAGGCAGAGAGAGATAGAGAGAGAGAAAGATGCAAGCGAAGCCTCAGGCATGTGTAGGAGAAGCTGCCAAGATTTGTATTTGTCCGTAACATCCGTGAATTGCCACGCATTATTAATCGCTTTGCTCTTCTTTGGATATCATCCGCTAACAATATTAACGCTGCCGAAGAAAAAAAATTTATAAAACATGAAAGCGCTGTTTGCAAAAAAAAAAAAAGAAAAAAAAAGTCATATTGAAGATTGATTCCTAAAGAATCCTCACCGACTGCTTTTGAGTTCCATTAATAACGTTATCGTATTATAGCTGAAGGATAAACAGTCGGATTAAGGCAACTTTGTGTATATTAAGAATACACACTTGACATATCGGGTATATCAGAATAAAAGTGCAATCAGGATGATTATTAAATCAAGTCATCGCTTTGCATTCAATGACACAAACTGACATTTATGTTGATTTACATTGCAAAAAAATAAATAAATAAATAAAAAATGAGAGAGTGAGAGAGACCCCAGGAAATGCAAATATAATTGTGTTTAGTTGTGAGTGAATTTCCTGTGCCCATTTAAAACTTGTCAGATCCTATGAGAGCTACTGATGAACCCCTCCGTCGGACCGCTTCTAATCGCTATTCTTTTTAATGCATGGATTCGCTCGGGCGCTGTGAAATTTTCACTCGGGGAGGTTTTGAAAAAACATTTTTTAAACGCCGGGCAAAAAAGGTCAGCGTGTTAGTTTTCCCCCAGAGCTACATAATATAATAAAGAAATAAATTTCAACCAAAAAAAAACTACACAAGGAAAGACAGATTCCGTGTACACGTGCGTGTCTGATTGATATTCCGAGTCTATCCCCGGATCCGGCCACCACGTCGCCATTAAGCCTCGAAATGATGCGTTCTATCACCCGCACGCCTCACCTGAGTATTGCATTACTGAAGGAAAGGATGAATAATTAATGATGAGGAATAGGTTCCTGGCAATCGGCGTGCCTGCAATTTAATAATGAGCATTATGTTACTTCTTGTTGTTGTTGTTTTTCACTTGTCTCTCCCACCCCCCTCCTCCTTCCAGTCCCTTCTCTATTTCTCTCTCTCTCTCTCTCTCTCTCTCTCTCTCTCTCTCTCTCTCTTCCTTTTCTTTCTGTTGTCATTCATTTGTCTCATGTGTCTGAATGGTGCAATGAAAATGACCTCAAATGTCACTATGTAGCAGGTATTGCCTTTGTACATACATACATACATACATACATACATACATATATTGTACGGTATATTCATGTTTAAAAAATACAGTACAGCAGATGTAATCAAATATAAATACATAATTCAGAATGATCTGGGAATGTGCTCTAAAAAGATACAAATACAGATACAGTAATAGAAGCAGCGCTGTTCATTTAGCATTTTTTTAGTAACCTTCACAGACCATCTGGTTGAGACTAGAATGGTGCACTGGGACTGGGATCCCACTAACAAATAAAAAAAAAAATCATGTTCATGAAGATTACAAGACAAATGAAAACAACATTCATCAGTACGGGAGTAAAAATCTGACAGTCTGGGTTTATGCATCGATTTAAAACCTGATGATTGAATGCTTATAATCAAAAAGGGACATTTGAGATGTTTAATTAAATTCAAGGTGATTTGCCTGTAGATGGAATTCTTTCAAGACACTTTTAACTGTGGTTGTGTCTACTCAAGCAGATTGCTTACGAAGTTTATCATTTATTATCCAGAGGCTACTAAATTGCACCTTATCATTTCGCATCGTGTTATCCAAAAGATTCTGTGTTATTAAATTTTAAATCATTGCATCAAATTTATATTGAAAAACAATTTAGATATTCACCATAATCATTTAAATGATGCGAAAACTTCAAGTGGCAATTGGTCTTTAGCTCTGACCAACTCCGAGTGATGTAGCTGAGGTTGAGAAACAGTCAGAGCCAGAATTCTCAGAGCTCACACTACCTCTAGGACCTTTTTATTCTGTAATTTGTTTGTTTCCCTTAATGTTTCTCCGGAGCTTTCAGTTCAGGCCATGCCCAGTTTGAGGTTAAATCTGGAATAATCGCTGTTGGTTCATTGGTTACACTGCTAATAAATATATATTAAAAAGACAAGCTGATCACATGTCCTGTGTTCATGCAATTGTATTTGATTCATTTGAAAAGCGATGAGAGACAGGCGTAGAGAGAGAGAGAGAGAGAGAGAAAGTTTAGTGCATATGGAGTGTTTGGTGCTAAGCAGCAGGCTGATGGCGATTGGACGAGCGAGTATGCTTGGACGGTGGTCGCTGTGTGTGTATGTGTGTGCGCATGTGTGTGTGTGTGCGAGCGCGAGTTTGGCCGGCGGTGTGTATTCACGCGTAGGCCAGGTCCTTGCTGCAGGCGGCTCAGGTTGGCCCGAGTACCGCAGGAGAGCAGATGGCCAGCCAAAGCTTGTAGTCACACTTACCTTCCCTGCTAAAGCCCCAATCCCCCCAACACACACTCCTCCAAGACTGGCCGGCACACCGCCGAGAGGCGCTCCAATCTGGACATGAACACAGCCTGCCAAACGCTCACCCCACACAAATACACACACACACACACACACACACACACACAGGCAAATGCACTTCTTTTGAATTGTCCCCCAGCCAGACACTGAGTCCTTCAGAGTAATTAAGATACCTTGGAAAAAAAATGAAAAATCATTCACACTTGTTTGAAAATGCTTTAAAAGGTATAGGATAATTGAGAAGTTGAAGACCATGCGTTTTAAGGTGTGTGTGTTTGTGTGTGTGTGTGTGTGTTTGTGTTTCTCCCACAGAGACTATGCAATCCGTGTAAAGTATTTGATTACCCTCAACGAATCCCATCCACTGTAGCGCTGATGACAGAGCTAGCGATTGGACGTCACGCGCTACACAGATAACGCTGTTTCTTTAGAGCGAACAGCTTGGGGCCGTACAAAAGTGCCACATCCAGAATCAATAATGCTTAGAGGCGGCACGCGAGTCTGCCTGACATTGCTCAGCTGTGCCTCTTGGCTCCGGACATGGTGAACGCACACTGTTATTAGCCGAGCGTTAGCATCGCAACCGAGTGCAGATGTTAAAGTGGCGGTTCAGAAACAACTCACACATAAAAACTAGAGAGAGAGAGAGAGATGCTCTCACCTCTCTAATGAAAACAGCTCGATAATGAGGCTTTTGAGGTCAAATGGGAAAATGAGAGCCAAGATATGAAATTATACAGCTAAACCTACCTTGGTTCACATAAGGAGTAGTAGTGGCAGGTTGTGTGTTAAGGTTGTGTGTCCATGGAACAAAATGAAAGCTTCAAATTTTGTATATTTATTGTATAAAATATTTTAGATTTAGAAATTTAAAAATAATCTTTTATTATATTAATTAAAGTAAGTAAATAATTACTTACGTTGTTATGCTGTTTTTTTGGGGGGGTGGATAAACATTCTTCCTCTATCACAGAGTGACAGTTTTATGCAGTCAGGCCTGACAGCCAGGGCAGATTGTCAGTTAAGTGCAAAACTTGCATTTCAATTCCATCACCATGTCAGCCAGCTTTCCTTCTCAGACTTATCTGCCAGGGTGTCGCTGGTGCCGAAGTCATCCAAAAAGCCTCCGGGACGAGTGGAGGGGGGGATTGGGGGGGGCGGGGGGTGATGTTTGGGAGAACGCTAGCATCCCTCTCTGTTTCAGAACAGATGTCACCCGTGTTAACGTTGAGCCGGTCTCGTTGAGTGCTCATCGAAAGGTCACCGTCATATGGCAGGTTAAACGGGCTAATTGTAAAATTTAGTCATGGCGCTCCAGGTTATGATCGTCGGCAGAATTATACCATAATTAAAGGTCATTGGATTTGCATTGGAATCCATTATTTTGTAAAGAGGCTGGGGCGCACGTTTGCATATTATTGGCCGCCGCTGCTTGAAATGTTTGAAGTGCGCACTCCCAAGTCTTCGTAGCTCATGCTGAGTAACTCCCTAAAGACAGGAAAGCAAACAATGAACGGCAAGTTTGACAAAAGTCATCGAATTCATCGGAATATACTTTTTGTCCTCTGTTTCTATTTCAAATAAGCTTGGAGTTATGGGAGATACTTGGCATTCTAAGGGTTTTCATTGTACACTCTTTTACTACCTAGCAGAGACTTATTATCTATACTGCTTTATACTGTATTCAGGGTCGCGGGGACCTGGAGCCTATCCCAGGGTAAACACCGGACAGGAATCAAACCCGGACCCTGGAGGTGCAAGGTGACAGTGCTAACCACTACACCATCGTGCGCCCTAGCAGAGATGATATTTATCTAAAATTGGTTCTGTGCTTTGAAGGCTGCTGGGTTATTTCCATGACTGAATAGCATTAGCTAGTCTCGCCTGTTAGAATGCAAGGGTTGGCGCTAGCGTTTCAGACTTGGCAGTTCACCTGTGGGCATTGCCATTGATTGAGATGCATGCGCAGGCGGCCATGAGAGGCCTCGGCTCGCCTAATTGGCCCAAGAGTGCGGCTAATCCCTCTTTCTCTATGAGACCTCCATTTTAAAACAGCATAAATCAATTAATGGAAACTGTAATGTGTTTCTCATTTCTGCCCCAACGATGGCCAGAAAGTTAGAGAAAGAAAAAAAAAATTAGCCACCTAACACTCTGATGGCATACGGCATTAATTACTGAGGCACTCGAGCGCTCTTCTCCTCTTACAGTCATCCGTCGAATTATCGTGGCCGTTTATGGAGGTCTGAGTGTAATGAATCCGAATGGTTCTTGCCAATGGTCCCTGAAAGTGTAGCCTATCTTGGAAATGATTGCATTTCCCAACTCTTTGAAAGAGGATTAAGCATCTCCAGGAAATGTCCCTTGTTAAGTGGTTCTTTTGAGGGACAAAGGGATTGCAGGAGAAGGAGAAGAAAGGAGAGAAAGAGAATCAGAAAAGAGGATAGCAGAGAGGGGGTTAAAAGGAGTCATGGCCTGCTAGGTCAATACTGCAGCTTTCAGAGAAGATCCAGTAAAACAAGTTCAACTAGAGAAAAAAAAGTGGGAAAAAAAGTGAAAGAAGTGTGACATATTATACTCCAAAACAGGATGTTTGTCATTTATAGTAGAATTGCATTTGCATTGTAGAGCCATAATTTTTTAAAAGGTGTCTTGGATCTTAAACATTTGATCTGAGTTTAGATTTGGACTCAAAGTTGGGGTCCAAACGTTATAACAGTATTGATGGAAGGAAAGTACTCTAATTTGGGTAACAGGCTTCTATATTCTTGGCTTTCCATTCATTTCAATTTGTGCATTTTATTACGCTAATTTAGTTTATGTTTTAATGTTGGCAAATTATTCTTGAGATCACCTTTTTTAATTCAACATTTGAGCCCTGCAGGGACAGAAAATGTGGACAGAATCTTTAGGGTCTGTATAGGATCTTTGTTTGCTGTAACGTTAAGATTTTCTTCACCAGAGCTAAGAGTTCAATCTTAAATGTGTTAGAGCATAAAAAATCCAACAATCAGTGCACAAAGTGCTGTAGAACTTTACATCCCCACTGAGTACCGTTGGGATAAATTGGAATGCCAAATTCCAGCAATGCCTCCTTGCCCGACATGAGTGCCTGACCTCACAAGTACCCCCGTGGCTGAATGTGAAAATCCCCAAACCCACACTCTAAAATCTATTGGAAAGCCTTCCCAAAACACACACTCTCTCTCTTGCTTATTCCCTATGCCACGTTTTCTGTATAGGGTCACAGGAATTCTGGAGCCTATCTCAGGGGTTTCGGGGCACAAGGCAGGATACACACTGGACATGGTGCCAATCTATAACAGGGCACAAGCATGCACACACTCACTCTTACACTATGAGCAATTTGGAAACTCCACTTATTCTTATCTACATGTCTTTGGACTTGAACTATGGCAAAAAAGCAGAGTATCTGGAGGAAACCCATCCAGCACGGGGAGCTTTCCCAGAACAGTGGAGGAACATACTGTCCCCTCGCTTTAGGACAGTGTGCCTTAGTGAATATCTCTCATTCCAAATGCAACAAAATGTGTCCAAGCAACTGTACTGATGTGCATTTTTTTTTTCAATCGTATGTGATTTTCATAATGTTAAATAGAAAATAACCTAATTATAATGTACACCTGCATGAAAAGTTTGTACAGAATGTCACCATTTCTAACCATTCATTCCTGTAAATGCATCAAAAGCAGGTGCTCTACTTCAGGTGGAATAAAAAAGAGGGAAGATTCCTGATTTTTTATTTTTTCATAAGGTGATCTCCTTAAAACATGAATGAGCCAAGAGACCATGCATCATGTGTACCCGACTGGTTAGATTAAAATTTATGAACGACTTCATCAAAAAGCACTTTCTCCCCTGCGCCAGTGATGGGACGACAGATTTGCTGCGACACTGGCGTTACATGGCTGGTTTCAGTGGTGGATTAATGTGCCGGGAGCTCCCGTGATCCCTGTTAGAGGAGAGTTTATGAAATAATACCTGTCAGCTGCAGATGAATCACAGGGAAAAGCAGGGCAGGTTTTCCAGGTCATTCAACCATCTGTCACATGGGCCTCATCTGCGCTTGCACATTACCACCTGATTGGCTCTAACTGCCGTCTGTCGCCACCTTTTACCACCTGATTGGTTTTAACAGGGTTCCATAAGCAGGGCTTGCTGAGTAAATTCGGTGGTTAGTTAGTGATATAATCACTGTTTAGTCTACAGTCCGCAGTGATTGCTGATTTAGTGATTTATTGCAATCTGTTAAATCCAAAAGTTACATCAATATTTTACATGGAAGATTTTGAGCGTATTCATCAAAAGCAAGTTGTTTTAACGAGTCTACTCATTTAGATTATGGAAATCATCTGCGTGTAGTTTACACCTCAGAGACTGCCAGATTTTTGACCTTCTTTAGTGAAATTTTGCCAGTTATTGAACAGCTTAGCTGCTTTTTCGCACTAAATGGTGGACTAACACTACTGATGTTATCACCCTGGCGTTGGAGAAGCTTTGAAGTAAGTGGCTGCTGGTCCACTTTTTTGAAGTGCTTTATTTAAAATGTGAAGTGGGCAGCTGCAAGAACCAGTGTAGCAGTAGGGTGGTTTGAGAGAATCCAACATGGTTTGAGAGATCCAGCATTCTGGATCAATGGCAGAGGTCGAATGGTGCACAGAGAACCTGAGTGGCCTATGTGGACAGAAAAGGACAAATGCTTCTGATATTATAAAGGAGGAATCGGCGTAAGCATAAAAGATAAGCAGTGTCAAAGGACAAGGATAAGTGATTGTCCATGGTATGTAGTGACCCAAGTTGAGGTCAGAATTGTCCTGGGAGATCACAAGATCATAACTTAAGGATGAATCACCTGGGAATAAACAGCAATTGAGTTTTGATAATGACCTGCCATCCCTGATGCGATGTTCCTGATGCTGAGATCTGAGCGGAAATCTGAGGGAGGGAGAGAAGGAGAGGTGATTATGTCACCCAAAAGGTGAAAGGTGTCTGTAACCCAAAAAGCAATCCAGTATAGAAGAAGAACAGAGGAGATAACAGAGAACAGATATCACCTGATAAGACTTTGCAGGTAGTAAGCGATCATCTGCCATGTTGCGCCATGAATTCCAAGCCTTAGGAGGATGAACAAAAAAGTCTCAGTGTTGACCGTGTTACAATTTGCTGGAAGGTCAAGGAGGATGAAGACAACTGCAGATTGCTAGACCTAGAAGCATGTAGCTCCAAATGGCAGGCTCTGTGGATGGTGCCACTTTGAAGCCAGATTGTCATTAAGGGTTGGTAGTTGCTAATGACTGAGGGATCCACAGTGGGTATCCTCAGGATGGGAATAGCTTTTGCTTTATTTAATGCAGGTGGTACATGACCAGATGTAATGGGACCATTAAAGATGGTAGTGATAAATGTGCCAAGAAAGATAAGAGAAATTCTGAGTTTGTAGTGTAGGAGCTGGGGTAAAAGTCAAGATCTGGAAGATGTTTTCCCATCATAAAAATGCAGCGATGTCTTTAGCAGTCGGGAGGATGGAGCAAAGAGAAGCCTATAGGTTTAGTAGTCAAGAAAAGATTGTGATGCTTGTGACAATATTGTGTGGAAGTTTGTGCAGCCTTTCCTTGGCTGAAATTCAGTTCGAATAAATATTTAGACAGGACAGCATAGTTATTGACAGGATCTGTTTTGAGTTGTGATTTCTTTTACTTTTTTCTCTGCTGTTCATAATTCTCTTTCATTGCTGCACAGCACATCTGATACACAAGGAGCAGGGCAAAAAAAATCTTCCTGGGTCTAGAAGATAGAGGGCAGAGGAGGTCAGTGGATGAGTAAAGTGAGGAGAGGAAAGTGTTTGTGGCTAATCCAATGGAAAGGAGCAAAAAGAAGTCAAGGTCTAGAAGGTATGATAGAGTGCAGGAAGCCACAAAGGACGGGAGATAGACTCGAGGTTTCAGCAAGTGGGAGAGAAATATTGATTTTTTTTCCTTTAGCTATGATATAAAGAGTGGTGATGAAGGATACCAAGTAATGATCAGAGATATAGAGCAGGGTAGCACTGATGTCCATAGTCAGACAGGGATAACTGAAGACAATTTCCAGGGAATATCCACCCTTTTGTGCGAGAGGGAAATTGTTGAATATTAGAGAGAAGAAATGTAGGCAATGAAGTGGGCAAGAGGACTGGAGCTTGTCAGAGGGGGTTCACATCTACAAAGGTAATGAGATTGCTCCTGACTTACGTTGTTACTGTATATATTGCAAGATATAATATACAGTATATCATATGATAGCAAACTCCACCCACAATTGTAACTATTGAACAAACTGTCTGAATTTCAGTATTAAAGGGGACCTATTATTCAACATTTACTTTTTTTTTGTCATTTTTAGACATTCATTTAAGTCTCCAGTGTTTGCGTTCAAGCAACCCCTGCTTTTTGACCTTTTTCTATTTTTGTTAAAAAAAAAAAAAAACAATTAGATTAATTTGTTTAGGAGTAGTTCATGTTTTTTTTTCAAGGTCTATCTTGATTCATAACTGAAGTCTATATGAATACATTTCTATAGGTCTTGGTTGTAAAAACATTTTCTGACCGTGAAGTTTGTCACCTAGAAAGTGAGTACAGTGTAGTAATTAGGGTCAAATTTTTACAACCAAAAAATACAAGCAAAAATTTTTAGCAAAAACTTATATGAAGCTTTTGTAGTCCCATTGAGCTTTCCATGTAACTAGCTGCACGGCTTTCCAGATTTAGACGTACGGCTAACCGGAACTATTATGGCTAGGAGAAAGAAAAGAGTTTAAATCGTAAAAAAAAAAATACACAATCTTAAAATTTTACTAAATACACTATAAAATTGGACGATAACAACTCGTTTAAGCTCAGTGGTAATGCAGAAGTCTCAGCTGAATTTTGCAATGCATTTTTGATTACTTACATTCTATGTTCTATTGAATCTTCTAGGGTCGGGAGGCAGAGCAGAAAAAACTTATCATAACAACCAGTGTTTATGATAATGTACATAATGTATATGCACCACAATTTTGATTTAAGTCAGAATCGAAAAACTGAACTACCCCTTTACTCAACTCTCATATAAACCATGCTGAAAACCCTCTCCAGCACCAGTATAACAAGTGTGTGCCTTTCAGCCTGCCAGATTATGGGAAAGGTATTTGTTTAATATCACAAATCCAATCCACTGAAGCACTGTTTACAGATAATTCCACTCAGGAACAGCACTGTGCTCGTTAATCGCCCAGCTGATGCATGGATTTAAACCTGGGTTGAAAGATTTGCCTTTGAGATTATGTCTCTAATATGGGGTTCTTTGGCTGAAGCAAGACGCCGGTGGGTTACGCGTGTACACACATCACGCACCTTTAGAGATTCAGACATGGATCAGGCCAGATTTGATCAGGATAAATGAGAAAGTGAGTTTTGTGGATGTTTGGATGAACAGTTGGAGGCTTGAGTGTGCTTTATACGACAGAGAAAGATTATACAGAATCAAAATACAGTAAAGATTATTCAATATAGAAAGGTATGTTATCATACCTTAAGGCATGTGTCCCCTTCTGAGTGTATAAATCACACAAACCCATTAGGAAATTTCATTTGTAGATGTGTGTAATGAAACAGTTTAAAGATTTGTGGAGGTTGTCATCAAAATACGATGTTCTATCAGGCTGCAAGGACAAACCCTATGGACTCAGAAACGAAAAATGAGAGCAGAGAACACTGTTTCCGTGTTCCAGTTAAATATGAATTTAATTGATTTGCTGGTTTTGCTCCATATTCTAATATACGCCAGCAGATAATACATTTTAATTGCCTGGCTCACGGGCTCTAGATATGACGTGGTATTATGGTTTTATGAACTCGAAAAACCAACAAAGAGTTCTTTCTTCTTTCCCCAGTTCATCCCACACCATTAAGAGGTCTGAAACATCTCTGAAGATATTTGGCTTCTAATTGGAAATAATTAACGTTTGCCATCTTGGAGGCTTCAAAGTTATATTGTTCCTTTATGCATCGGAGTAATTAATTTTTAATTTAACACTTGAATGCAAATTCCGCAAATATTATTCATCATTTTGCTGGGCCAAATACTTAAATATTTATGGCCATGCTCAGCAAAGGGTACAGACACGCTGCATGGAAGAACAATTTTGATATTTGATCGCTATTGTTTTTTTTTTTTTTTAGTTTTATTTCTTCAGTGTTGAAGTTTTGAAATACAGCAAACTACTATACTTAGGAGTTTAAAGTGTATTTATACTGGTGGAAATCAGGCTGCAAAAATAAATCATATTAAAAAAGAAAAAACAACTTTAGAACTTGATCATTTTGGGGTTTAATAGTCAAAGCAGTAAGAGAGAAGAAACAATCTAAACACTGAGGTTTGAAAGTCACACAAAGTCAGCATTTATTGACTTTATATAACTTAAAAAACAAACTGTTGATTTGCGTTTGTTTTTGATTGTTGGTTTACATCTTTTTTTATTTTCACCCGTACTTTCTCATTTTCATGCGGCAAATTAAAAAATTTAACTTACATGTTTTAGGGTTATGGTTATGATTTATAATTTATATTATGCATTTATGGATTCTATGTTTAAATTTAGATTTCTTTTGTAATTTTTTGTTAAGCTGACATCTGATTTAATGCCATATATTTCATTCAGATTCATATATATTCATATAATTCATGCATGTATACACAGAGTTTTATATTATTTATAGGTTCAACAAATCACATTGAACTAATAAGTGCACTCTTGGGACTACATATTGAGTTATTGTCTTTCCTGCCCAAAGGAAATAGTAGTTGGTCATAAATTAATCTTGCTTTCGATTTTTATTATTATAATTTTTTTTTAAATGAAAATAATGTGATTATAACTGGAGGAGCTGGACAGTCAGAATTTTTTGCTATGATATTTTGAATTCTTAAACCTTGAACCATCAGAGATTTATGTGGTTAAAAGCTCAGTTTCAGATTCAAAAAAGTATAATTGTTTACACGTTTTCTTGTGAAACTGTTTGCTTACCATTTTGAAAGGAGTCTCCAGTGTCAGTGCTTTCTAACAACCAAGTAAAGCTATGATTTGGAGTTCCACCACAAGAAAAAAATTATAAATTAAATAAAATTCTTATGTGCTTTGTTTTAAAGCAAAAATAATTAACTCCAGGCTGGTATCCGTAACATTGCTTTGTTTCACAGCACACCATAATGTTGTTGATTGGTGATAGTCCAATGTGTTTTATTGCTTGCGTAATATATTTTGTGAATGTTCTTAATGCTCAATCACATGCATATACATGAATATTTCCCTGTTACATTAATACAGCTGCTACTTGAGTTAAATAAATTGTGGCTTTAATGTTAATTTTATTCATTAATTTCACTTTTTGTTAAATATGAATGTGCTGGTCTAATGGGGTTAAGGGGAAACATCGCTCACTACATAACCTGGCATGGATCTCAAATGAATGTCACACAAATATAAGGAGAGAGAAAAGAAAAGACAATTCATAACTCAAAACACACACAAAACAATAAAATATGGTTTTAAGAAGTGTTGTGCATGTGCATTTACTGAATAAAATAAATAATCTTTAATAATCTTCTCCTAATTTATGTAATAATGTATTTTATTTTAAACTGAAATGAGGGTCATTATTCTTAATTAGCAACATGATTGGGTAATTAATTGGGTCCTTAACCTCCTCCTGAGAGTTAATATACACTGCCTTTAAGAAAAAAAAAAAACCTAGTTTACCAAATCAAAATTCGAGATACATTCAACACAACTAGACTAATTCAATAAATAAATAAACAAACAAACAAATACATAAGGACAATTACTATTATTACATTTACTATTGTTCAATTTGTATGTAAAATACATTACTGTACATTTTGCATCAAATGCATTAAAATTAAAATAAACATTGAAAAGTTCATTTTAAATGTACATACGTTATAGATTCAGTAAACAGAAATTTTATTTTAAATAAAATAATCAAGGAAAAAGCACACGGCTCATTAAAAAACATAAACAAATACAAAAAAAAAGTAAACAAACAAAAAGTACAAACAGAAACAATAAACAACAAAATCTGAAAAGCCCCAAATTAAAAGAGACAGACAGACAGGAAGATAAAGGTTAATACAGACAGTGACTGAGAAACATAGCGGGACAGACATAAGGACACAGATATGAAACTGGCAGACATGCAGACAAACAGGTAAAGATAAAAAATCAGGCCTAGGGATAGATAAAAAAAACAGTGACAGAATGATGGATTAAGTGAAAATTGACAGAGACAGACAGACAGTGATAAAGAGACAAATACATAAAAAAAACTTGCTGTTAAAGCAACAGACAAATTAGGCAGCAGAGTTAGGAGGTGACAATAGAGAGAGACAGAAGGAGAGGCAGATGGAGGGACAGAGAAAGACAAACTGATGGAAGGGGACAAAGAGATAGATGCATACAGATAGGCAGAGAAAAAATGTAAGACTGAGGAAGAGCAAAGGTGCAAACAGAGCTAGATGTTTGAAAGATGAAGAAAGAGGAAGAGTAAAAGAGGGGACAATGAGAGACAAGCAGATAAGTAAGGACAGAGAGATAGACTAACAGAGGAGACAGAGAGAGACTAACAGATGAGGGCAGAAGGACAGACAGACAGTGTGGTGGAGTGGGTTGAAAAGAGACAGATAGGAATAGAGGAAGACTGGTAGAAGAGGACAGAGAGAGACAGACAGAGAGAGAGAGAGAGAAAACAAGAGAGAGAGACGGAGTGAGATTGTCCGCATGTTTCTCAGGCTGCTTAAACTCGTTGGCACGCTCTCGTCCCCGGGGGCGGCTCAGAATCCCAGCAACACAAATTTTAGCACGACAGGTGTTAATATGTCCAAAAAACAACCTCTCACTTTCACACACATACACGCACACACACACACACACACACACGCTCACACACATACACACACAAATACATACACGGGGCATGTGAAGATGAAAGCATGGACACAATTTCACACAGTACCCTACACAGACACACACACACACACTGGTGCGAGTCCGAGGTGCCACCTGTCCATGTGGAGGCCCAGGTGGAGGACGGCTCGAGTTTCTCGGACAGAAACATGCAGTGAGCCGGCGCGATGGGAACGGCAGCTGCTTCCAGATCTCTCGAACATGAAATCATCTCTGGATCTGGGGACGGGCAGAAGGGCCGGACATGCAAGAGTGAAACACACTCATTTCTGTCTCCTCTCGGACACGGCATGTGGGAAACGCTATGTGTGTGTGTGTGTGTGTGTGCGTGTGGGTGATGAATTGGATAAAAACGACACTAATGAAAGGACATTATTACAGGACAACAGACTCCCCCTTGAGGACGAGAAAAGATATGTTTACCTAATTTGCATGTTATGGTTCATACTTGACTCCAGACAGACAGACAGACAGACAGACAGAGACAGAATGACAAATAAAGAGACATAGAGATAGACAAACAGAATTAAAGCATGCAAGTGCAGAGTCAGAGACAGAGAGAGAGGAAGGCAGACGGACAGATTGAAATAGCTATGAAGGAACAGACGGACAGAGACAGCAAAAGACAACAAGATATAGACAGTGAGACAGAGACACAGAAATAAACCCTGAGTCAACACATCCAGTTCGGAAGACAGACAGATGGACATGAACATGAAGGCGGATTAAAAAAAAAACAAAGTTGAGTTCAACTAGTGAGAGATAAAAAGAGACAGACAGAAATGTATACAGAAGCAGACACAGATGACTGGACAGACAGATCGAAAAAAAAAGACAACGAGAGACAGATTGAGACAGACAGGCAAAAAAAAAGAGAAATACAGAGACAAGTTTTGTGTTTTGGACATCAGCTCTTTTACAAATATGACGAATCATAAATTTCTGTTATGACTTTATAACAGCTCATAGATTCAGCGGCCAGATGTTCACTTTGAAGCCCTGACCTCTAGGATTAACTAACACACACACACACACACACACACACACAACGCACAACACACTAAACCTGTGGTTTGCCCTCAGCTGTAACTACTGTCAGAGCTGCAGTTACAAAAAAATAAATCAGGTCCTTCTGACCAATCGGAGAAGCACTGTGGTATAAAACCATATATCTTTTCGCATCTTTTCTCCTTCTCAGTACTTTAAAACACACAGATTTTCTTGGACGGCCGTCAATAAAACCATCTCCGTTTGTGTGAAACATCACTGGCGTCCGCTGCCGCTCACATTCATTTCCCATAAAGTGCTTTTTTTTTTTCTTTTTCTTTTCAGTGCGACTCTAAAACACAACAGTCTAAGGGAGGAGGGACGATTAACGCATAAAAGGCGAGCGAGGCTCGACGTGCTGATAATGCAGGCACATATATTCACACACTCACAAACTCACACACTCACCAGCTCTGTGGCTTCCCTCAAAGCCAGCAGCATGCAGAAAGAGAGGGAGAGAGAGAGAGAGAGCCAGGCTGGATATCTGATTGACTGTGATTTATTTCGGAGGGGAATTTCGCTTTGATGGAGCTGATTATGGCTGTGAGAAAAGCGAGCGCTGATAAGAGCCATCACACGCTAAGTGATTTTACTTAAGGAACTTTGGCAGGAGTGAAAAGAAAAAAAAAAGTTGAAATAAATAGAGAACTAAATGTACTCAGAACTGTACTGAAATCTCTCACTAGTGTTTTCCAGAAGTTAGGTTTATAGTAACCTTAAGTAACCTTAAGTGTTAAAGTTAACCTTAAGTAACCTTTTTTTTTTAAGTGCCTAGCAAAAAGTCTGGCAAAATCTTTCAGCTACAGTCCAACAACCAATCACTGATCATCATTGTTCCAACCAATTACTGATCACTATTAGTTTCAGCGACTAGTCACTGATCACTTATGCTGATGTTCTTGATGACAAATCACTAATAACCATTGGTTCTAAAGGCCAAGCACTATTGTTCCCAGTAAACAATCACAAAACGAATCACTACTGTTCTCAAATACCAAGCATTGGCGACTACTGTTTCTAAAAACTAATCACTGATCACCATTCTGTTATTAGTCACTAAGCACTAATTATTATTGTTCCTATAAACCAATCACTACTCAATATGGTTACCAAGGACCAATCACTGATCTCCATTTTTCCCAGCGACCTATCATTGATCGCTACTGATCATGACAACAAATTTTTACACACTAATGTTCCAGAAGGCCAAGCATTCAAACAACCAATCAGTGATCTAACTTTTTGCAATTGATCAATCACTAAGCTACATGGTTAGGTCTGACTGATCACTGATCTCCATCGCTTTTATTGATCAATCAGTGAATGACCGATCACGGTTCTACATAGTTTCCATTAAACAGTCACTGATAAATATTATTTGTGACACCAAAAACACTAATCACTATTGCTTCCAATGATATTTTACTGATCAGTATTGTTCCAATCGATTACTAATTACTAATAATGCCAACAGTAAATCACTGATCAGCATTATTTCTAACGACAAATTAATCCTGGGAACCAATCACCATTGTCTCAGAACCACAAATTACTAAATACTACCATTACTGATCACTAATGATTCCAAAGACCAAATAATCTTTGCTCCCAATTATAAATCAACAACTATTGTTCCCATTGGCCAGTCAATGATCAACAATGCACAGCAAATCACTGGTCACCACTGTTTCCAATAAAACAACAATGACTAGGTTCCCCAAGAAACCAATCACTGTTCATCACAGTTCCAAACCACAAATCGCTGATCACTTTTGTTCCCAATAACCAATCATTACTGTTTCACAAATCCTTCTTCTTCATGTAATACATTTGATATTATTATTATTATTATTATTATTATTATAAGTCAGTCTCTAACATCTCAGATTTGAGCACACAGTAATAACTTTAATTACTTCCCCTGAAAAGGGCTGGCAACACTGATCACAAACCATCTTTCTTTGCAGGCTTATGAACACAAGATACATAAAGCGGGTTGTGTGTGCGTGTGTGTATGTGTGTGTGTGTGTGTGTGTGTGTGTGTGTAGGGCCGGCTGCATTATTACTCTTTAATGCTACTGTCCCATATGTCTGCGCACAAATCGACTGAGCACAGATCACATTCCAGACCGAGTCTCACACAGCCAAAAAGCACAGAGAGTCACGAATCTCACACACAAGCCCAGATACACTGTCAACACTGCAATCTGTGCTGCACTGGGCTCTATACACGCAGCGGGGCCTTAATGCACATCTCATTCACATATACCCACACATTTAGCCACCAATCATTTCAAAACAGTTTTTAATGGATAGTGCAAAAGTTTGTACACCCCTGTTATTTTTTAATTTTTTTATTTGTTTGTTTATTTGTAATATAAAAACTATATTGTCTTTCTTCTATTTCATCAAACTGAAATCAAAGGTAGTGTAGATAGATTAATTGATTGATTGATTGATTGATTGATTGATAGAGTTGAGTGCAAAAGTTTTTAAACTGCAAAAATTTACTTTCTTTTTCCACCATACAGAAATCACAAGGGGGTGTAAACTTTTACAGACACATGTGCAGACAGCCAGACATAAAAGTACACAGAAGACATGCAGATAGATAGATAGATAGATAGATAGATAGATAGATAGATAGATAGAATTGAGATTTGTATGTGTATACACAATTTTGTGCACACTCTGTGCATGTGTTTCTCGATGCATGTGCTTGTGTAGATTTGGGTCCTGGGTGTGTGCAGGTGTCTAGAAATGTATGTGTATTTAAATGTACGTGGGGGTTATTTTAAACAAAAAAGAACAGTGCATAGAAATCAATTAAGTATTGGCCACTTTTCTGCCAATCAAACTAGTTTGGGAATATAGTAGTAACCTATAGGACTATTAATCCAGAATGAGAAAGAAAGGGAAAAAAAATGAAAAGAAAAGAAAGACTTAAAAAAAAAAACTCCACGTTAAGGGTTAATTGAGGTACATGTCGATTTTGGCAGGCGTCTCAAAGCCATATTTTGGGATTCTTTTGCACTTGTCGGAGGCCGTCTCTGTGTGGAACGCGCCAGGCGAGAGCCATATGCCGGGGTCAGCGTCGCCTGCACTGAAGCTACACTGCAGTCGCCCGCGCTCCCAGTCGCTCTGAAGCACGCGGCTCGCCGCGCCTGTAATGAATGCAGGACCAACAGGCGCTCCACCAGTTCTCATCTGTGCCAAACACCCAGCAATTACGCTCTAAAACCGCACAGCACGCATTCATTTAGGGAGAGAAAGACTAGGCGGCGGCTTGTGCCATATTAAGGTGATTGCTTTAACGCTCACACAAAAGGGAACTGGAGACTTGGATATTATCTTCTGCGACATATTCAAATGCAGCAGATCAACTGTTTCGGAAAGATCATTAGGCCCCAAACTTATTAAGATTACATTCACAATGGCGATGTTCCCTGCGTGTGGGGATGAGCCGCGAATAACGATCGCCTTTCCCTTTAACTGGTATTTACATTTGAAGTATGATTGTGGGTTTGAAATTGAGTCAGATGTCCAGTTCCCAAGAAAGGAGGATATCGGGGTTGAATGTGAAAATGTAGACGGTGCAAAACTCTGAGAGAGAGAGAGAGAGAGAGAGAGAGAGGTTGTAGTAGTAATAGTAACAGATAGGGTAAGTGGGCGGAATGAGAGAACGAAAGGGTTGAGGTGTCATAGATTTGGAGAGGGAAAAAGTGAGAACAAGGGAGTGTGTGTATGTGTGTGTGTGTGTGAGAGAGAGAGATGCAGTAATGGAGAAGTGTGTAAGAGTGAACTTGGGCTTTCCTAACTGTAGGGTGCAGCAGTAGGCTGTGTAAGACATCACTCTGGTGAAAAAACTGAAGCGTCCTCCGTCTCTCTGCCGGATTCTCCCGTCACGTCTCGGAAAAACTGCCCTAAAAATGACCATTTGCGACTCAGACGTGTTTAATATGCACTAAAATACAGTAAGGAAATTTTGCATTAGTATTGTTTGATGATTTTATTTTTTTTTCGTATATAAAAAATTAATGATTTAAATCTATCAAGGGTTTAAAATAACCTGATATTTATAAAAGTGTTAATATAAAAACAAACAAACAAATTGGCTGTGCCTTAAGACATTTTTAAACACTTGTTAAATATTGTTTAAAAAGGACATTTTTGTCTAAAATTTTTTTGATGCATTTTTGGTCATAAATACATCTAGTTTGTAATTCAAAAACTATTTTTAATATGAATCATAACCATGAAAATAAAATAGAAAAAAAATAATAAAATAAAAATGATCAGTGCATGACAGGGCAGAGATCACATCACTGTGAATTTTAAGAGTAATCATTTTTGGTGATTCTATTTTGCATGGGTGTATATATGTGTGTGTCCTGGAGGTACAATAATATTTATGTAAATAAACAAAAAAATATATATATTTTTTATTTTCATCTTAATAAATATGATTTAAAATAGTAAAAACACTACATTAGCACCATCAGAATGCTTTATAAAATCCAAGACATCTCTTTAATCATTTAACTAACAGCACCAATTTAGCATAACATAACGTAACGTAACTTAACATCACATTTCATAACATCTATGTTCTTATTAAATGCTTTCACACGGGCCACCTGTGTATTTGTTATTCTACGTTCTCTCTTTTTTTCCCCTAAAACATTTTGGCCTCTTGCCATTACGAAATGTTTTCTCCTCTGATCCGATCTCTCCCAGATGTAGCCTATTAGCCTGCTGTCATTCGCGATCAGCGGACGAGCGCGCGGCGATTAGCCCCTCCCAGAGGCGCGCTTATTGAACCTGGCGTTAACAGCACAACTCCGGCTTTCTTTCTCTTTCTGAATGGAAAGGAGTGCCGATCTCGAGCGTCTCGAGGGACGGATGTACGAAGTGAACACAGTAGCTTGAGTCCGTACAGCCCCTAATCCACCCCCCCCACACACACACGCACACATACATACACACCCCCACCGCCCAAGCCTCATCTCATGAACAATTCATAGGGATTATTATAAATCGGTGAATATCTTATAAATGAGGTCGGGGAACAGAGCTCGGGGTCCTGAACGCTGTTCTTGACACCAATCTCATCAGGTTGAACATTTCATAGCAGGGCCTAAAGATTTAAAACCTTTCGGTTATAATAAAGCGCTGGTATCCAGAAGGTTGTTAGTTTAAATCCTAAAGTTGAAAATTGCTTCGGCTGAAAATCCCATTCAAATAAAGGTATTGAAGTTTCTTATTAAAGGTATTTCCAGTGATTAAAATGAACGACATAGTTACATTTAATGTTAAGCATCCATGAAATCCTATTCCATTCGTTCCATCACATTGCTCTGGTTTTTCTCTTACTTACACAAAAACTCTTTTGTCATTATGGTGGGAAAAAAAAAAAACATATACTGACGTCACAAATCACTTACACTGGAGACTCCTTCCTTAAATGTGGAGCAGAAAATGTCAGTGCATTATTAATGGTTAACTTTCTGATAAAAGTAACTAGTTAGAGTACTTTTCTATTGCAGAAAATGAAAACTCCTTTGTGATTCTTCATGAATGTTGTTTTATTCAAGACTTTTATAATTATTCTACCATCATCACTCAGCAACGTTTGGCCCATGTTTTACCCCTGTCTCACCTATGCAGTTTTGCGCAGTGGCCGTAAGTACGGTTCATCATGATTCACCGTGAGTTTTAGCGCTGTGATTAGGTTTCCATCTCTCCGCGCGCGGAAAAAAACTGTATAGGTGAGATAGGGGTATAACAGCAATAATAACAGAGGGGGGCAAGTTATTGGGGGCAGGGCAAGGTGGGATGACTTTTACACACAATAACAGATTGGCTCAATGCATAAATTGTAAAAATAACGGATTACATTTTTGAAAAAGTAACTAAATAACTAAGTACTTAAATGGCGGACCTAACGCGTTAGATTACTTGTTACATCAAAAAATTAATCCAAGTACACTAACACAGTTACACCCAACACTGCATTTAAGACAGAGTACTGACAATGCATGTGAATTAGCTGTTACTATAAAAATTATAACCCGTTATAATGTAATATTAACCTATGCTTTGGTTTTGCTAATGAAAAATAACTCAAGGTTTAACAAAATTGTTAAAATGGGAGAAATCCGGGAAAACAAGGACTGATTTTGGATGACATTGTGTGTAAGAAAAAATTACAATTGTTGAATCCACACTTACATATACTGTAGCACATTTTGTTATCAGTTATTTACAATTTATTATTAATAATAATAACTGAAATGCTTAATAAGCAAATATGCTTTACATAACGGAATCGATTTATCACTAATATACAGTATATACATAATGAAAAAGTTGTAAAGCCGCAATTCATGGTTTTTTAAGTTATGTAGTATTTTCATAGGGCCATGTGTGAGTGCAAAAAGTATTAATAATTAATATGAGTTTAAAAGAAATACCAGATTTTCAAGTTCTGACTTAACAGCTTACTGTTATATATTACTATATATATTTTTTTTCTCTAAAATATTTACAATTTGTATATTGCTGTACACACAATGGTCTCCCTCTCTCTCTTTCTCTAGTATATTTTTATATATACATTTTAATGTTGTATATTTTTCTTCAATAATGTCAAACATCCACAGTCCCTTTGATTTCACTACCACATGTTTAAACTTTGTAATATTTCATTAAAAACATTATTATTATTATTATTATTATTATTATTATTATTTATTTTATTTTATTTAATTTTCCCCCCAAAAAATGTGTTCCAGATGCAAATCCGTCTCGAAACAAGTGACCTCGGATATTTACCTGACTCAAACGCTTGTTGCCAGTCCTCTGTTTGGGTTCGGACAAATCCAATAATTGCTTTGTTGGAACGGAACCCGAAAACAAGAGGCAATATTTGAGCGCAAATATTCCTCCAATTATCTTATTTAGTTTTTAAACAAGCACCAGAGTTGGGGAATTTTTGGAGGAAAAAAAAAAAAACAGGTAGTGCAAAAACAAAAGAAATTTTGATTGGATAAAAAAAGGAAACGACTCGTGTCTATTTTTTCGACTAATTTGAACTGCATAATAAAATATACATAACCCAAAGTCCTATTAGCTAAGCAATGTTGGATTAAGCCTGTTTATTTGTTATTATTATTATTATTTGCACCGTTTAATTTAAAGGCAAATGAACACTCTTAAAAGTTTATCCATCCCTGCAGTGTTTACTGAGCAAAACAACTTCTCTCTCTCTCTCTCTCTCTCTCTCTCTCTCACGCGCTCTCTTCCTCTCTGTCTTTCTCTTTTTTAATTAATCCAAACAACAGGGTTTCAATGATGGTTCAGGATTAATATATTCAATGCTCTAGTTTCATGATTTTTTTTCCTTTTTTAGCACGTGCCATATTTAATGTACAAACAACCTTTTATCCCACAGCATATTTTTTTTGTGTGATTTGGCACTCTTTCGTTCTGGACTCTGGCCAAATCTTTCATTAGGCTCTGGACATGAAATCAGTCGTGATTCATATATAAGTCAGACCAACTATTAATTCGTGATTGCTTACCTCGAGTGGAGTTAATAAAGACGATCCAGAATGTTCCGTAGTACACACCCATCTCATCTGCGGCGTGTGTGGTGTTAATGATTTGTTTTTTAGTTTTCAGGAAGCTATAAAGACAACATGCTTTGGTGTTATACGGAGGATGGAGGGTTTACGTCTTCATGCTTTCGCTCTCTCGTTCCTATTGCAATAAGTGGGAAAGCTACAGCTACTGTTTATACAGTCATGGGAATTTAGTTTAAGGAATGACTAAAGTAAGCAGAGCCTTGACGGTACATTGGTGACTCATCCCTTGTAATTTGGTGAAGGATATTGGAAACAGGACGGCCTCGTTTTTAAACAAAATACATTCCAGGCAAAAAAAGATGAAGAGAAAGCGAGAGAATATTTTTTTTTTACAATACGAGTTCTCTCCATCACTCAAGGAAGGTAAAGGCCAACACACATTTCCCTTGTGGCACGTGAAATCAAGCAGTCACAGCTCTTCAAACTGCTGCATCACTGGCAAGTGGAACACACCCAGAGGAAAGCGCTATTCGCCCACTTCCGCATAGATGACTTCACGGACATCCATGATTGGCTAGTGTTGCTGAGAAAAAGTTTGGATTTCTTTGGATTGAAATTTGGATTTCTAATATATAATAGCTCTTTTAAAAGCTCTTATAAGAGCTTTTTTTTTTTGCAATGATTAATGTTTTTATGTCCCAAGCCTAATTAAAGGAATAAAAATAATAAATAAAATGAAAGAATTAGTGGAAGTTGAAAAGTTATCAGCACCAATGGGAATAATAATAATAATAATAATAATAATAATAATAATAATAATAAAAATAATAATATGTTATGCATACTTTTTGTATACTTTTTGACTGTATAATATTGTATATCATATTTTCTGTATTTTTTGTTATTTTTTTATATTATTTGATTCATCATTAATGCCGTACACGTTTTTACTATATAGTAAATATATTAATACAATAGTAAACATTGCATTATTTTATATATTATATTATTTAATTATATTATTAAATTGTATTATTATTATTATTATTATTATTATTATTATTATTATTATTTCTCCATATTCATTAGTTTTGTTTTGTTTTTTACTTGCAAAATATATCTTTATGCCTCTGATGTGAATAAATTTGTTGGTTGTTTCTAACCACTTTCCATTATGATATGATATATTAATTAATATTAATTTCACAGATTCAACGTTTCACACTTCAAACAATCATAAATAGATTCACCTTTGCTTAACCGTTTTACACTGTTTTTATGAAGTTACTGTAAAACAAGCCTTAGTGCGTTTCTGTATCGCTATAGAAAGCGGTCCCAGATTATTGTTTACAGTACTCTCCAAACAGCTGAGGTTACAAAGTCACGGCAATTGGAGGGAAACTGATAATAATAACACATCAGGATTCAGGCACGGCACGGCGGATGACTCGTCCAGCGCGGCTAAACTAAGTGGAGCCTCTTGAGCTAAATAGGTTTTGCTGTACACATAATGAGAAACAATCGATGATGCTTTGGCTTGACATGCGGCACAAATACAGAGATATCCAGTTAGGAAAACGCTTGTAACGAACAGGGATGTGTTTACAGGGTCTTATCAAACACACCCTGCAGCGAGATGTCAATTTATTGTTGGGGAGTCGAGTTTGAGATTTGGGGAACATAGAAAAAGAAAGGAAAGGACAAGATCATGTGGAGAATAAAACAAGATGAGACATGCTGTTATGGAAGAACAATCAACAGTAATCTGGTGTGAGGTGTCACTGTTACCACAAGGTGTTGATTATTAAAAAAAAACATATATATATATATATATATTTATATTTGTATATTTATTTATTTATTTATTTATTTATTTTTATTTTCATAAAATTGGGCAAGTGCTTCCCAGTAATTATTAAAATGTCTATTAATTAAACTACATCACATTGTACTTTTTATATATCTAAAGTTACAATTAATGTTGTTAAACATCCACAAAAAAAATCTTATCACTTTTGTTATAGCAGCTATAAAGTTACTATGAATAAATTCAGTTTGTTAACCTCTCTGACACTGGAGACTCCTTCTAAATATAAAATAAATATCTCAGAAAATTTCATGTTACATGAATAGAAAAGCAGTCTTCACTTCAATCAGGACTTCAGTAGTAACATGCTGTATAATGCATTCAAGTCAAACTGGGACTTTTGATTCTGCAGAATAACAGAAAACAGTTATGAAAGGAAAAACTCCCTTTATTCCTCTATAAAAATCCCTGCTGCACTAATGCACTTGGATGCCATCAAGGTAGAAGGTTTTCTCAGTACACAGGAGAGCCATGATCAGACTGCCTGCTTCATGTCTGAACCGCTGGCCTCCCAGGAACTCCTTTAATAGCCCAAATATGTGAACATGGCTTGGAAAGAGGTCAGGACTGTAGAGGAGATGTGACAATAACGTCATGTGAAACTGCTGTTGGTGAATGATTGTGCGCACAGACAGATTCTGTAGCCTCTTCCGCAAGTTTTGGCAAGTTATCCATCTAATTTTTAAGGATCGAGGTCTTCCACTCACTGAATGTTCATGGGATTGACTGCAGTGGGCTATGGGTGATGTTGGCTGGGATCATCATTTTTGCATATATGGCATTCTTTGAAAGATCTGCACTATTCACAAGAAAGTTAATCACAAGTCCCGGTTTGACTTGAACACCACACAAATCAAAAATTTTCCAATCATTACAACGACCAAAGCCTTCTTTAACTGTTTTTTTTTTTTTATTATTATTTGATTTAATACAATAAATTGGTAAATAAAACCTAAAAATTATATTTTTAGAATTCACACTAATAAATAAAATGTTTCTCAGGCATGCCAAGTGTAGTATTGATTGTTTTTTTTTTTGGCTGTTATATTTTTTCTGCGCTCCGTATTTATTTGCTTAAAACCTCCTCAGGCAAAAATGAGCAAGGTGCTTGACCTGTTATGAGATTTTACTATATTTGTAAGTAATCAGATGTTTACAGCAGCCCTAGTTTCACTATCGATTTCATTTATAATTTATCTATCAAATAAGACCTTAATGATATTTTAAATGAAAAACATGGAAGCAACCTTGGAAGTTGATTTAAATATCAGGTGTTTACCTCATACTCATTCCATACTTTTTGTTTTTGTGCTGCAACATTTATAGAAACCGCAGTTCATTTTGTATTTTGCCAGTTTGAATCCTGATACAAGACCAGCGTATCGCAACACGTCGGTGATACATTGCTGGAATTTAAATAGAATACGTCGTGATATATTTTCAATTTGCTTGTGCCTGGGTTCTGTATGGTGCACCTTAACCGTCTCGCTTCACGTAGCTTATTTGCCACATATGGCAGGCGCCGACCTTTTTATTCCTCCTGCTTTTGCTGCTATTTAAATAAGCATAGAGTTCCAGCGCTCCTTTTAGCCTTGGGCCTGCTACCCATCACGCATTTATTATTACTTACTGTGAAGGTGAACTTACTCCGTTTCATATTATCATAGTAATTGAGCGTTTATGTGTGTATTTCCCAGCACTCTTCTCACTCGCCGTGTCCCCCTTGCAGCGTTCAAACTCTATACACCTGGCTAATATAGTCGAAGAACCAAGTTTCAACCCAAAACACGTGTTTACATTTTTTTACTTCAGGTTTGATTATCACTGTATTTGTGAGCTCGTGTTCCTGAGTCTGTTGTGTGCCTCAAAGAAGAGACACGCCGGTGAGTAACTGCTATAGATAAGCACGGAAATCTTCCATCAAATCGTCTTTACGACAGTTTATGGTCGCCGTCAGATGACATTTATATATGGCGTTTAGTGGGAGGCCAATGAAAAGCCGCCTCGAAAATAAAGTCGGCTATAATTCACGTCATCTAGCCGTCAGCCTTACATTAATATTATGACCGTATCCGTCACACGGGCCATCTATTACACACAGATGCGGTTCAACATTGTTTGGCGTGACATAAGAGAGGATATTACTCTGACGGGAGAGCGACGCCGGCCCAGAGCGGCACATCAGGTGAAAGCAAATATGACAGGGGCTATTCAGGATCTGAAAGACTGTCATTTTAAATAGAAATAATGTCACTAGATTTAAAGAAAATGACAGTAAGTGCTCGTTATATGTAAAGGAAGAACAAACTATGACATCATGTGTTGCTGTTGCAGAATCATAATAAATAATTAACGATGTGGTGCAGATGTGTATTATTTGTTTTTTTAATACCACAGCAATTTGGTAATGATCACAATTGATCAAAAGTGCATTTCCGTTTGTTTTCCCGAGTGCCTTTATTATTATTATTTTGCTCTATTCTTTATTACCTAATGTGTTCACCTATACTGTAGATGATTAGCCCTTACTTTGCATCTCTATATACAGTAAACCATGCTGTTTGTTTAATTGCAATGTCTTATCAAGCTTTTTTGTTGAGCAATAAACTGGGTTAAACCCATGCTTTTTTTTTTTCGAAATCTTTGATATACTGTATAAATGCTTTTTCTTATGCTTTGTCCCTCTTCATTCTAGCTCACCACATCATTGTCACATCTTGCTCTAAAAATTCCTCAGGATGTGACACAGGTTTCATGCCGGTTTCATGATGGCTGACCTTCCTGTCACAGCTCTCCCATTTTTCTAAACGGGTGTGCATGCAGTGGTCGAGTTGTATAGGGGCGTAAGGTTAAGGGTCTTGCCCAAGGACCCGACAGTGGAGCCCCAGCAGTGGACATTCCATTTTATGTGGAAATATGTATTATCCCAGTTTACTGACTTCTTTTCCTATAAAAAAAACGAACAGCCTTAGAAATGATTTAGGAAAGGTAAATCAAAACCCTTGCTTTTCTAAAGACGTAAAAAAACGCACTGAAAATGGAGACTCCTTCCATAAAGACTGTTTTCTTACAGAAATCACCGCAGCATCAGTAATAATATACTTTATTTATTCATTTATTTATTAATTTATTTGTTATTCTTTTTTTCTTTTTTTTTTTTTTGAAAATGCAATTTATGTGGATACAGGGAAATTAGCAGTTAATTCCCTGGAAATTAGCAATTACTATAATAACAATATTGTGTTTAAAAAAAAAGATGCATTGTGATTTGCCTTGTAGCACTGTCACAGAAAATTAATCGACACCTTCTGACCAATCGAAATGGAGAATTTAGCAGCGATGTGGTAGGAATGTTAATTAATGAAATATTTTAAAATGAGATTTTGCCAGCGAGTTCTACACACCAGTGACTTTCCTTCTGTCCTCATGTTCTGTTTTCTGTTGGTGTCCATTAACTTCCTGTTTTTCCCCTCCATCTTCCCCACTTGTTTAAGGAACAATATCCCTCGCAGCAGCATGCCCTGATGCATATTTAATAAACCCTAGTATATTCATATTACTGTGGGAGGTGAAGCAGCCCTTCTCCGCTCTCTGTGGCTCCGGCGTCTATCAAACGGGAGCTGATTCGCTATGCCAAGGTGCCTTGCTCGCAGTAATTTATTTGCTCTGCCCTCTTGCTCTAATGTTACAAATGAGAAATGGTGAAATCTCTGCCGTAGCAAATCTCCCCGCCGAACCCCTGTCGCTGTCACAGTGCCGCAGAGGAATAAGCCGCCCCTTTAAAACGTGTGTTGATTTTCCATACTCCAATATTGACTAAGCGCCGGCGTTTGATGTATGCCTTACTAGGCCATGCAAACTCACCGGCAGGGCTTAACTTGTTAGTTCTGCCTCTGCCGACTGTGCGGGAATGGCCGCCGTGCCCTCTGATATTACAATTGACTGTTCGGATTGACCCGCTACAAGTTTACTCTTTTTCTCTCCGGGTCTCGCTCGTTTTATGTCAACAGATTCAGAGAGTTAAACAAAGCTCCGAAGCTATGGTTACTGAAACGTGTTGGGTTTTGTTTGTTCTTGTCGAGCTGAAGTTTATGGGAAAATGCCGTAAAGAAGCTCCAGATTCCGTGATTAATCGTTATATGTTATTATACGAGGTAAACAATGGAGCTTGGGAATTCAGAGCCTCGGCCCTAAATAGGAGAGCGGGAAACAGGGGTTTTGTGAACAGGAAATTGTTTATACAGGAATGTTAAGTGATACCTCCATGCAACTGAGATGTAGGGTCGTCATCTCTCTCTCTCTCTCTCTATTTCTCTCTCTATCTCTCTCTCTCTTTCTCTCTGTGTGGCGGATTTAAAAACTTGAATAGTAAATCAAATCTCTGTTATGTTTGATTTGTTTAATGATAATTGGGGTGATATTTCTGGTTATGAAACATGAGTTCCAGAACAATCATTCTGTCCTAGCTTCTTATCACTACACTTTACTTTTTAATATAATCCGGATGTTCAAGCTGGAATTGTGATGAAGGTGTAAAACTGATTGACAGTTACAGAAGACTTTAAGCACAGTACATTGATGAGACTCTTAGCCTCGGTAAAACATTGAAAGGGTGCAAAGGTTTTAAAGAAGGCTGTATGTACAGTACATGAATAGTGATCTCGGCCTAGGAGGCTTGTGGCCTGTTCATACTGGTGAACATTCAGCTAGTGGAACACTTGATCCTTGAAAATACTATGTTAAAAACTTTGAGAGAAATATCACTCTGTACACACAATCATTTACCAACACCACTTGAACATTACAGGAATTCGGCTGGGAGTTATTGCCACATCTCTCGTACAGTCTTGACCTCGCTCTAAGCAATTTCCATTTAAGGAGTTCCTGGGAGGCCAGCGTTTCCTATGTCAAGCAGGCAGTTAAAGTATAAAAATGGCAAGATTTTTACCACATTTTGTCCTCGAGTAAACTTTCAGCACCATGAACCACCAATAAGCGATTGACGTTCCCTAGTGGGCGAAAGGGTAGTGTGCGTTTCCATAGGCTCACACCTACAGTATATCTGGGGCGAGGCCTATGCCTGGAGGCAGAGAAACCTATAAGCACATGCTGACCTGGAATCAGAAATGGGGCGCCTACAGTTTTGAGGTCGCTGCTGAAGTGAAATCTTTTGGCTTAATATGATTGTGGATTGCTCACCTTCTTGTGTTATGCAGTGTATCCAAGGATACAGTGATAACATTGATCCCAACAAGGACAACATGGAAAAACTCGAAAAAGTTCAACGTTTTTTACAAGTAATATATTTAAATTATAAACAGATTGCAAGTATTCTGGTTTATCTAGTACAATAGCAATAAGTGAAAAAGATGTACACTTTTAGCTAAATAAAGAGGTTCTTTTAGGGTTTTTGGAGGGTTCATTTTTCTTATAATCCTTTCTGAAAGGGAAAAGTGTATACTTAAAAATTCTCCCACAGGGACAAACCCAACACCCTGTGGAGTTCTAGATTTACCCTTTTCATAATAGCTTTAACGTATGACCTACTACACCACAGTGTATTCCTCAAAGGTTCTTTTGAGTGGGTAATAGTTTAACATTCTAAAGAAATAAGGTTCTTTAGATATTAAGAGCCTGAAAGGAAAAGCCCGTTATATAAGCCGTACGTGTTCTCCCAGCAGGACTGATTGACAAAACCCTTTCATGTTCTAGATTTAAACATTTCACAACACTTTATGAGCTATGACAGATGGTTGATAGTCCCATACTCTTCGAATAAAAGTCCCTAAGGTTCTACTTAGTGTTCTAAAGATAATTTTTTATTTTTACGTAAGGCTTTATCTGAGAGTTGTATATATCTCCTGTCGTACATATTATAGAACCTTCAAGATGTATTCCTTCAAAGATAGAGCTACCCTTTGCCATAATATTACTTTAGAAAATTAAATAGTTTCTACTTAAGACCCGGCTCTTGTACATACAGTAGATCCTAAAAAGGATACTTATAAAGAAATCTAGCAAACCTGGATTTTATGTTGTTTTTTTACCTAATAAGGTACTGTATAATCTGCAGTACTTCATACTATATATTGCATAAAGGTGTTTTGAATGAGTGATAGGTCTGCTTTACATTTAAAAGGTTCCATGAATGGTTAAAAGGTATACAATCTTAAATGAACTGGTCTCTCAGAAGTTCTTTGAATGGTTCATTCTAAAGGTGTTTTTAGGGTTCTAGATCTAAGCTGCCTCTTAAGTGTATCTGACCTACTGTATTACTCCCTAAGAAAATATAATTGCTTAAAGGGTCTTTGGATGGTTAAGGGTTTTACACTTTTAGAATACAGTGTTCATTGGGTATAGTTGAAGTTGGAAGTTTACATACTCTTAGATTGAACTTATGTTAACAGACTATACTGTAGTCTTGGCATGTCGGTTAGGACATCTACTTCATGCACGACACAAGTTATTTTTCCACCAAATGTTTACAGATAGAATATTTTACTTACAATTAACCAATATCATAAAATAGGGAGGCCTACTGTACATACTGAATATCTAAAATTCCAGCAACTTACTGTACCAAACTTGTTAAAGGCAACTTTAAACATTTGACCCAATTTAAAGGCAATGCTACCAAATACTCATTAAGTGTATATAAACTTTTAATGCATTGGAAATTCGATGAAAGAAATTAAAGATGAAATAAAGCTTTCTCTCTATTATGCAGTACTGTATAAATTAACTTTTGAATTCAAGCTTAACTTGGGACTTTAACTGTAGATGATAGTTCTACTTAAAGAGTACTTTCAAAAATGTCCATCAGTGGTTCTTTGGATGATTAATGGTTCTAGCTTTCTTAATAAGATATATGTAAGGTATTCTCTAAAAGGGAAGCATACTGTTACTTATCAAAGTTCAAGAAACAACACTTTTTAGGTTTTTAGAGTTACTATTGCTCAAGGGTTATTTGGCTGGTTAATGATTCGTATCTTCTAAAGTGGTTCGATGTAGATTTTTCATTTTAAAAGAAAACACCTCTCTTGTTGGTTCTACTTAAAACAGAACCTTGAGGAGTTATCTCTAGAGGAGCCAGAAATCCTTAGAATGAACATTGCAGTATGGATGTTAGATGTTTCAGAAGTAAATAAAGTTCTCAAAGGCTCCTTGAATGCTTAATAGTTTAACACTAGAAGAAGTGTTTAGTTGAGATGGTTGACAATTCCACAATCTTAGATTAAAATGTACCTTATGGGTTCTTTAACTAATAAAATATTTGGAGGATCAAAAAATTCAGCCAACCAACCATCCAACCATCTGAGCAACCAACCAACCCTCCAACCAACCCCCAAAAAATGTTGTAGTAAGACCTATGAGATCTTTTAAAAGATCTGCTAAAAGGTACTCTGTTCTGCTATATACAGACAAAAAATTCTTAGATAGGCAAATTTTGATGATGGTACATGAGGGGCTTTTTTTCTTTGTAGTGGATGAGTTTTGAATAGTTATGGTTTTGGTTTTGGGTGGGGTAGGTTTATGTGGCATTTCCTCATGACTTAATTCACTTAAAATAAAAAAAATCCTTGTATCCTTGTCTATAAATGTATATTTTGTAGAATTCTATTGTGTTTAATGTTTTTTTTTTAGGGTGGGTAGTTCTAAACACTTTTTTCTTTCTTTCTCAGAGTTCCCTCCTTGTTTCAACCTTCACCAGATGCTTTTCTTATTTTTCGCTCCTTGTGTTGACGTTTTGTTGTTTGACAGGACTCTGTCCCAGGTTCCGATGTGTGTTTAAATTAGAGCCGAGGTTGTTGGCTTTAAAACTATGTGTACGTATGCGTGCTTGCTGCTTTCCCAGGCTTTTCTTCAGCCTGCCAGGCTAAGTGTGGCTGACCCTGCACTAACACACTTTTTCATTATAAATCCCTCTCTTTGATTCCTGAGCCAGCCTGTAGCTCTTACAAACTGTTTACGTTGCCCCTGAAAATGAGTTTGAATTATATGTTTGTGCAACAGATTCCTTCGGTGGACTTTAGTTAAATGTTTGCACAGGACAATTAGTTATCATTGGTGAAAATTACTGGGACCTGAAAGAATGTGTTTCTCTAGGGCTCCAAACAAAAGTAGCCATACAGCGTGATAATACTCTATACAAATGTGAACAAAGCTGTAAAAATGGATATGTAGCATGACAGTTTAGCGGGGACATACAGTATGCACCAAATATCCTCCTTTGATATTGTGACGTTTGTAAATATTTCGATTATTGCATGTGCCTTAAGAAACATAATCCCATGAGAAAGGTGAAAAAAAATGTGAACAATTATTCACTTTACTTCATAGTAGACAGTACTCAGATTACAGTACAAGCATGTTGCAAGGAGTTATTACTAAAACTCAGCCTCAGACGTAACTACAGAACAAAGAGCTGGATCCAGTGCTTTTCTTTTTTTATAAGATTCTGATTCTGAGCCATTTTTTTAATTATACATACACTGATCAGCCATAATATTTTGACAACCCGCCTAATATTGGGTAGGTCCCTCTTTTGCCACCAAAACAGTAATGACCCTTCCTATTGGAACCAGCATCGACCCTTTCCTCAATTTGAGCTACACTAGCTCTTCTGTTTTGATCGGATTGCACGGGCCAGCCTTCACTCTCCATTTTCATCTGTGAGCCTCGGCCACCCATTACCCTGTCCTCAGTTAACCGTTTTTATTCCTTGGATCACTTTTGGTATGTCCTGACCACTGTAGCCGGTGGACATCCCACAAGAGCTGCTGTTTTGGAGTTGCTCTAACCCAGCTGTCTAGCCATCACAATTTGGCCCTTCTGCAGTAGCTATATTTTTAATATCTCATTACAATGGCTCCTGGACGTAGGTGAAATATATTAGGCAGCAAGTGAGCCTTTTTTCCTTGTTGATGGTGATGTGTTGAAAGCAGAAAAAATGGGCAAGCATAAGGATTTGAGTGACTTTCATTAAGGCTAAATTGTGATGGCTAGACAACTGAGTCAGAGCTACTCCAACACTGCAGCTCTTGCGGGATGTTCCCAGGCCTCAGTGGTCAGGACATTCCAAAAGTAATCCAAGGAAGGAAAACCAGTTAACTGGTGGTTAACTGTCTAGACCTTTTTAAAAAACATTGTCTCGAATGTTTATACTCAAGACAAGCCTGGCAACCCAAGTGCCACAAACTGCACAGAGGTGATTTTTATACTCTGATTGCGTGTCCCAGAAAATTAATTAAGCATGTGCACAGCTCGACTATGAATATCAAGAACTTTCCAATTGTAAACATTGACATAACTGCATTTTTATGCTATTGTATGAAGCACGCAATACAAAAACCTCTCCATGTCGAATGCACACACACTCACTCAAATAGGTTTGGATATTAGCATTGTATCTTTTTGAAGAGGCTCATCACAGAAAAAAAAAATAAAAATCTTGTTTATTAACCCGATAAAACATGAGATTGCATTTAATAACATTCAAGTAGGTCAGACACCAACCACAGCATGCACATCTAATCTCTAATCAAACTGAATATTCAATTCAAGTATGTCTTTTCTTTTTATCTCTTCTCTCTCTTTCTCTTATTCTCTCTCTTTTTTTCGTTTATCAATGATCAGGTTGCTTGTCATATTCATCTAGATATTAGGCTCATAACAAGGAGTAATGAGCTATATTCATATGTGTGTTTTGGTGCACTTAAGCACAAGCTGGAAAATGTCGAACTGAGTGTCTTCTTCCGATGACCCTGTTTACTTTTAAATAAATTTAAATATATGAATCTTTCCTCTGTTTACGTTTTACCCTGTACACTGTGCTGATTTCTTGATAATGGTCCCATTTAGCTCTTGTAACTTTTAAATTGAATTTTTTTTTTATTGACTCTATGAGAGCATGTTCTTACCATTTAAAATGTGTCAGTCCACTCCAGATAAGTAGTCACAGGGTTTATTGTAGCTTTAAGCCTAAAATGATCAAATAAACAAACAGCCTAGCATCCATGGGAATAGCAGTGCGAAAGTCTTGAGCCCTCCTCATGTTTTGCTTCCCCAAAGTCAGACCTATATTTTAAATACAGTCTTAAAGGAATAGTTCACCATGCTTTTTTTTTAAACAAGTTTTTGGCTCTCATTTTTAGTCCTGTCCCTGTACCTGAGCAGTTTGAAATAAATATTTGTTAAGCCACACAGTAAGCTTTGAATAATTTACAGTATATATATATTTAAGAGCTTCAATAACGTAGACTAAAAACAAGTCTACTATTGGAATAGTTGAAGTGTATTCTGTAGTGAAGGAGTGCAGAAAGTTTAAGAAGCCCTAATCTAAAGCATTGCTTATCTGTAATGTTTGATGACCTGCAGGCCAGAGCCATCTTTAATCAGAATCACCTGAGCTTCATTGGATGCCCATCAAAAGCCTGAACATCCTGTGGAGAAAAGTTGGCTTGGTGTTATAAATAACCCTGCACATTCATGGCCTGCAGATGACAGGAAGACCCGAGTGGAATGTCCTCTTCTCCCAAACGGAAATTACTATCTCGTGATTTCCAAAAAAGGGTTTTTTTTTTTTGACTGGATTGTTTCAAGGCTGAAGGAGGTGCGACGCCTCTCTGGAATCAGCTCTGGCAAAGAGCTACCTCAGCTCGAAACTGGGCCTGCTTTGCTTCCTGCACTGAAACATTTTCATTAAGCCCCAGCCGGCATTGTGCTGTCGTTTGAAGTGGGCGCTGGACTGCGATGAAGCGCTCCTGCCACATGACTTGCAACAGGATGTCTTATTTTATCATGGTCGCATCTCTGGAGATGATCTCTCGTTGGCACAGAAACGGCAACGAGGTCTCCATATGGAGGCAGCGTGCAAAATGTGTATGGATTGAATGGCGCTGCCCAATAGAAGAGGGGAAAAAATCATAAGGATTAAAAAGACCAAGACTGGGCAGTTTGATGGATTTTGTATCATTGAAGTCATAATACGGGCCAAACCCACTAAGCCCCTTCCTCACGCTTAGTGTTAGGGTTTCTCAACTTTTTAAAAGAGTCTCGTTCATTTATCTGGATTTTTATGATTTTTTTTTTTTTTTTTTTTACAGTAGGCACGCTTTAGGAAGAAAGCATGCCTTTCCTGGGCAATAAAGTTTTGTTTTTTTTTGGTCTCTACACAAGAGACATGTATATGGTTAAGGAATCAACATATCAAATCTGATCTCTAAAATAAAGTATTACTCATATTATGAAAAGAAAAATGAAGGTATTCTAATAGAAAATGAATTCTATAGGATAGCACTATATAATGATGCTTGTACCAGAGCTGTTACTCTTTTTATTTTTTAGGTATGACGAATATACTGTATGAAGGCAAAATCTTCCTTCTGGACATGCTGTTACTCTTTTAATTCCAAAATGACCCATTTGTGTTTGACTGAACATTTCATCAATAAAACCCCCAAATTCCCTTATTTATTAAGTGTAGTTAAGAAATAAAGAAGCTAAATCCAAAATGATACTGAAGAAAAAAAAAAAAAACACATAGCCGTTGATTTCCATGATAATAAAATGCCTTAGATCTGAAGAGAACCATGTGGTCAATGAAAAGATGTCCAGTTCCTCGCCAACTTTTACTGGACCGCTCGCTTTTTGGATCTGAAAATGCCAATGGCACATGAACACTATAATCGACGCAATTTTCATAACATCTTCAACTTCCGACACATAGAACCACATCCAGCTGGAACCCAAGTCCAAGCGCAGAACTCGGCCTGGTGTCAAGTTAAGCGTCCAAAAAACTGTTAATAATGCAAATCAAAGATGATTCTGCATTTCAATTGCCTGTGCTTTCTTTCTTTCTTTCTTTCTTTCTTTCTTTCTTTCTTTCTTTCTTTCTTTCTTTCTCTCTCCTTGCTTTTTTTTGGCCTATCTTCTTATTTACTTTGCCTTCACAGAAAAAAATGGTTATTCTGAAAATAAATGAATAAATAAATAGCCAGAGATCAAATAGAACCTAATATAAAGGGGCAAAGTCAAATATCTCTTATAGTTGTAGTCTTGCCACAGGAACAATAATAAAAAATCCTGTAGTTTTAAAACTTTTTAAAAGAGCAAAGAAAAAGGAAAGCACTCTGAGTGCTTAGAATTGTTTACAAAAATTTAAAACACAGTGAAGAGTAAAAAAGATAAGTGCATTTTCAATGTTTGTTTGATTGTACACTTGTCCTTTATAGGTTCCAAACACCTGTCATCTTCTTCTTCTCCTTTTTCTTCTTACCAATATAAACCAGTTTATACATTATAGATCTAATTAAAATAATTCTTTAGATTGTGTAAAGCTGCTTTGCGACAATGACAATTATCAAAAGCACTATACAAATAAAAATTTAAATAAAAAAATAATTAGACAGAAACGTAAGTAAAATTATTTTCTAGTTTGACTGAAACCTTTTTCATGGCACATTATATTATGAATGTTGTGTATTTTATATATATATATATATATATATATATATATATATATATATATATACACACATTTTTTTTCAAATTATTTTTTCAAACCAATTATATTATATTATATTATATATTATTATATTATATATTACATATTATTAATAATGATAATAATAATCACCATTATAATCATAATCATAATAATAACCATAATAATAATGCATTCTCAGCATCTCAGATTTCCAGGGTTAAGTATTGCAGTTGTTTAACTTAATTTACAGTTCGACTATTCTGAAAATTGGCACTGCAAATTACAGATACCACAAATTTTGCCTGATTTACATTAAATGTGTGTGTATAGAATGTGTGCATATAATCCTTATACAGTACAATGCCTGGCCAAAATTTCACCACCAGGGTCATGGAAGGCCTGCAGCCTCTCCCAAGGGATGGAAGGAAAACCAGTGAACTGGAGACAGGGTCATGGGGGCCAAAGCTCACTGACATGCATGGGATAAAAGTCTGGCCTATGTAGAAGAGCTACTGCAGCACAGATTTCTCAAAAGATTAATGCTGGTTCCCACAGAAAGGTGTCAGGTGTCAATAGCATCGCTATTTTTGGTGGCAGAAGGGTGGACCTACTCGGTATTAGGTGGGTGGTCATTGGCTGATCAGTGTATATACTTGTTTAAATGTTAACTCAGTTACAAATGTTAAACATTAAAATTTTATTGGCTCATTAGTTTCCAGAGAAAAGATGCTTAATTGATTATATAAATTGCAACAATCTCATTTCCCATCTCGTCTGTTCCAACTACTCAGCATTCAGCATCACTAGTATAATGATCGCCGGCCTGATCATCATCATCATCATCATCTCCATCTGTTTCTCACTGGTTCATGCCTTAAGTTGACAGTTTTTTTCTCCTTAAATAATTCATACAGGTGGGTCACTGTATGGCTTAACAAACAAAAGAACATTTCTCTGAAACTGCTCAGATATACAGTGGGGACTGGACTAAAAATGAAAGCAAAAACCTTGCCAAAACGATCAAGCCAAAAAAGTCCTTCAGGAAGCCTGGAGAACTGCTCCTCAAGAACTACATTAAAAATACAAGAAAATCTGGCTAAATATGAAGAAATCAGGGATGGCTCAAGATTTTTGCACGGCACTGTGTACAGTATATGTAGATACTACATGTAAATGTAGTAGCTGTAAGCGGCATTAATCTGCTTTAATGCCGGAGTGTGAGCTTCTCCAGACGTGCCTGCTAAGCCCACTGTTTGACTGCAGCCGCTTAGAAATGAAACAGCACCACTTAAAATCGAATCCATCACCGGCTGTGTTTAAACGGGCTGCCGTGTTCACTTACCTTCTGCTAAAGAGTACGGTGAAATATTAATAACACTTATCTGTAAGTATTATTAACTTCAGGAAGCCTGAGGAATTTCTAACGTCTAAACCAGCGTCGATCTTTTACACTGAAACCTAATGGAGATTGAGAGCCGTTACAGCGACGACTCATTGAGTGGAACGCAGTATCAAAATCCTCCCTGTTAACATTTCATGAGCAGCACCGTAGCGCTGTACGATTTTTTTTTTTATGCTTTAAAAGTCCAACCTTAATTGACACCTAGAGGATTTGATTCTCTTTTTACATCCTCGCCTCAGTGACCTCACCTTGTCTGGTTGCTTCTGATCGCCTATGTATATATGTGTGAGATGAAGACTGAGACCTCTTTTGACACATCTCTGGCTCCGCGTGCTTAATTCGTCCCTGGGCTCCTGTTTCGAGTTTGATTGACACAGAGGTCTCGCCACTGTGACGGCTCAGCACTACGGGGCATTCTGAGCTAGCACGAGTTTGTTTTGTATTTATAACTATAATAATAAATATACTAATAATTAAAAAGAAACAATATAAATAATACATTTGTAATAATATCTCTGACTGCAAAAAAATATTCACTGCCTCTGAGATAAACCATTAATGTCGTATTCTAGCCGTTTGTGACTGATCGACGGCTAGCCAGGTGTTTATTCCTCACTGAGGTGCTACCTGATTTTCTCTCAGTTTTACCCCCGCCAGCCCGTCACCAGAGACAGATTTAATTAACGTAATGATCAAAGCAGGAAAAGCAAGTCGGACCCCGAGGTTAGAGCCCTGATGAGCCGGCGTGCTCGGCTAATTATTTAGCATTAAGGTAGACAGACTAGCTCAGAGTTGACTACTTCAAAAAGGCTTGATTAGGTTTGCTTACAACAGCTTTGTGCCTGGAGTAGAGCGACATGACATCAAAACATCAGGGAAGATAAGGAAGCGTGTGTGTTGAGTGGTGCCACAGGTAACTCGGAATCCTTTCTGACAGCGGTTGTTTACATACACGGATGTGACGGATGGCTTTAGTGAGCAATTTGTGGCAACTTTTACCTCAGCATGGGTGAAATATGTAGGGCAGAGAAGCACAAGTAAACACCTGCTCTTCTCCCAGCGGCTGTTTCTATGCTAACGTCAGGGGGAAAATATTATACTTTAAAAAAAAAAAAAAAAAAAAAAATTTTTCATAGATAAAATTAATCCCTTTTTAAAGGGGATGCAACATTGCCAAGATGGATACATTTATTGTCATAATTAGGTCGTTAACACTTCTTTCTTCACCAATGAAGGTAATTTTAGCCTCATGGCTGAGTCAAAACAAATGAACTTTGCTAACCTAGAGAAAAAAGTTTGTTGCTTAAAAGTTTGTGGTTTGATATTCCAGACAGTGATTCTCAATTCATGAAAGAATAATTGAGTTGAGCAATAGAGATATAAAAATGCTAGCAGATAAAAGGTGCTCTATTGTTATTTCGAAAACTAGCACATAAAAAAATACTAGTGTACATCTCTTCATAGTTCTAGCATATAAAACTATACTAATTTTTTTTTAGTACTTAAACAAGCAAGTGAAAAGAAAAAAATACACTAGCATACTTCTCTTAAAAAAAGCATTGTTTAAGTAATATATAACTTTTTTCAGTAGCATTACTTTTACTCTCCATGTGCTTAAACAGCAAATCAAAACAGCGAATCAGTAGACTACTTTTCATTACGTTTACATAAAACATTAGCATATCAAAAGCACACTAGTTCCCTTCTATCTGTTTATATATTTTTTTCTACAAAGACAGTAAAAAAAAAGTTTTTTTAAAAATGAGTCCATTGCATATTTTGGATGCCTTCAGTATTGTTTTACAATGGAGAAATACATAGAAACCAGGACCGACTATGGAATTAGTAGGTGTGTCCAACGTAAGAGTACTTATTATGACAACCAATCTGTCATACCATTAAAAATACTTGCAACTGAATAACATTGATTACATTTCTACCCATAACAATATTGCTGTGTATGGGCAAACCCAGAGGGAAAGAAATGCCTCCGCACACGCGAAGTGCACATGCGCCTTGCCACTTCGCGAGTTTTAAGTTCAGTTTTGGTGAATGGTGGAGAATAAACAGTTAAAAAGGATTTCGTTTGCTCACGTTTTTGTTGTTTTTATATATTACAAAGTGTTTAAGCGAACCTGGCATGAATGCTCGGTCTCATTAACAAGAGTGTGGTAACGTTAATTGTAAGATGGCGGGCAAGTTGTTCGCGACGTAGCACATGGGCGGACATTATGCAAATAAGTCATGGAGTGACGTGGAGCCGATTCTTTATTTTAATAGACAAAAACTCCATTTATCGTGCACTGTCAGCGTCACAGATAGTGCAGATAGTTTATGTTCGCATACAGCTACATGACACACTGCATGAAAGAAAATATTTGAAAAAGCATAATAGGACCTCTTTAAACATTGTTGGAGACCAATTATAACCTTTCATGGAAATGATATGTGCCATAATGCAAAAAAAGAAAATAGTTCAAGTTCATAGTTTGAGGAACATGACATGGTGTTCAGATCTCGATCATATCAAGCATCTGTGGAATGTGCTGAACAAGCCAGATCTATTGTGATCTTTCCTTACAAAGGATCTGCTGCTAATGTCCACACATTCAGAGGTCTTGAGCATTATAGCTGTTGCATGATAAGTAAGAGCCCTTTTGTGTGGCACTAGGGGGGTGTACACTATATTAGGTTTCTATATTATGGATGATTGATGTAATTACTTGTACAGTATGTCAAATGTGCACTAGTGTCTTGCTTTCTGTAATTGTTTGGTAATTTTGATTATTCTGTCTGGCAAATCAGGTGCAAAATAATATCTTTAATATAAGTAAGTATGGAACCTATTTTAAAAAATGCAGTGACTAAGAGCTCTGCCAAAAGATAATTGCAAAAAGCTTGTGTTGTTGTAGAAAGTGTGTTCAGCCAAAAGGAGCTTCTGCCACCTGGGTCACTGAAGCACGACTCAACTTCCAAACTCAACTGGCAACAAACCCACTCTTCTGCAGGTGATAAGGCATCTCAACATTTCAAACAATTCCATCTGTGATTTTCGGGCGAAGTCACTCAACTGTTTTTCATTGTTTGTCATAGCTGCTGTTTGTTCCGCAAAGGTCTCGGCTGAACAAAGGCGGCAACTAAGCAAAACGGGACATATTAGTATATGCCGATGAACATTCCATAACCCTCATGGCTTTGACAAACAAACACAGGCAAATATACACACGTGCACAAGTGCATACACTCATGCAGGCAAACATCCAACCTTGTCCTGTGATAAATTTGCTCAACATGAGAGCGGTTTGAAATGTTTTATGGATGACAAACAAGGATGTTTGAAAAGCATCAAAGAGGATCTCTTTGTTTTTTGTATGACCTTTTTGGCACTCATAGCAATATAACTGAGAAAATAAATAAATAAATAAATAAATAAATAAATAAATAAATATTATTTTTACAAAAATAATTTTACAGAAAAAGTAAAATGAATAAAAAACAAGGATATCAGACTTCACAGATGTTGAAATTTACTAGCATGTTTAGCTAAAGTTTATTTACAATCATAATTACAACAAAGTGCTGTGAAGTTCTTGAATTTGATTGACCGGTAGACTCTTGATTAATTCCCCTATATATAAATTATCTAAATATCTAATTTAGATATTTTATATACATGGATTAACACTGATCAGCCATAACATTACAACATAAAACATCAAGTATTGTATTTCAGTATTATGTAGGTTTCCGTTGTACTACCTGGGCAGCTGTGACCCTCTCTGGCCGTGGCTCTACAGGGCCTTTCGGAGTGTGATATGGAGTCTGGCACCAGGATGGTGGCAGCGATGATGTGGGAAGTAGGGTGGGGCCTCCATAGCTCGGATTTGTTTGTCTAGCACAACCTTTGGCTGCTTGCTGGCCCATGTGAGCAGTGGGCTCTGGTGCATTGGGTGTTCTGGTGCCTTTCTATCGTAGCCAGCATTTACCCCTTTTTCAGTAATTTAGGATGCATTGCCTTTTTTTCAGAGCATTGCCTCATAAATTACTGGAAAAAAGTAAATGCTTTTTCTGCATGTCTCTTTAGGCAGGGGTGAGCCTTGAGTGCTCATTCACCAGTTTACTGGTATATAATTGTTAAACAATGTAAATGTGGTAATGTTATAGATCGGTGTTTATATGTAAAATGTATGATGGTTATTAAAAAAAAATGTTGATAAATTCCTGATGTGTAAGAGAAATAAGTAAATGAACAGCTAATTAACAGGCAGATAGACACAATTTTAGCACAACAGCCGCTGTTCAGTTGCGCATTTTTTCTCAAATGCATTTTTTGAGCCACTCGTCAAGGCTAATCAGCTGCAGTTAATATAAACAACAATAGCTGAAATGAAATTGCCTCCAGCCTCATGCTGTCTGTCACAGTTCCGGATGTCACCATGCCTCAACGCCGCAATCAGAATGTGTTAGAGTGGCACATTAAAAAAGATTAAATAAGATTGGAATGCCAAAACCATCAGATAGGCAGAGCTTGATTTTATATAAACCTAATAGATAATGTTTGTGTGCCTACAGGAGAATGCTGGCGTGTGCTATTTGACCTGCGTGAGAGTTTACTAAAGGCATGATGTGATCTGATTTGGATGGAGTTTTTCCTTGTTCTCACCTTTTCCATGTGCGTTTACTCCAGCTTCTTCAGAATCCTATAAAAAATAAATAAATAAAAAAAAAAAGCTGGTGTTTTTTTTGGGGTAGGATTGCTGTACTGTATATGTGTGGGAGGAAAAGAAAGAAAGAGAGAGTTTTTCAAAACAATACGCATTATAAATCTGAGAATTGATGACCTGCTCACAGTATGTGACTTTACTCATTTGTTGTTTGGTGCACAATACAAACTATTACTACTCCAAACTACACAACTGTCTATCATGTCAAGAAAAATTCTTGAGGAATTCTTTATATTTCTTCATTTTGCATCGTTATATGTCATTGTCATGGAACTATTTTGAACCTGTTGTAACCTGGATTCAGGGATCAAAAGATGAATTTAATTTCCAGTCAGAAATACAGCACTGTGCAAAATAAATACGAAGGTAAAAAAAATCTACATATTAAATAAAATAAAATTATGGAAATTAAATAAAATAAATTGAACAAATGTTTTACTGTGACAGGCTGCAAAGTGCCTAAAGAAACAATTAAGAAAAATGATGGTTTATATAACAACCTCAGCAGCAACCTCATTTCTTCTCTCGTCTGTTCCAAACACTCAGCATTCAGCATCACCAGTATAATAACGACCATGCTGATCATCTGACATCACCTGCACCTGTTTCTCACTGGTTCATGATTTAAGTTGAAACCTTTTTTTTTTTGTTTTATGCAGGAATGATTCATACAGTAGGTCACTGAGTGGCTTAACAAACAAAAGACCACTCCTCTGAAATTGCTCAAGTACAGAAATTGAAAAAAGGAGGCAAAAGTTGCCAAAAATAAGAGCCAAAGATTTCTTCAGGAAAGACTATTCCTCAAGATTACATGAAAAAAAAAACAATATGAGAAAGTCTGGCTCATTGGAAGCACCATCTGAAGAAATAAAGGCTGGCACAAGGCTTTTGCACGGTACTGCATATTCTTCGGTTCTTAGCATTGTTGTTGCTAATACTTGGAGAGTGCAGAGGGGTTTAAGGTTTATCGCCAGGAAAATCAAACATTCTTGACAAACTGACAAACACCCACTTTTAGTGTGTAACTTAAAGCAAGATTCTCCTGTACAGTATATTGCACATCACCTGGTTTGTTATATAGGCGTGATATTTGTTTACATTTTCACATATCTTCTTTTGATTTTAGTGTTTTTCAGAAAAAAAAAAGAAAAAAAAGAGTCTAATTGTAACAAGTGTGAAGAATCCAACATAGTTGGCATCAGAAAAAAAAGATTAATCCGATTTCCATTTCGGCGAATTTTCATGGCTTTCTTCACAGTTGGACTTGTTCACCACTGAATATGAACATCATGTCTGTGTTTGTCTTTCAGGCCGTTTTCTAAAAACTGATGAAGGAGTTCATTATGGCATTATTTCTGTTTTCAGACCCCAGACAGAGTCTGAGACACAGACTTCAGCATGTATAAATATAACCAGAAGCTGCGTGACAATGCGGCTTTATGAATGATGTTATTTACCGGCGACTATAACTGTGGAAAAGAGGCATGTCGTCTGTTCCCTGTTCCAAGTGAAAAAAAAAACAAAAAAAAAACCTGGTGACACACACAAGGCTTGTCTATGAATCATGTGAGCAGGGAGGTGGGATTCTTGATAGCCCCCCGTCTCAAACGCAGAGACAGGCAGACAAAAGGAGCAGTGTGTGTTGCCCTGCTAGCTCCAGGCCATGGCAGAAAGGCCGAGTGCTGCGCGCCTCAGACCTGGCCGCCCTGTGCTATTGTGTACGCCGGAGCACCCGCTGGGCGATGGAGCGCTCAAAGCCTGACGAGACCTACACGCCTGCAGCTGCTGCCCACCTGTGGAGCAAGTCAAATTAGGGAAGGATTCCTGCTGATGGGGCCTTTGGTGTGTGGGGGTTGCAAAACAAGTACATGTGTGTGCGTGTGAGAATGTTGGAAAGGAAGACTGGATGGGCTTTGTGTTTACAGTACTCGTGTTCACGTTAAATCCTTCCAGCCAAGCTGTACCGATGTCCCTCACGACTAGGGCTGGGTAACAAAAAGTGGTCCACTGAACAAAACATTCAGGTATTCCTAACTACTGGACGAGCAACTCGAAAGTCCTAAAAAAAACTATTTCCAATTTGTTAAGTATTCATAAAGAAAGGTCAATTCTTTTCAACAAGCTTGAGAACTTTTAAACACCATCCAGCCGTAATCAGGACAGCTGGCAATTCTAAATATGATACTGTAAAAATACAGGATGTATTTTTTTGCATTTGATCTTAAGTGCCTTATTTTTATTTTGCGATGAAATGTCCCCGGGTGTTCATATCAAACTGGGACTCTTGATGAAACTGATCATGAATGAAGTCATACAATTGAACAATATATTGGTATTTATAAAAGACCTGAAGCACAATACAATGACGAAACTCTTAGCCACAGTGAAACATTTGAATGGTGTGAATGGCGATCCGGGCCGAGGTGACTTGAAGCCCGTTGCAGTCGTTCCTGTGAACATTCAGTGAATGCCCGAACCCTTGAAAATCGATGACTTGTAGAAGGAATTACAGGAATTCATCTGGGAGTTATCGCCACATCCCATGTACAGGATACACTTTGCTCCAGGTCATTTCTATGTGTTTTTAACTCTCATAACTATCAAAAGTCCCAGTTTGACTTGAACACTCCTTCTTTTATTGTCCTCATCAATTATCATGTTGGTTAACAGTTTTATACTGTACATGCCATTCAACTACCTTCTAATAGTCCTTCAGATTGGATTCAGCCCTGACCTCATAGCTAAAGAGAGAGATGCAGTGACGCTTTAGTGCTTTAATAGGTCAGATCTTGTGCATCCTCAACTTTGAACCTTTCTGCTAAATGGTGTTGTTGGGTGGGGGGGTCAAAAACAGAAGATATTAAATTTGTAAATTTAAACCGACTCTTAATAATAAAACAATGAATATTTGACAAAACCACACCTTTTGCATTGGGGAATACCAAAAATAATAAAATGGACACCGACCGCTACATTAGCACCAGAATCCGTAATTACATGTCTCAAGTACAATATTTCACAGTAGAATTCATAATGGGGATGACTTTTAACTTGTAGAAAATCATGCACATCTTATCAATTCTTATAGATTCCTCATGACATCCGTTTAAAAAAGCTAGCATTGTTTTGAGCCTCTTCGATCCGTCCCGCTAACGAACCACGCAGACATTCGTTAACATGCACAAACAATCACTGATGGAATTTTAGGCCAAAATATATCTCCATGTCATGAAAGAGCATTCCGAACTATCCGTCTTTTCCTGAAAAGGAGTTTAAAAAAAAAAAAACCCGGGCTTGCATCCATTTTCCCAAATCATCTAATTTGGCCTCATGAATGGCTGTAGCCTGAGGCTCCCTTTCAAGCTAACAAGGGATGCTCTTGTTAGCCACGCCATCTCCTCAACTACCAGATAGAAAACATATTAATCATAATTTGGACACGCACAAGAAAAAAATTCATTTCAGGGGTCACGGCTGAATAATGCGTTTTGCCGACACAGGCCGCTCCTTTGTACGCGATCGTTCCTTCCCAGGAACACTGGCTAGTCTTGTGACTATGGAGGTCAGGGAACGATGACATCATCGCCTTGACACGCATCTTGGCCCTGACAGTGGCACCTTGTGTTCTTAGGCTTCCCTTTTTTCTTTTTCCCCGTCTCACAGGACTGTGATTGTGCTGCTGGGTTCTGTGTTCTTTCAAAGAATACCTTTCTGTCTCTCTCTCTCTCTCTCTGTCGATCTGTCTGTCTTTCTTTCTCTCTATTTCTCTCTCTCTCTGCCAGCTGCTGTGAGAGGCACGCAGAATGCCTCTTCACATAATGATGAATGGTGCTTGACCCACAAGCCTGTTCTTCCACTGAGATGCTCGGGGCTCCAGATTATTTCCGATATTTCCGCATGCTCTGGGGTCAGCTTGGCATTTAAACTATATGTCCACTGCTCTCGCTGTTCACTGTTCTCAAATCAGTGCTCACGTTAAAGCAGATAAATGAAGATTAAATGCAGCCCTAACCTGCTGAGTGCAGGAGGAGTTTTTTTTTTTCTTTTCTTTTCTTCTCTCTCTCTCTCTCTCTCTAAAATGTTTATTGTAATGGGGTCCCACCTTCAATTCTTGCTGGAGCATCAAGTATATGATTAATTGCACTGAGCAACAGTTATGGCAGGATTAACAATTAGCTGGACCTGTCAAGCACTCAGCTGAAGATGGCATGCTAATTGAATGGCTGGTTGGCTATTGTGTCCCAAAGCATGGTGGAAATCGAGAGAGAGAGAGAGAGAGAGAGAGAGAGAGAGAGAGAGAGAGAGAGACAGATCCAGCCTCTTTCATCTCAAACCCAGGCCAGCTAGCACTAAATAAACCCAGGCTAATTTTCCCATAAATATTCATATCCGTCCAATATAAAGTTTTCAAAGTTACCGTCATGGTACATTTGACCTCATCTCTGACTATAAGGTCTGACTTTTCACTTTTTTTCTCTCCCTTACTTCCTTATTATATTATATTTTCATGCTACTTAAATATGCAAAGTATCATTAATGTCAACTTCTTCTTAGAGTGAATAGTTTTGAGGTTGGCGACTACTGATATTTTGAACTGTAATGTCAGGAAGTACAAACATGCACAGATCGGGTCATATTGAATTGACTGAGTTGACTTGATTTAAGGAATTTTCTTGCTTTATAAAACACATAGACTTGAGTAACACCTCTAATGATATCAGTTTTTTCCCTTAATCTTTTTTTCCTAACCTGCATGTCCTATTTCTGCCCCTTGCATACCCTTAAGCTTTAACCTATCTCTATTATATGCATAATTTTCTTTTTTAATGTAATTGTAATATGTATTTTCTGTATAATGAGTTTAAGTGAACACGGTGGCTTAGTGATTAGTACCCTGTTCTCCTGGGTCAGGTTTTAGGCTTCTTCTTACTACAGAGGATAAACAGTATATAGAATGAATGAATGAGTTTTGGTGATCGTTTGCCGACCGTAGCCTCAGATTTCTTTTCTTGGTTGACAGGAATGGAACCAGATGTAGTTTTCTACTGTTGTAGCGCATCTTCTTTAAGTTTGTATGTATACTTGCATGCTTTTCCGTTCACCACAGTCGTAAACAGTGGTTATTTGAGTTAGTGTAGCTTTCATGTCATGTAGAACCAGTTCAGACATTCTTGTCTAACCTCTCCCTTTAGCAAGAGGTTTTTATCCACTTAGCGAACTGCTACTGTTGTTATTGGTGTTATGATTTTTTGCAAACTTTGAAGTTGCTCATCAGTTTCTAAAATATTGAACAAGCCCATCTGTCAAGTCAAGTCAAGTCAAGTTGTCATTTCAAACATACTGTATACAGTCCAGGTACTTATTTATAAATTGATTGTTGATCTTTGGTTGACATTGCTATGTATGCTTTTTGTTTTCGTTTCTCAGCTTCAACTGAGCAGCAGTGCATTGTGGGTATCCTTCATGGGAACCTTCACATCTGCAGGGGCGACAGCTATCTCCCGCTCGTGAAAGTTCCAGCAGGAAGTGGTGGCTCGGGCCGATGCGAGCGAGAGGAAAGGGCACGATTGTTCGTGAGCTCAGGAGGGGCTGCGCCGTGGTGTGTGGGACATATCAAAATATTTGACAGACTTCAGGATTATGAAAACGGCTCTGTGGCCCCTGGCTGCTCGGCTGCATTGTCTGAGCACTGGGAGCCGCGATCTGGCCCATTCGGAGCAACTCAGTGTGTGTTAATACCATGTAATGAAATTAAGGGGTTTTGGGCAGCGCTGCGTTTGGCCTCCTTGACTGTGCCTCTTTTTTTTTTTTTTAACAGCATGGGGATGGTAAAGAAAAGAAAAACATTGCTGCCACATTTTTAATATTAATCAAATATATCATCAGGGACGTTTCCTTCTGATCATAGCAGATTGTTCCAACAGTCAACATGTGTCATAAAGGCTGCTTTTGTTTCTGTCATCTGGGCCAAATGAAAGATTTCTATTGACACATAACAATCACAAAGTATTTAAACTGCAGTGTCCCGGTTGTGGTACATCAGACATGTGTTATAGCATGATATAACGCATTTATTATCACTACAATTTAATAGAAGTATGAGAACTATGCAAAATTATAAAATGTGTAATTAAAATTAAGGGATCATTTAAATAAAAAATGCAAGAGATGCATTTTGTCACATGCCCTTTATGACAGCTGACTAAGCATGGTAAAGGCTTGGTAATTGTTATAAACGCTTTATGATGGCTGACATGATCGGCATATATACAGTACTGTGCAAATGTCTTCTTATTTCTTCATATTTTGCTTTCAAAAAATCAGACTTTCTTGTATTTTTACAGACAAAAGGGGAAATGAGGTTGTTACATAAACTTTACAAACTTTTATTTATATTTAACATATTTAATATACCCCTTTAATTGTTATAAATCCTATGTAACTGTTTACCTATTCATTTATAAATGTCAGCTGAAATCATTTCCAGTGCCATAAATGTTTTGAGATGATTGCTGTCTTTTTTTATAATATTTATCGCAAGGAACTTTATCGAACATGCATGAATATTTACAGAGGTTCATCCGATGCTCCTCATAAACAGCTGACTCTAAACATTTATAAAGTCTGATTGTAACAGGTGGCACCTTGTCATGAGGCTATTTTGCCATAAGATCAGCTGATAAAAGCATATGTAAATATATATTTTTTATTAATTATTCTCATACTACCATTTCAGGGTTATGGCAGTTGCTGTCTTTTGGGATAAACTTATTCCTGTCATGTCTAAAATGTTGTTTAAAAGGATTTCTATTGGCGTAAAAGTGACTTTATTATAGCTGACATGATATATAAAGATACCTGAATATTTATAATATTGTGTATTTTTTTTCACATTTAAACATTTAAAAAAAAGTTTAAAATTAGATTTTATTTTGTTGCCTTATGATGCATTACAACACAGTCATAACATTTAAATACAACAAGAAGGATCACTCCACCATGATATCTTATTGTACAGTATATTCTCTTTCATTTTTAACTCAATAGAGTCATGAAGCCTTGTGAGTGCTGGATTTGGGTGATGTGTTGACTCTTAAGCTTTTAAAATTTATATAAGCTAATTATATATATATATATATATATATATATATATATATATATATATATATATATATATATATAAAATCATGACAAACAGCCAGGATATTGTCATGCTGTTTAATCAAAGATCTTTAGCCTTTTTTTGTCCTGTACGAGCTCTTTGTCCTCAGCGTCCCCCGTCATCCAGGAGAAACTGACTCTACCTGCTGTAAGTCAACCTTACACTATATTTTAGCATACATTTATTCTGCTAACATCTTCCATCTTTTCAGCGAGGTATCTTCTGTCAAAGCGTCTCCCGCCGAAACGACGTAGAAGGAACAGAGAGTGAACGAAAAGGGAAAAAAAAAAAAAAACCCTGATGTTAAACCTCTAGGTACAGAAGGCTGTTAGCAATTGCTGATGATAGTAGGCAAACATTAACATAATAATTAGTGTCTTGTAATTGTTTCATTAAAACCAGTTGTTCCATTTCTCCTCGTGTTTTCCCAGTAGACGGGAGAAAGTTGGACGGCAGCCAGGAGGAGACAGGGACGCCATGTTGGCACCGCCGAGCTCAAGATGGTTCACTTCAGCTCGGGCGAGGAGGAGACAAGCTGTTTGTTTCAGGCATACTCCTCCTCCCTGTCTCTTTTACACACTCGCACACACACACACACACACACACGCACACACATACACAGAAACCCCTACAAAAACATTCAGCAACAGTGAAAGTGTATTAATAATTAATAGAAATAATAGACATATTGTAAGTATAATAATAATTTTTTATTTGAGTATATTTTAATGATTATTTGTCAAAAAAAAAAAATGAAACAGTAATAAGTATTTGAAAAATAAAAAAGAGTGTGTGAACAAGAGAAGGACATTTTCTTATTTGTCACATTTTTTAAAACACTGGAAATAAGAAAATTATATTAATACTTCTTTTAATAAATACATACTGTATACATATTCATTTATTTAATTTTTATTTATTTGTTTGTTTATTAATTTTTCTATTTTTGCTGTTCTCAATTCGCTTATAATAGAAGTCGTAAATGTGCTCATTATGGTTATCGTTTCTGTAGTAATATCATTCATCCATTCGTTCATTCATTAATTTTCTGTAACGCTCATCCTGTGTTCGGGGTCACGGGAAGCCTGGAGCCTTTCCCAGGAGACTTCGGGCACGAGGCAGGGTTCGCCCTGGACAGGATGCCAATCCATCGCAGGGCACTCACACACATACACACACTCATTCACACACAACATCCAATTTGAGAACACCAGTTTGCCTAATCTGTATGTCTTTGGACTGTGGGAGGAAACTGGAACACCAGGAGGAGAACAGACTCCATGCACACAGAGACCGGAATGGAAGCCTTGACCCTGGAGGTGTGAGGCCATCGTGTTGTCTTAGTAACATCGACTAATTATTTATTTTTATTTTTTTAATGGATAAAAGTGTCAGAGGTCGAGTTGTAACTAGTTTTTGGTCAAATGTAAGTCTTTGAGAAGGATGATTTTCCTATTTCTAGGTAAAAGCTGCTCTTTTTCAAGAGAAAATTCTTACTGGAATAACATGGTTAAAAATAAATAAATAAAATATATAGTCATTCCGTTACTATCCTGTACTTCCATTAAGGTTTTTTGTAGGATTTACAGTATTTAATAGTAATTACAAAGAATCTGCTTTCAGTTTCCCCTACTGGTAAACCATCTATGAATGAAATGCCATTTATTTTTTCCTGATTATTATACAGACCATATAAACATCTTTTATTTCAATTCTCAGAGATGTCTTACAAAAATATATGCATATTCATAATATCACAAAGCTTCAATAACTGCCCGTAGACTACAGTAGGTTTTCTCTCAGGATACGAAAATGTTGAAATTCCTGTCATCAATAAATATCACATGATGGTGGAAGATATTGGAATATAAAAAATATGCATAATATTTATTTTAGGAAAAAAAAAAATCCATTCATTTTTGTAGCGTGTATTAGATTCGATTTGCCCCCATAGTTTGTGCCTAATGTTATTAAAGCAATTTCGTAGCAATAAAGTGACAACTGTAGCACTTATAATATGAAAGGAGTGTGTTTGTGTGTGTACTGTATGTGTGCTAAAAGTGACTGTTCAACTGTTCTATCTATTCCGCTCCATTAGGAGGCATAGTACACATGGTTGATATTGAAGGCTATTGACCATATCCAAACACACACACACACATATAAAAACATATATATATATATATATACTGTACCCACAAACCCATACACACTGCAAATGGCGCTCCTTTCCCGTCGTTCCTCTCATGACCTTCGTTCATTTCCCCGCTCGTCATTTCTACGTTTTTTTTTGTTTGTTTGTTTGTTTTTTACGAAAAACTTCTGAGCGGTGTTTCCCTTCTGCTTTTTATCCTCGCGTCTCGACCCGAGATGAATGTTGCTAAACACGTGGAGGATCGTTTACAGAGGCGCCTATTTACGCCTCGGCGCAGTCAGATGAAGAGCAAGATGAGAATGTATATCACGACGCTATAACCCACTCCAGCTCCTTAAGACGCCTTCCAATACGGCGTAAACAAACAGACGGCGTCATGTTGACAATGTTGCTCGGCATGCTTATTGAATCCTGAAAGGAGGGCAATTTCTCGGCGACATTGTGCAATCTCGGAGATCCGTAAACATAAATAAACAAACCAACATGTGAAATATGAGTGCGTGCGCGAGAGCGTGAACGCGTACGTCGGTGCGCCGGGTCCTCGGGTTCCTCCCAAAAGACTGATTGGAACTTGTGCACCACAATTAACTTCCTAGGCGCTACCGATAAATCAAGATCCTGGTATTTGCCGATGCTCGTGTCACTGCGATATGAGCGGCGGAGGCCATCTGTATGGCAGAGATCAAATAACTGCCTCCGATATGCCATATTCAGAGCAGGGCGGGTGAAAGGGGGCCATCTCTTAGAAAATTATTTTTCATTCTTCACTCGTGCCTCCGCTGACAAATATACTCATTTTCTCTTCATTGTGTCGACCGAAAAAAAAGAAATGCATTTCCGCAAACAAAGTATTTTGGGGCTTTCTGTTTTCTATCAACGCAGCATTAAAGTCACCATCATCATCTGCTCGGATTCAAGGGCACATAATGCAGCTCGGATACTTCATAATATTGCGGGTAATCGCGAAAAAAGAGCATTTCCCAAATTAAAAAAAAAAGAAGAAGAAAAAAAAAACTTTATTCCTGCATGCCAAAAGTTTCAAAGGCTATATCCGCTTTGATTAAAGTGGTCTATGTGAATATCATTGTTTCCTTAAGTGCAGAACTGGAAGCGCTACCATCTTCAAAAGAAATCCCCCCCTCGCTTTTTTTTTTTTTCCGTTTTACATATTCATGTATTTATCTGCATTACTCTGAATATGCACGCTAGGCCCCTCGTGCACCCGTGATAATACTAATCCTGTTTACGTCTGATATTTGTGCAATATTACACCTCTAGAAATATTAGAACTTCAAGGCATCGTCAGGGTGGGGGGTGAACAAGGAGGTGGAGGCAGACACAGGAACTCCAGTCTGAGAGAGCGAGAAGGAGGGAGAGGGAAAAAAAACACACATTTTACATTCTCTAAATATGTAAAGTGCCCAGCACACGTTCCATGACCGGCGTTCGGCGAGTGCTCAAATCCAGCAGAACTATCAGCTCGGCCGGCACTCTCGCCCGCAGTCACACGGACCCGGGCGCTCTCGGTGTTCTGCAGAATCAGGGATTATCGCACATACAGACAGGGACTGACTCTCTCTGCGTTGAAAATGTCACAAGTCCTCGTACAACAGCCACAAATATACACTGTCATAAAAAGTATTTGCCCCCTATTTTTTTTTCAGTTAGTTTTTGCATTTTTGTTACACTTAAATGATTCAGATCATCAAACAGTTTTAATATTAAATAACGAAAATAAATAAAAAAAAAACTGCAGTTGTTAAATCATTTCATTTATTAAGAGAAAAAATTATGTCCAAAGGTGCCTGGCCTTCTGTGAAAAAGTAATTGGCCCCTTGCTAAGTCATGATGAACGGTGATTTTACTTGCCACATCTAGGCTTGATTACTGCCAGACCTGTTGAATCAAGAAATTACTTAAATAGAACTTGTAGAACAAAGTGAAGCATGCACGCTAAAAGATCTAAAATAAATTTTCAAAAAAAGAAACACAATCTAAAGAAATTCAGGAACAGATAAAATCCAAAGTTATTGACATGTATCAGTCTGGAAAGGATTACCAAGCCATTACTAAGGCTTTGAATCAGTCATGTGTAAACACTCAGATGCATCTTCAGTCTGCAGGTAAAAAAAAAAAAAAGAAAGAAAACCTTCACTTTTTTTATTTAGATAGATAATTCGATTTTTCCCTGCCGTGACCTCATAGAAAAAGTTTGTTTCAGAGCTCTGATGTTGAAGCGGTGTGACTCATCAGTAACTCATTTACATAGAAGATTGGATGACAAATTGGGATGAGATTTAAAATAAAGGGAGATTGAGGTATAAAAAAAATGCATTATGTCAGGGGTATTTCAGGGGCGCGCTGAGATCTGCCTTAACTTAAAGAAATAGTAACATGAGAGACCTTTAAGATGACAAGCTACATATTGTATTTTGTCTTAGTGTGGGCTAAGGAAGGAATGATTGTTTATAACAACTATAACCTAAATGATAACAGAGATAAACATAAATTAATAAAAAAAACGTTGAGGTAATAAACGTTTTGGTATAGTATATATAGTGGCAAAAGAAGTATGTGAACGTTCTGAAATTTCATGGTTTACTGCATTAATTTGTCGCAAATCTGCCGCAAGTATTTGAATCCTTGAGTCAGGTGTTAGCATGCATGGAGTATCTTTAAGAATATGAGTTTGGAGGTGTGGACTAGCGCTACTTTGACTGATTTAAACCACTCAAACATTTTGAGTTTTAAGGTGAATTCAAAGTCTTTAGAAATTCACCTGTCTACAATTAGTCAAATGGAGACACTTTGCGACTGTCCCTACTCTACCAAAACGTGGGTGCCCAGTCAAAATGACCCAAGGAGGAGAACGATGACTAATTAATAAAATAAAGAAACAAAACCAAGGGACAGTGAAAGATTGAAGGCATCATTGAAACTGGCTAACATTTTGTCTTCATGAGTCTACAGTACATAAAACATTGAACAAGTACTGCAGGTTGTCCATGGAAGGATGCCACAAGGAAAGCGGCTGCTTACTAAAAAGTTTGCGAAAAAGCACATTGACACTCAACAGCACTATTGGCAAAATGTTTTGTGCGCTGATGAAACTAAGATTAAACTATTTGAAAAGAACACACACTACATCTGACATACAAAGGGCACTGCATATCATGGTGAAAACATCATTAAGTATGGTAAGAAAAACATCATGATTTCAACATTATCAGGCTCTGGCCAGCTTGCAGTCACAGAGGGGATAGTGAATTCCCAAGCATACCAAAAAATTCTTCAGCATAATGTGAGTATTTCTGCACATTCGGAAACCCTGTGGAAGTTGGGTGTTGCAACAGGACAATTGACCCAAAACACCGGAGCAAATCCACAACAGAACGGCTTCAGAAAAAATAAAAGTCAGAGCCCAGACCTCAACCCAATACAGATGGTTTGGAATGACATAAAGAGAGTCATACACATGAGACGCCCAAAGAATATGACAGGAAGAATGGGTTAAAATTTGAACGATTAGCCGCGGGTCTGATCCACAGCTACAGGAAGCACCTGATCGAGGTTATTGCTGCTAAGGGTGGGTCAATTAATTGGTTATTAATTCCAAAAGAATCATTTACTTTTTCCCACTACATTTTAAATGTTGAATGAGTGTGTTCAATAAAGCCATAAAAGATCAGAATGTTTTTCAATACTATTGACTTACAGTAGGTTGAATTCCAGTGAATTTCCTGCCACTGTATATTGTAAACAACCTGTTGTTGGACAGTTAAGAAGACAAAGTAGGACAGTATAATGATCATCACTGTTCAATCACATGGCATATTCAGAACTGTCCAAATGATGTCTGAATATTGCAGTGGCAGAAAACGCTGGTAATGATTTGCAAAAAGAAAGATTGAAGCACGGAATATGTGGCTAATATGTAAAAATCCTACCAGGGGCGGACTGGGACCAAAAAGTGGCCCTGGACTTCCTGGCCCACAGCTGCCCATCAAATCCCACATCATAATACACTGGCTTATTAATGTGGAGAAAATATTTTACCACCAATTTATTTTATTTTTATTGTTATATTTAAGCAAATTATTTGAAGTATCACTTAACATGTTTTAGGTCATATTTGTAAAACAAAGAAACAAAGGAAAGAAGATTAAGACAAACAACATATAAAACTATAAAAGACTATTTTAGCTGGTCAGGGGGTCATCTGGGAACTCATCAGTGTAAACTGCAAGTGCAGCAGGTCAGTGATGATGAACCAGCGCCTGCTGCTGATGACCAACACCTCCCTGACTGTAATGTTCGAGCTGTCAGAGCCTGCAGAACTGTAACTTCCCCTCATGCCAAAGGTATAATCTGTTCATTTGAAGCATTTCACAGCATCTACCTCTACCACTTTTTTCTTCTTTTCACATAACTTTCCAGCTCCACCTTCCCCCCCCTTTTCATCCATGAAAATTATTATTTATTGCTTAGAGAAATTCGCTATATTGAGAAAGGATCCATATTTCTCCCTCTTTGAATTAGAAGTGAACGTGGGCGTGTTTTAGAACATGTATGGAAAAGACCAAACTAATTATTATTAAGGGGGCAATACAGTTCATTTGCGTGCAACATTATGGTTTCCGTAATTTTTTGACGCCATTAATGAGGGCCGGCCCATTGACTGGGCCGGCCCACATTAGCCAGCGGCCCGCTGGGAAAACTCCCGGTGCTCCAGATGGCCAGTCCGCCACTGAATCCTACAACAGAAGCAATTACTGTTTTGTGAAATGTGCTTTCCTCGCCTTCGCTAAAATCAACAGTAACTAACTCATCGGAAGCCCACGTGACTCCATTCGCTTGATCAAATCCAAATACAGAATCGAAAATTCAAACAATGTTCCGACCCAACTTTACAAAATTCTACAAAATTCCACCATTCGGAACACCCTGCAACGTCACATTCGGAACACCCTGCAACTGTCACTTCCTCCATGCGTTACCATGGTAACATAAGCAGATACCAGTCGCTGCTGCTGTGAAAATTTCATGCTACGGACAATAAATATAGAATATTCATTGATACGAAAACTGATACCATTATAAAATACATAACGTATTGAAACGTTTATAACTTATGAATAAATAATTCAACTTATTTACGGAAAGATGTACGAAGATGCATTTATTTTATAAAGTTTCGGAAAGTTTGTGTGTGTATTTGCGCGCGCCTCATACAGTAGGTGTGTGTGCGCGCATTTCATCTGAGCGGTTAATAGTATATACGTATGTGTGAGTGTTTCATATATGTGTATGCAAGTGTTTCATGTGTGTGTGCATGAGTGACGTTTGATTTAAGCCCTATACGGCGCCTCATAAAATAGTCTACTACTGGATAGTCACGGGAACTCTGCTTCACATTGGGTGCCATATTAACTTTTCCTTAAGCAGCACTCACCAGTTATGTGTTATATAACTTTACATATTGTATGAGTACAAAAGGAAACATTATACACATTGTTTAGTAAAGTCAGATTGTTCGAGTCAAACCGGGACTTTCAATTGTTCAATTAATCTCCTGCATAGTTATGTTTTTCTGCTACGCTAATGCACTTATCACAGTGCTTGGATACCATCGAGCAATCTCAATACTTTTGCACCATTCGAAAGTTTTATTGTGGCTAAGAGTCTCCATATCACCGTACTGTGCTTGCAGCATTGTGCTTTTTGTCTCAGTTTGAATTGAACGCCGTCTACTACAACAAGGCCGAAAGTTCTGCCTTTATAGGCATTTTATATAAAGATCGTCTTATCATATTAGCAATACGTTTTTTTTTTTTTTGTATTTGTTTAGGAAATTCAAACACCTTGGGTCGATTATACAATCCTGAACTAAAGAGGCAATCTTTCTTTCTTTCCTTCTTTCTTTTTTTTTTAACACACACAATTATTGCAAATACAGGCACTGTAAAACTCATACATTTCAAATGTTGATTAGTAAGTAAAGAAAATATGGCAATAAAATAATATTATTTTGGAACGCTGTGCAAAAAAAATCCCCAGCCTTTAATGAGGTCCAAATGTTGAGCGATATTAATAATTTGAATGACAGAAGGAAAACTAGACTCATCTAATCTGAGTTAATGGTGCTCTCCCTTCTGCACTGTGATTGGGATTTGACAGTTACACATTGCATTTAGCCAGAGAAAGTGTCCAAATGTCCAAATGTCTCTCTCTCTCTCCCTCTCTCTCTCTCTCTCTATTTTTCTCTCTCTCTCTCTCTATTGAGGGGGTGCTGAGAATATGCACATGCCAGAAAGGGTCTTGTTCAGCGCTCAAACTCGGCACAGATGCTCAGCTCAGTGCTTCTCTCCCCAGATCTCCTATGCTAAATCTCCTTCCTGTGACGTCTGTCCATCAAATTCATATGATCTCAGAAAACCCCAGGCTGGCTTACAGCATGCACACACATGCATACACTATAACTAGTTACTAGAAATGGACTCTGGAACTGCTCTTTGGCCATCTGTGTGCGCGCGTGTGTGTACGAGCAACGGGCCGTGGACCATAGGGAAAAACGGCTGCCCCAGTTTTTTTGTCGCGTTGCAACGGTCCATGTGATGGGCAAGGAACCAATGACACACACATCTAAATTTGGCCTCATGTCTCTATGCCAGTGACACACTAAATGTCCAAAACACACAGGCCAATCGGCCAGTAATGAGGAAGGACATATTAATTAGTGCCACATACAGACCTTCGGTTAAAGTATATTCCTATATATCCTCATGGTTTGGTTTTTTTCTCATTTCGGCTGAAATAAAAAGAGAACAAAAGATTGGCACTCTTCCTTTTGTTAATGGTCAGCAATCATTTGAATAATGATGATATCAGAAATACAAATATAAAATAATCACTGGTCATTAGCGACTCTATTCAATGTTTATCTAGGGACGATTCAGCTCAAGCTCCTGCTATAGGCTCCCTCGTAATCTCTCATTAATCACAATAATCGCTGCGAGCCATTATGCTACATGTTGAGAGATAATAAGTTGAACGGCATTAGGAAATCTCCACTAATCAAATCTGAGTTAATGGTGCTTTCCCTACTGCACTGATTGGGATTTGACCAGAGATACACTTCTAGTGTGCAGTGCTGCTGAAGCCGCCACCACAGGCGCACGGATCCCGCAGTAGAAGTGTCTTATCAGCTTTTAGCCATTTCTGCAGGTTTTAGAAACATGTGAAGTCAATGTTGATCTACGGAGAATTTCCGAATCTGACCGGACAGTATTCGTTGGCGTTCTGTTCACCTTCTGTTCCAAGGAGATATAATAAACAATCCTACAATGGAGCTGCAATGGCGGTACAATGAGGGGAAAATAGAGAGACAGTTTAAACAAATAAATACATTTATTGCCGCAAGTCTGCTATGAGATAATAAAAGGATACTATTGGGTTACTGTATGTATGTGTGGTGAGTCTGTTTAGCTGCTGGAAACCAAGGTGATTGGAAATGTACTTCCTACGAGCAAAATGGAATAAAATTCCATTGCATTTACTTCTAATGAAAAAGAAAGAAATACTAAAATTATTAATGGTTTGAGTGCTTACAGTACTTTCGTATATATATGTGCTATTGATATCACAGATAAATTCAGGTGGTAATTTGTAAAGGTGGCAAAAAAAGGCTATTGTATTGCAAAAAAAAAAAAAAAGAAAGGGATGCAAGGAAGCTTTTTTGCAAATATAAGGGGTGTTCAAGACAAACTGGTACTTTTAATTGTGCAGAATAACAGAACACAGTTATCAGAGTAAAAACTCCCTTTACTTCTGTATATAATTCCCTGCTACACTAATGCACTTATGCCAGTGTTTCAATAGTGCTTAGATACCAAGTTTTCTCAGTTTGCACAATTCAAAAGTTCTACTGCGGCTAAAAGGCTCATCGCTGTTCTGATGGTAATGTTGAACGGGTTTTACTCCTTCATTCACCAGAAATTTCATCCTGGTCCTGGTTTGACTTGAACTCCCCATGTAATCCACATTCGTAGCCAAAAGAGACCGATTGAAAAATGAAATAAATAAATAGATTTAATTGATTTAAAATAAATTTCATAGAAAATGAAATCAATAAATTTGCCACAAAACCAAATATGCCCAATTCCGTCACAAATCTTTGTAAATAGATAAACAAATAAATCAATTAATTAATAAATAAAAAGGAAGATGTAATGGAATATCATAAAACTAATATTTTGGAATATTTCTGTATCTCATCAAAATTAAAGCTGTAAGAAAAAGAACACTGGCTAGTTTGCATAGCTTGCTAATTACATTAAAGAAACATCTGAAAGAATAGGTAATTTGGAATACAAAAAGAATAAGTAATTGCGAATGCATCATACCCAAGCGGCCAAATTATTTATGCCTAATGAAATCAGGCACGCATTCACTTCACTGCGGCACTTAAAAACCTGCCATTACCTGTCAACGCGAGTGCGTTTCAATTACCTAGCGCTACTCAGGCAGATGCTGTGTTACCTAACAGAACCGGTCTGCATCTGCGGAGAGTGAGACACCGAAAGAGACAGAGACAAGCAGAGAGAAATGTAGATCGTCTAATATTAAATATAGGGGAATTGCGTCAGGGGAGAATTCATTGACCTTATACAATTAATATATCATTAAAGTTTCCCGAACACCTCGTAGCACAGCCACTAGACAGCTATAGATTAAACAACAATATCCACCCATGGAAACTAATCACATCTTTATTATACATAACATGGAGTGGCAGCATCAGGATTAGTGTTTATCTTTTCATTGTAGTATATTTTTAGTTTTTTCTTCTTGATTGGAGACAGCAAACAAACTCAAAGCAACAATTCACCCAGATGAGAAATTACAGATGGTTAGGGTTAAACGCTGGTCAAACCAAACACTAATAATATCCACCAAAAGCAGGATCAGTTAAATAGCAAAAGGAAGTGGGACGCAAAAGAGGAATTAATTTCGGGTAAAGGGTAATTTTCGTTTTTTGAAAATGGATGGTTCATTGAGGTGAACTTTGACCTTGCAGATTTGTACACCATGGAAGTGGGAGACAAAAGAAAAAAAAAGGCTGTGGTATTTTCATTATTAATATGATAAATATATGGAATTGTTTTTATTCCTTCTAAAAATTAAGGGTTAACAGATCTAAGAGAGAAAATGGGGAAAAGAAACAGAAAAAGTGTGTGTGTGTGTGTGTGTGTGTGTGTGTGTGTGTGTGTGTGTGTGTGTGTGGACCAACAATCCTTTGAAAGTGTGTTGTGGTATCTGCCACCATCAATGTGTTAGCGGCAGATCCTTTAGGAACTGTAATTTGCAAGGTGGGACATTCGTGGACCAAAACTGTTAGTCCAGCAAACCCAAAGTCGACACCTTAAACTCGTCGTTATGGTCCTCAAACTACCAATTAATAAAAATAAAAGATTTTGTAATGTGTCAGGGCGCATTATCTTGCTACCATTATTAAATACTTTTATTAGGCTGCGACAACTCTTGGTTGGCTTTTCATGAAAAAGGAATATTGAATGGTTAGTTATTATTATTAATTATAATTAATATTATTTAATATTCTCTACCTAGAAGATGGTTCTAGCCTTGACTGGTGTTGGCAACTGTTTCTCTGGAGACTTGACAGTTCGATAGTTCATGACTGGAACTTCTTACAAGTCTACCTGGGTCTTCAATAACTACCTGGACTCCATATTAACATCAATTAACATCGGCTATTATAGCTGAACTGCCTCCCACCCTACACACTGTATAAATGCAGATCATTTACTGCTTTCTGTTTCACCCAGATGAGGATGGGTTCCCTGTTGAGTCTGGTTCCTCTCAAGGTTTCTTCCTATTACCATCTCAGGGAGTTCTTCCTTGCCACTGTCGCCCTCGGCTTGCTCATCAGGGACAAACTGACCATTTTGATTCATACAAATTCACATTTCATACAAACCTAAATAATTCTTTGCGGCAATGAAAATTGCTAAAAGTGCTATACAAATAAAATTGAATTGAATTGAATGGCAGAAGTTTTTCAGCAGGACATCAAATTGTCTTCACTTGCTCACCTTCTTCCCATGGTGCCTCCTGGAGCCATCTACTGCCCAGGTAAGTGATAGACACACACCCAACCATCGACACACTGTAAAAGGAAATGTAATCCATCAAACCAGGCCAAGTTCTTCTCTTGATCAATGGTCAATTTTGAATTTTCATGTGCTCATCGTAAGAGCTTTCAGCAGTGCACAGGGGTCGGCATGGACACTCCGACCAGTTTGTGGCTACAAATACAAATACACAAGAAACTGCAATGCATTTGTGGTCATGACTTCTTTCTGTCATCATGAGCACGTTGTGCTGTAGGAGCTTTCCCATGGAATTAACCCAAACAAGCTAGTTTTTAGTTTCCATGTGGATTAATGATCCAGTTTGTTTTATTACATAAACACTAATCCCGTCATCAGCCTGACATTTATTTATTTTTCCTCTGGCTTTGTGATTGGTTGCATTGATCATTGCGCTATTTTTTATTTTAATTTTTTTATTTTTAACACTCGCTTAGCCACCAAAAATGTGACAGCTGGTCTAAAGGGTAATAGGTCACTTGTGAGCGCTTAGGCTTTTCCCTCACTTTCTGTAACTGAAAATGGTACGGCCCAAACATTCCCTTAAGGAGTCACTAGTGGGCCAAAGTTTCATAGCCAGAGGGGGGAACAGGAAATGAGCATTAATTGCGTTAATGATGATGTTTGTGTAGGCCAGGGCTTTCAGAGTCTCTCTCTCTCGCTCTCTTTTGCTCATTCCATCTGAGACAGTGTCCTAATTCACAGGGAATTTAAAGTGAGGAAATGTAGGGTTAATGAATTTGCTTTCCTCTCTCCCCGCTCTCTTGTTCTCGGCAGTACTGCAGGTGTCTGACTCTCCGCATTGGCTCCATCCATCATGTCTGGTTTAGGCCTGAGCTCTGGTGTGCTGGTGTGAGCAACTAGAGAAATTACTGTCATTAGGAGCAAGATCTTTGTTTTGATGGCCCGAGTTAATGGGCTTTGCATTAGGGAGAGTCCTAGGGGCCGGTTTTGGGGTGATTAGGCAAAAAAACACATTTACACGTCTCTAATTGCAACTAGGATGCCAGGAACCTACAGCACACTCCCATGGCAATGCCCAGAGTCACAAGCGCTTAAAGGATTACCTTGGAGGTTACCACACCAAGAATTCTAATGTTCTACATGCTCACAGAGCTCTTTTAGAAAATCCTAAGCACTGTTTAGAGGGAGGAAAGAAGATCAAGATGTAGCATTGTGTCGTTTAGAGAGTGGTGCAAACTTGTTGTGTCACACTTTAATTATGAAGCCGAGATGGAATCGCTGATTGGAAGTCAGCATCCGGATTGTAATTTAGCATGTTTTTTTTTTTTCTTCTCTCCTCTCCAACCTCTGTTAGATATTTTTCTCAATGCTATTAATTAAATGGGTTATATTGGGAATACGTTGATTTGCCTGTGCGCGTAGTAGCAGAGGGGGGTACAAGTTGTTTGGAAAGTGACACTGGCCTAATTTGGGGCTGATAAAAGCGCCTGCCATAATCACCTGAGATAAGGGACACATCCTCGGAGCCCTTGGAGAGCGAGACGGCATTTGATTTTTTATTTATATTTCTTATTACGACGTGCTGCATTCGAAAGTGGGTCACTGTGCACATTTTTTTTTTTACATTTATTTTTTCCAGAAACTAACTTTCAAACGGCCATGTTTTCTTTCTCTGGTTAAACATACTTTCATATCCTATTCCCACGTGCCTCCTGCTCATTAAAAATGTTTAACAACATTTTAATTGAAGAATTAATTACCTTCTGCTAGGCAAAATCTTCCTAAACTACAACAGGGGAGCCATCAGACAGAGAAACTGGTAAAAAAAAAAAGGGAGTGTGGGAGGGGTGCTGATAAATCGGCCACCTTTCCCTCGCCCGGTCCGGTGAGGACTGATGACATCATTCAGCTTGAATGTTTGGCATGACTGCCTTCTTAATTCAGAAATTTAAAAGCAGTACCATTTTACAATTAAATTGCCTGTTTTACCAACAGCTTAATCATGGTTAAAAAGTTGCTAATAAGATTTATTCACATAAGACTACGATGCTATCGCTCTCAGTTAAGCATTTGTTGCAACATGTAACCTTTGCTTATAATTTAAAATCTTAGATTCGACTAAATTATTTTTGACAGTAATGAGTTCAATTTGTAAACTTTATCCCAAAAAAGCAAAAAAAAAAAAAAGGACCTCAGAATACACAAATCAAACATTGAGGTGGATGTTTTTTTTTTTTTTTTACTTTGTGATATTTAATATCTCTGGAAAAAACATGTATTTAGATTCTGTCATTAATCTCAGAAGTAAGAATTTTAAATATAAAGTAAGAATTCTTAGATTAACGTCAGAGTTTATGGAAAAAAGTCAAAATTCTGAGATCAATGTGAGAATTGTGAGTACAAAAAATATATATTCTAAGGGGGAAAAATTTAATTCTGAGAATAAAGTCAGGCAGAATTTAGGAGTTTTTTTTTTTTTTCAGTACATAAAAAAGAAAATTCAAAATTTTTAAATGTGTGGTCTTTTTTAAAAAAAAAATTCTAATAGTATTTTAACATACATTAAGCATTTTTTAATAATAACAAAGTAACAAAACATTAGGGGGAGTAACAAATAAACGCATTAAATGTATTATTATTGATGCATTGTAATATGTATCTTTAGGAGAGAAAAAAGCCCCAGAATTGTTTTTGGGATTCTGAAATTAATTAACACAGGGTCAAAATTATACCTACAGGATCAAAGACATGCATACAGTACATAGGTACATACAGTACTGTACATACATACAGCACACCTAACGCTTTTGGTAGTCATCAACAAGATTCTTGCAGAATTCTATTTAGATATTTAGGTTGACAGAATTAGTAAAGTTTAAGTAAATTGTTGTTTTCCTCACATAGACCTAACTTTTAAGCATAGTCCTAGGCATTGGAATGAGGCTTCAAAACATTCAAAATTAGCCTGCATCATTCATTCTGCAACCAGCTTTAATGTGTCTTTCAGTGGATTGTCCAGTTGGAACACTCATTGTTGTCCAAGTTTCAGCTGTTTAGTTGATTATCTAATTTAATAATCAATAAACCAGTTCAACTGAGAACAAAACAGCCCCAAAGCACAATGCTACCAGCACCATGCTTGTTTAATGGTGGGAACAATGGCTTAGGGGTTCAATGCCTCACCTTTACTTTTTTAAACATGTAGTTTTTTAACCAATTTTGGAGCAGCGTCTTCCTTCTTGTTTATGGCAAAACTGTTCTCTCAGCTGAGGCTGAAAGTTTGAGTCTTCTTCCAGACCTTGGCTGGGCCACTTCCCAATACCTTGTACTTACGTGGATTCATTTTTATTGATCTCTGCAATAATTTTAAAATCCAAGAGATATTCCTGGCATTGCACTGTGTAGAGGGAAAGCCAATGCATGCTGTCAAACAAAACCCATTATTACCCTGAGATTTATGGTAGTGATGAGTGTACTGTATGTAAACCTCTCTGTATGTAGCAGAAACAGGTTCATATGATCAATTAAATGTAAAATAATGCATAAAATATGACATGTTTTTGTTCCAATTAATAAAATGATGTAATTGTTGGAAATTCCTGGAATGTACAGTATGTGTAATAAAAAGCAGGACATGCTGTTATTGAAACATGACCAGTAGTTTGCATTACCCAATCCTGTCACTGATTATTTCTTTATAAACACGCTTTTTGTTGGCTTAATTTAATTGTTAAAACCATAAAATGCTTTATACTCCCTTATACGGTGATACTATATGTTTATGATTTTTCTTTTTTTTTTTGGACATAATGTGCATGAGCACAGCTGAATAAACCAGCATTTAAAAGAATTCTAATAAAAGAGCATGATATTTTTTCTTAGCATGATGCAAATTATGTTTTGCTGTATAAATTCTTCCGAAATCATGTGACAGTCCTCAGTCTGTCTTCATTCAAACCATCATTCCCTCTCTACAGTGATTAGGCCTTCAGACTTGCAAATGAGTATGCATTCTGTCTCCTCCTTTGTCTGCCTCCGTCTTTCTCATGTCTCACCTCGTATTTAAGGGGCCCTGTGTGATTAGTTAATCGGCCATGGCCCTCAGGTGGAGGTGGTGGCGGTGGGGGTGGGGTGAGAGGACAGGCTCCGTTCCGTCTCCGTTCTCTCCGTCCTGCCAAGCTGTTCTTTTGGATGCGAGCGGAGGCAGCTGTGTTTACTGGCGTACATTTAGCAGAATCTATTATTCATATTGCTCACTCTGCGAGCCAGATCTCATGCCACCTGTCTCGCTGACAAGCTTCACCCCTTTTGTGCGCTTTCCTGCTCGCACCAAATGATGCTCGCTGCTGATGAATTGAGTTTTTTTTATGAGTGCCGCTAACTAACGGTCTCACTCGGAGCCATGGACGCCGGCCCGAGAGAGGGAGAGGGAGAACAGGAGGGAGGACGAGAGGGTGAGGAAATAGTTTGGAAGAATTTGGAATGTTAATCTGTTTTATGAGAGAGAGAGCGAGTGAGAGAGAGAGAGAGAGAGAGAGAGAGCATTCGATTTGAACTGAATAGATATGCACAGTGTATATGCACAGGCATGTGACTTTTAACAAATAAAATACATTAGTTAGTAAGTAGTTTACCTCAAACAGCATTCTTCCTATTCCACGCCTTCCCCCATTCTTCATAATGAAAGGTGTGTTAACACAACAGCGACCGCAATAAGCACATGAAAATGTATGGCTCCATTTATAATTCATTAAGATTTTACTTTAATCTTGACTTCGAGCCTGCAGTGTAGTAATTACTCTGTAAATTGTATTGGGTGAGAGATGTTCTGTCCCAAGCAGGTAAATCAAACTGTCAGGCAACTGAAGATCCCTAACGAGAGAAAAGATATTAAAGCGTGTAAGGGAATGCAAAAGGGGGAAACCGTTCCTCAACCTGGGAACGGAAAACTCATAAATGATCCCAAATGTATACAGATAATAATAATAATAATAATACAAAGGACAATACAAAGAAAATGCTTGAGCCAAAAAGAAATATGAGATTATTACTGGTGTAGAAATTGAATGGGGTTATAAAAGAAATGTTTGCCAGGTGCAAAGTTAAGAGAGTTGTTCAAGAACCCACATTAAAGCACACAAGGACCGCTCATGAGGGTTGGTGCAGGGGTTAGCAGTAAAATATTTTCCTTTTTGAGATGAAACAACATAATTAAAAATATACTGTATTGTATATTATGTATGACGTTTTATTAGTTTATGCTTGTGTATTATGTATGGTATTTGTTTTTACTTAACACATGGCATGTTAACACATGTCTCAGATCTGCCTCAAAGTGTGTGTGTAAGTGTGTGTTTATGCTCCAGATCATGCTAAGTAAACTATATACTACTCCCTTTATATAGTACTCCCTTTATTTCACTCCTCCTTCGAATGCTCCATTTCAATGTCTATGTAAATGAGCTACTGCTAAGCCACGCCCCTCCAGACAACTACAGAGCTAAGCAACAAGCAGGTAGAGGGTATCTTCTTATATGAGGTCACATGAGGGGTTAAGCCCCAGGTAATACTAAAAAAAGGGGGGGAAGGGGGGGGGGGAGCATGGAATGGAATGTGTCACATTTTTGTTTGTTTATTTGTTTGTATGTGACTTAAAAGTGACTTTTCATAATAGGTCCTCCTTAAATTACAACGTTTTTAATAACAACCCTTTATCATCCAGGCTCATTTAAATTCTTACAAATTTCTACAAATTTAATCAGTTTACTGACATTTTGTTGTTTCAATCACATAGTGTATATTAGTATATACTACAGTTCAGAAGATCCCGGGGTCAAACCCCACAACCACCAAGTTGTCACTGTTGGGCCCTTGAGCAAGGCCCTTAGCCCTCAATTGCTCAGATGTATAATGCGATAAAAATCTAAGTCTCTCTGGATAAAGGCGTCTGCCAAATGCCTAGATGTATTAGCAGTGCTGATTATTAGGTTTAGTTTTATATTATACAATTTAAATTGATAAAAATGTACAATGTGAAAAGATATGAGGGTTATGTAATGGGTTGGCATTCTTTTTTTTGTATGTGAATATTATAAAATTTGTTTATTATTATTATTATTATTATTATTATTCATGGTTTCAATTTTCTTTTTTTTATTCATACAAATTTCTCAGATCATGGTCACTTTGTAGTTTATTTATTTATCGTAGTCACACTATTATTATATGAGGCGGCATTGTGGTGTAGTGGTTCGCAATGTGGCCTCCCTCCTTCATGGTTTAATTCCTGCCCTGAGTGTGCATGTTCTCCCTGTGCTTGGTTGGTTTCCACCAGGTCCTCCAGTTTCCTCCCACAGTCCAAAGACATGCAGGTTAGGTCAACTGGCATTTCTAAATTCCCTGTAGTATGTGGGTGAGTGTACTGTATGTGCTTGTGTGACCTGCGATGAATTGCCACCCAATCCAGGATGTACCCTGCATAGTGCACTTAGGATAAGCGGTTTAGAGAATGATTAAGTATAATGTATATGATGTTACAAACAAAATATATAAAAATATTATCTGAGGGGGTAGCTACAGTATGTGGTTAGGTGTTGCACTACTGATTAGTGGATTCCCAGTTCATCGTCCAGCACTACCAAGCGGCCCCTGTTGGGTACTCGAGCAAGGCCCTTAACCATCAACTGCTTATATGTGATAGTAATATAAATGTAAGTCGCTCTGGATTATATCTAATATCAAATATCTAAATATCAATTCTATTATTTAATTTCTAAGGTCTTCACTATAAAGCCTGAACCAAATCCAGCGATACATTATATGTTTACAATCAAACAGATCTCTAAAATTCTGGTATGGTTACATACTTATTGTTACAATAGTATATTGTTTAACTATGTAATGTTTCTATAATGTATTGAATGAGGACATTCAAGTCAAACTGGGATTCAAGCCATCTCATGAGCAGAAGAATGAAGATGTAAAACTGATGGACATTTACAAAAGACTTCAAGTGCAGTACGGTAATGAGACTCTTAGCCGTAATAAAACATTTGAATGCTGCAAGTGTTTTAAAGGAGTCTGTATATCTGTGAAAGAAGATCATGTCCAAAGAGGGTTCATACCCCGCTGCAGTCATTCCCGTTAACATTTAACGAGTGGAATGTCTGATCTTTTAAAGTTGATTGATCATTTGTAACGCGTAAGAGATGCATCTATCTGTGGGAACCGTCACAACACCTGCATTTCTGAAGGTAAGTGCATGTTGGGGACCCGAGAGAACTCTCTGCCTTCAGTTGATGGAGTGAGTTAAAGGAATGTTTTGGGACAGAAGGCCATTATGTCTGATTACAGCTCTGGAGTACTGAGGAAACCTCCTACCTTGATTGTATCCAAGCACTGGGGGAGAAATAAGAGAGAAATAAAGGCAGTATTACTACAAAATCATAAGTCTTGGTTTGACTTGAACATGATTAACTTTAAGGTACAGTGATTCCATTTCGCATCAGGTTGCATGACACCAACTCATTATTGATTATTTCATTAAAACAGCATGCCTGCCTGCTTTATTTCGAACATACAGTATGCTATGGACTGTATTTACTGAGTAGACGATACTTGAATTTTAGTGCTTTTTCTGAAATTGTCATGCTTATGTTTATATAATGTAATCAAGCAATGAAAGCACTCTTAACAAGAAAGACAGAATGAAAGTGTCCAGCTTATGAAGAAGGCCACTCTTTAAAGTGCGGGATATTTCACAGTTGCGAAGACAAATTCAAGGACTAACAGAAGCCAAACGCTCTTATCTTCACTAGGTGCCATTTCATTGTGCTTTATATTACGGGATTCAAACAATTTTTTTTATACAAATCCTGACCTAATTTACATGTGAGTAAGTCATAAGCTGGATTCTTTGAAATGCAAAACATATCCCATTTCTATATTTCATCAAGGACCTATTCATGTTTAATAAATTAAGACTTAGATCCTCCAAGACTTTGTTTTTCATTAACTAAAAGCTGCAAAAAAGGCAGAGTTAAAATCTTAATCACAACCTGCATCAGTATTTGCATATTTTGCAAATATTGGATTTGACAGGACAGCAAATTCATGTGAGATGCATATGAAAACAGTTTTATTTGAGCTTAATAAGTTTGTGAATTCCAGTTAACATCGAAGGCTTTGGTGGGTTGGAGGATTTTACTCATATGTTGGTATTTTTGTTGAGAGAAATTTGAATTTTGCAGCAGAAATTTTGTTCTTTTATTCATTCATTTATTTATTTACTTATAAACATCCTTGTTGGAATCATATTTAAAAAAAAAAATATTTAATTATATAAAAAAACATGAGTATTGGCATTGGAAAACCCATAGGTATGCAGAATCAGTATAAGCAGGTACATTAGTTTATTTTCTGGGTTTCTAATAAAGATTGCTATTATTTAATGAGCTTAAAAATGCATTTTCATATGCATGAGGTCATATGCGTATATTCAACTATTGGTCAGTGGAATTCAGTATCCATAACCCCTGACTAGGAAAAACAAAGACAAAGGCTTTTTAAATTGATATTACAGCTTGGAAATTCGGAAAGGTGTCTTCAACCCACGGCTCACCATACGACATTAAATCATCATGAATGTCCACATAACAACTTATAAATTCGCCAGTTTAAATGCGTTTATGATATTATTTACATTAAATTAACCAACCGCTCATTTTGTCAGTGTAAACAAATCAACTCACTCAACTAGGTGGAAAAGTTGTTGCAATGCCAATGTTGTTCCAGACTACGCAGGCTGTAAAATACATGAATACGGCACAAACCACTTATGCAGTTCCTTGAGGAAACCATGTGAATTATCAGCAAGGGTTTATGGAATCGGTAGTCTTGCCTGTGTTAGTCTCTGCTGTCTGAAGGCTACAGCACAGAGGATCACAGGTGCTGTGCACTAAACCAGTAAGTATTGTGCTTAGGCTTGAACCACATCGACCTCTGTGGCTCTTAGTAAAGAGGGTTTGAGTGAAGGACTACAGGCCGGAGGGCACCAGCCTTCCCTGCTGAACGCTTCACCTGAACATGGAAAAAAAATAAAAATAAATAAATAAATACTTGGCCCTAGAATAAAAATCCTGTTACATACACAGGCCTTGTGTGTCAGCAGTCTCTGTTTGGGTTACCCTTAAAAAAGCCTGAACAGTGGCCCTACGGCAGGGACTGAGGTGAACACATCACATCGAAAGAGAGCGAGATAGAGATAGAGAGGAAAAACACAGAGAGGGAGAGGGTGAGAGAGAAATAAATCAGATGGGTCCAAGGCATAGTAATCCTTGCTGAACATTTTGGGCTGATTGATATAAATAACAATGTCCTCGCCATCTGTCCAGAGAGGGACCTTTTCCAGTTTGTGTTGAGCTGCAACGGCGGAATAATTAATGAGCGGTGTCCTTTGTGCCGGTAATAAAGACAAGACAAATTATGTTATAATCCAACTGCTGCTCGTTCGTCTCCGCCAAATAAAATGTCAAATAAAAGAGAGGGGCCATGGAGCCGACTTAATGGAGTGCAGGGTACCTGTTTCGGCCAGGGACAGACAGAGATCGAGCCTATAAACCAGATAACAGTTAAAACCATCACAGATACAGGATAAATTATTGTGATTTTCTATACTGGAACAACTCTGTGATGTGTGGTGGCTGATATCAACTGAAATGATATCTCTACCAATCATGGTCTATAAGCGTGATGGAGCTTTATGAATGCGAAGTGACTAAATCTCTTGTAAAATGCAATGCAAATGAATTGTGACCCTAGTAAATGTCCTAACTGATTTCTTTATTAACAGAGCACAGAAGTGACATGGGTGGCAAGTTTACACATTTCTTTTTAATGTCGCCCAGCTTCTCAGCTATTCCTAAACTCACTTCAAGGTAGGATTTATTCTATTGATCTGTGCGCACCCGTAGATTGAATTCAAATCCCCTGCATTCTCACCTTTTTAAAAAGCCGACATGAAGGTGACGTGTGGGCTGTAAGTGATGCGAGTTTGAGTGGATGTGGTTAATGGGAGATTTGAAGAGCAAGACAAGGGATGTGACATGCATTATAGGTGATTTCCCTGCACTAAACACTCCAAATGCATTTCATTTAATTGATTATATTCTTGAATAACAACCTATCACCATGAAGAAATCAAACTTGTCTTCTTACGGTTATAAATTCATATGAGTTTCTTCAGTTAAAAGTTCCAAAGGTAAAGGTGAACCGATTAACATTTGAACATTTTCCTACACATCCACACAATGACTGAAGGAGGAGGATCGTCCAGTGACAATGCCCAAGAGAGAACAAACCCTGTCTAAACCACGCAGGCCTGCCTTTTTCACCGCCCAATAGAAAACAGCTATTAATCATTCTCACAGTGATAGCACGCACACACATACAGACACATACACTTATACAAACTCACACCAAGACCGTAGACTAAAAGTGTGCTAATGAGCTACTAGCTAATGCCACGTCTTCTGGTCCACATAATTGCTCTCATTAAGACTGATGGCCGATGCTACATAAGCTAAAACTCACTTACAGTACGGAAGAAGTTTTGATGTATTTCTCCCAAGGCATACAGTTGTCCCAGAGAATAAGGACTGGAATCAGATTATGGAAGTTTGTGAGATAATTTAAAGAAAACACTTGTCTACTCTCGTTCTATGTAGATTTGTATAATAACAATGACACCGTATAACAGCAGATAAACAAGGAATAAATAAAGAATGTGAAATATGACAGATTTTTCTTTACAGTGGTATCTTGGCATACAAACCCCTCGTCTTGAGAAATTTTGCCATAAGAGTAGAAACTTTGCAAGGAATTTGCCTCGGCATGTGAAGGCATTTTTCAGCATTTGAGCGAACCGAGCCAAACAGAGCCGAACCAAGCGCAGGTGCGTGTACGTCCGGGAACCTTTCAAAACCTGTTTGCGTCGGTGAAAGGCAAAGCAAAGTAAGTTTTTTTGGTGGTTTCTTGTTTGCACTGGAGCAAGAAAAGAAGACGGCCACTTTCAGTTTCTTTTTTTAAAGCAACTGGTGACAAAAAGAATCAAGGTTAAGTGAGGTTTAATGTCTGTTTATCTCATATATTACTTCATTTATACATCTTATGTATGTAGTGCGTATGGTTTTAATGTTGGAAATTAGTAATGTTGGTAATGTTCATGGTTGGTTGGAGCAGATTATTTACTTCCTATAAGAAAGTAAAGTGTGTTTTGCAATACAAAATTTAACTTGCCTCCAGAACGGATTAAATTTGCCTTAAGAAGTACCACTGTATAAGAGAAGTAATAATTGAATGGGTAAAGGAGAATAATTTATTATTTAGTTAATGTTCTTCTTTCTCACATGGTGTCCTTTCCTCATAAGTATACTGTAGTTCACCTTTCTTAGGTGAAACTGTCATACTAATGGTACCACAATTATATCCATGAAGAAACAATAATATTGACAAGTGATGTTTAAAACCCAAGTGCTTTTTGGACATTTATGGACATTTATCTATTGATCTCGATCTTTTTAGTTTATAATAATGGCCTTCAAAACCCACCTTGGCTCTGCATCCTTCCTCTGGCGGCCTTATAAGTGCCTGTGTGTGAAGGATCAGGGAGGCCAAAAAGGGAACAGAGGGAGCTCCAGACACAGCAGACTCTCAGCCCAGCTCACCCAGCAGGGGAGCGAGGGAAAGGAGGAGGTTCGGGCAACGGGGGAGATTTCAGCCCTCCTGCTACTGTCAGGAATCATCAGAATCCATTTTCGCCATTCTCTAAATATCATATATTAAAAATGGTATTCTCTTAACATGAGGCTTTAAGGTCGTGTATGATATTCTAAATTTTGTTACATTTTCCGCCAAAAGAAAGCTAAGAAGGTTTGTTAGAATGATAAAATAATTTGATAATGCAACTCTCCTGGCATATTAGCACGGCATTTGTAATCAGAACGTTGTGTTGATGTCTCAGCTTTGTGCCTAGGGTTCCGTGCCGCCTTAAGATCCTGTAATTTTCATCTTAAACAATACCATAAATTATTAACTAACTACTGTGAAAGTAGAGGAAGGTACTGTGAGTCTCAGGAGCCGGCTCCTGGGAGTTTAAATGGAATCATTTGGCCAAAAAATACCTGAATAAATAATAAATTGCTTGACATGGCTTAACAATTATTGGATGAAAAAATATGGGACAAAAGCATCCCTACGTTTACATTAACTTTAACCAACAAATTTAAATTATATAAATACAGAACAAAAAAATGTATGTGCACCTGCATTTTATTCTTGTCAAATTTGGTACATTTGCATTTGTATAGAGAGTTATCCCTTAGAATTTATGGTTTAATAACAATTGTCTGTCACATGATCTCGAGATTTGTGCACTAAAAAAAAAGTTTTTTTTAAAGAGCAAAGTAATTAAATAAACATATAATCGAAATGAAAATATATACAGTACAGTACTGTGCAAAAGTCTTGACTCCCCCTTTAGCCATCCACATGTTCAAAAGATGAATAAGATTAGTATTCTGAGATTTCATAATGAAAAATTTGTAAATGAATAAGTAAACATAAACAAACTGACTAACAAATAATTGCCTGCCACATGGTCAATACTTACTTTCTTGCAAAATAGAAAGAAAGAAAGAAGGAAGGGTTTGTACATTCCTCTGTCTTAAAATTTACAGTATATTTTCTTTTTTTTACATTTAAATTCATAGTAGTTAATGAATCAAATAATTTAAAATGAATAATGAAATTGTACACAAATATTTTACCACTTTACAAGAGTAATTAAGATAAGTCTTTCTCTCTGTCCTACACTGCTTTCCAGTAACTCACTAATACTTGGCTTTAAGCCTGCTTTAATGTCGCTGAAGTTGCCTGTAGCAGTGTAATCAGTAGTTTATTCACTCCTGTTCCTCGTGTCCTGAAGTTGAGAATGAAAGGATTCCTGGCTGACAGCTACAGTATGTTAATACGCTTCTTACCATTCAGCTTTGTGTATGTGTGTGTGTTTGGATGTCTCAGCAGAGCCATAATATCCATATTAACCAAGCAACAAAGCCCTTTGTACAGTCTGGGCCGCTCAGTACATATTAAACAGTCCCAAATTTTTCATTTTAATTAGTGCACGATTTGATCTTGAGCATTTCCCCAAGGTTTGCCTGAGTTAATAAAACAAGAAACACCTTGGCCAAGCAATGTCCCAGCTACTAATTTGCTAGACATGGAGAAAAGTTGAGTTACCTGCTTCGATTTATTTACAGAAACAAAAGAAGCATTTTGCAGAAAAACGGATGTAGATTTAGATCCATAATTAAAAAGCCATGAATGACATTTAAGAGTAAAACCTCCTGAGATGACTCAGGATGAATACTTGAATTAAGTCATTACAGTATGCAAAAGAGAGAAAATATGTGTATGATGCGTATGCAGTATGATGTGTATGAAGCGTAGTGATGAACACAAAAAAGGTTTAACGATAACACCAGCAGTTTTTCAAAGATAAAAAAAAAACACTGTTCGATTAGAAGGAGAAAGCAAGCATGCAAATTCATTGTAATGCTTCATGTACAGTGCAGCAGAGTGGCATAGTAGTTAGCACTGTAACCTCCAACCGCCAGGGTACAGAGGGTTCGATTCCTGGCTCAGGTTTGTGTGTGGTGTTTGCATGTTCTCCCTGTGCTTAGTGGGTTTCCTCCCACAGTCCACAAATTAGACTATTTGGCATTTCAAAATGCCCATACTGAGCATGTGTGCTGTTTTGCCCTGAAGTGGACTGGCATCCCAACCAGTGTGTGCTCCGCCTCATGCCCCGAATCCCCTGTGATACGATCCGGGCTTCCTGCAACCCTGTACAGGGTAAGAGGTATAGAGAACAAGCAAGAAGGTTAAAAAATGTTTATATATATTAATAATAAGAATTTATAAATAAACATGCACTACCTAGCCAAGTGTGGTTAATTTGGGATTCATTGCCCTGTCCTAAAATGTCAGTTACTACATATTAGTTACTCCAATTGAGTAACACTGATTAACAATTATACACCAGGCGACCTGTCTAGTCTGATCTGGCAGAAAGGCCAATGCACAACAAAAACCTTTTGCTGAATAAAAGTCAATGCTGGCCAGAAATAGAAAGGTATCAGAACACCCAGTGCATCATAGCCTACCACATACAAGCTTAACAGGCAGGAGTTTGAGGCTGTTAATTCAGCCTCCAAATTCCCTAGAACTAAATCCAAATAAACATCATGGAATTTTCTGGACAAACAAGTATGATTCATGGAAGCCCCACCTTGCAACCCACCGCACCCAGAGGACCCGCTAACAATCCGGTGCCAGGCACCATAAACACCCCGGCCCAAGGGGGCTTAGTCATGCCTCAAGGTGCCAGAGCTGCCCCGGTGGTGCAGGGGAAACCTTACACAATATTGGGCTTAATGTTTTGGATTTTAATATTTTGGCGGATCAGTGTTTCATCACAACATGGCTCTCAGAATTGTCACAGGTAATGACAGTCATGATTTTGGAAATTTGTGCTGTTTAGGAAGGTCAGATTTGGGGGAAAAAATAAGTGGTTTTATGTCGACTGGCCAGTGGACTGGTTTGCTTTTGGCTATACTCCGGTATGATCTGTGGCTCAACACAAGCACCCAAACACACACCCAAACACACACCCAAACACATACAAATGAAATAGTGTTTCGCTCTCCGTCTCAGTTCCCATTGCTTTGTGGTTGACTGACACGGTAATAAAATTCATTACTGTTGGAATGCATTTGTTTACCAGATGAGAGAATTAGACCGAAAGCCGTTGTGCTGTGTTTAATAACGCAACATGATGTCGAACAGATATTAATCCAGGTTCCCGCTCTGTGTGGGCTAAATGAAAGCGTGTTCCCATCGCACTCATCTGCGCCTTTCCCGCTAAACATCCCTTTGAAAACATGCCTCCTTTTTTCTCTGCACCCCGCCACCACCGCTACCCAGACCCCTCCTTCCCCAATTACTTGGTGTGGTTCCTGTGCATTGTGGACAGGGCAGATTGTACCGACAGACCGACTGTTAAAACAGGGAGCGTGGATGAAGGCAGAGATAAATAAATCAGTAAGTGGAGCACACCCTGGCAGACAGCACTAAGAAGCACCTATGGCAGGAGGGCAGCTCCCGTTGCTGATGCCCAACATGTCTGCAACCACTCTGGCACTGAAATGGGCATCTGCTACACTGCTCCTGCCAAGCTCACCGTATACATACAAACATCTGCCTCCCACGCAAGGAGGGAGAACAAGAGCATGACGGACCTCAGAGAGAGAGAGAGAGAGAGAGAGAGAGAGGGAGAGAGCATGTGTGTGACTAGCCAGGCTGTTGCCAGCCCTGTCTACAAAAGCCCTAATGTTTCCTGTCAAGCCATTAGCAGCGATAGCATCAGCCCAGGCCCCATTACGCCATCAGTGTCCACCTGTGATAAAAGGAGCCATTTGTTTTCTTAAAGCTCCACTTAATGTCTGCTTAACTCAATTTGTCAGGAAATGTAGAACAATTTCCTCCTGGCCAGAAATCTGGACGGGGTTCAGGGAACAACGCAAGAGGGAGGTCACATCGTCCATATTCAAATGAGAGGATTAAAAAGCAGGATGCGTCTTAAGTACCGTGCTTTTGGCTCATCGTGCATGACTTCGAGGCATTTTTAAGCAATAGTATCAGACTCTGACAGAGTGACAGGGAATAAGGGAGAAATAGAGGACCAGGGAAAATCTAATCTGACCAGTTTTACAGATGCATAACATCATTGTTAAATTATTAGTCTGATGCAACTACAGTTTGTGAAAAGAAATTCGTTATGATTGTGACAAAGTTGGTCATCAGGTGGAACATACTTTGAACGTACAACCTTGCTTGGAACATTGCTGTCTTAAAAAAAAGGAGTGTGTATCTGGACCCACTGATATTCTAAATTACTAGAACCAATAATTTTACGAGTTAAGTTATGTGAAAAATTGTTCCTAGTGAGAGAATGACACTTTAAAAAACTTCCATAGAAACTTGATAGAGAAACTCTTTTGTAAGGCCCTAATAGAACATTTAACTCTTTTCTCAAAATAAAAAGGTAAAAAATAATTAAGGAAAAACAAACAATAAAGGGATCTTTTAGTCATTCCTGCGTGTGTGTATCCGTAATCCGTGTGTGTGTGTGTGTGTGTGTGTGTGAAAGTCATCCTACAAGCCCCGCCCCCGATAACTCGCCCCCCTTCTGTTGTTCCCGCTGTTACACCCCTATCTCACCTATGCGGTTTGACTATGCGACGGCCGACGCGCAGAAAGATGGAATCCTAATCACGGCGCCAAAACTCACTGTGAATCATGATGAACGGTATTTACGGCCACCGTGCGAAATACCCCTATCTAGGTCAGACAGGGGTATTAGTAGTTAACAGACTAAAATAACATACATAAGGAATCACAAAGAAGTTTTCGTTTTCTGCAATGGAAAAGTACTCGAACTAGTTACTTTTATCAGAAAGTAAAGGCGTAATGTAACTTATTACTGTTTAAAGACAGTAATTTCATAATGCAATTAGTTACTTTAAAAAGTAACGTCCCTCAACACTGTTAAATTGTTTCATTTTTATTTATTTTTTATTATTATTGGTGAGGCAATACAGTATAATACGCCTCCTGTAGCCTGTTGCTCAGCTCTGCTGTTCTCTGGACGGGTCAGCAGTAGCTCATTTACATAGACAATGTAACAGCGCGTTTGGAGTGGGAGTGTAATGAAGGTAGTTTGAGGTATGAAAAAGTGCTTTATCTAAGGGGCGTTTCAGCTGGAGCTTTAGGGCACACACTCTGAGACCTGTGAAAGCTAGGAAATTAAGAAAGTTAAGAAAATAAAAACAATTTAGGACCTTTATGTTTCCGAGATTAGATCTGTTTGTAGAACATCTGGTGAACAGTTGAAAAAAAAAAAAAGATGATGTCAAGAAGAAAAATAAATACATTAATAAATATGACCTATAAAGGGTTGTTTATCCCTTTGGTGGAACCTTGAAAGGTTGTTTGTACAGTGGAGTGTTTGGCTTCAAATATAGACTTTTTAGGAAGATGTGGAATCTTGTTTTATCCGAAGAACTCTCAAAAACTCTTGGTTGCTCTTTTTTAAAATAATTATGTTTTTTTTGGCATGTTCCGATATGACTAGTGCTAAAATGTTGCATCATGACCCAGCTACCAAAATTCCACACCTCAAACCCAAGGGGGGTTAAACTATGCACTATGCTCAACCATGACATGAAAGCAATTAAAATCTTTAGTTTAATCCCATGCAAACAATTTGGGAAGTGTGTTAATAAAAGATAAAACCTTGACAGGTCAGGATAGAATTCTTACAGCTCAAACCTCAACCTTTTCTCCACTCGATGGTTTTGCTCAGCCCTTCTAATAACGATGCTTACTCAAGCCAATCAAGCCAATCTCGCAAAGATTTTGCAGGGACTATAACGAGCGAGGGCAAATTAGTTGCGACAGAATTTTGAGGAAAATATTGGGCGGCTTCAGAGCAGCCTTAAACTTAATGCTTCGTGACTTTCCTTACATGGGCTGTACAGGACATTAAAAGTGCAGGGTCGATTTGTGAAATTGGGAAAAAAATAAATACATTGTTGAGCTGTCAGAGACAGAGATGGGACGAGAGAGAGAGAGAGAGAAGAAAGGAAGGAAGAGTCCCATGGTTTCTGGCAGCTGGCGTGACTGCTGTGGTGGACGGTGCTCCAAGTTGTGCCCACATTGTGCCTCTTCTGCTCCATCTCTGCTGACCACTATGGGAAAACTCCATCCTGCCAAAGCCAAACCAGGAACACCAGGCCTGTAGAGGTGTGTGTGTGTGTGTGTGTGAGGAGTGGAGTGGAGGGTTATTGTCGACATCTGTCGAGGTTGGAGAGCTCAGTGGCCAGGCAATGGGGTGGCACCAGGAGATCTAGTTGGCTATTATCCTGGCATCCTAATGAGTGTATGTGTGTGTGTGTGTGTGTGTATATAGTGATGCTTTGCCAGGCAGAAGTGCACTGTAACACTCCCCAATCCCCCCTCCGCCTCCACCTGTGTCTGTTCTCCATCTGCCTTCACCCAACTGCCCCTCAGAGAACAAACAGGAGCAAACGCAAATGACCAGAAGTGACCAGGAGCAATCAGACTGAGGATATCATCAACGCCCATCACCGAGCAACAAATTGAGCTCGGAAAATCAGTTCTATTCCATTTAAATAAAAAAAATAATAATAATAAATAGAAAAAAAAAACAGGTAGAAAAGCTCAGGAGAAGAAAACTAAACCAAACAATAAAATGCTTATCCAGAAAACATATTAATAAAAGTATGATGTAGAAAAGAAGATCAATACGATCGAGCCAATCCAAAGCACTCAATGTATCTAGAAACGAGAAAAAATAAATGCAATAAATAAATCCAAAAGGTAACATCGAAGATAACATGAGGATCTCTTCAATGGTGGACTGATAAATTCTCTTATAAAACGTAAAAAGTATTTAAGTCCCTTACATGCTCATCTTGCTTATTTTGTGACTTGATGCTCTCATTTGGTGCGGTACGCCTTCCCCGAGCTGTAGTAAAAACGTGTCTGTGTAGCCCATTCCACAATTCTTTCACACCTTAACAAAATTTTAAGGCATAGGGTTCTGCGTACAGCACTTCAGCTTACTCCGCATTGCTGGAAAGGTTTTCTTGGAGGGGCTGTAGCGAGTTGAGTTTGCGCACACCTGGCCAGACATGTGGATTTGATTACTTCCAGTAAACTCAATTTAATTAATAAAACAATATATACTGAACAGTTGGGATCACCAACTGTACTGTCTAGGGAAACCAAAGGCCAGCTTGTCCAGTCCAATCCCACAAAAAAAAGCCAGTGTATCACCACTTGCTGAGAAAATTAATGCTGTATATGAGAGAAAAGCATCAGGACACCCAGTGCATCACATCCAGTGTGTATGGAGCTCATGGCCACTTACCCAAAGGTCAATCCCCAAACTGCAATTCACATCACCCAACGGATCTCCAACATCCTGCTGCCAGACAGTACACTCCCAGATGTCACAAGGAGCCACGCCCGAGGGGCCAGAGCCACCCCAGTGGTGGTTTTAATGATATGGATATTGGATTGGTGTATATTAATGTATAGAGGATAATAAAAAGGATTTAAATGAAACATAAGACTGTTTGGGGAAAAGGGCCAAGCTTCTAGTGGAGAATTTTTTTAAATCAGCTTGTCCTAACCGATCAGGCAGTTCAATACAAAGTGGAAGTGTGTGACCTGTGGGTCGCAGGCCGACTCTTAAGTGAGTAACTACCGGTCCCTCAGCACTATTTATGAGAGTCCATTAGAACCACAGAGGCTAAAACACACTCGCTCACTCAGACTGTCTCAACAAGCGGAACACAGACTGTACCTCAGTGTTACATGGTACTATTTTATTCTATTATCCTCACTCTTAGTGTGTGTGTGTGTGTGTGTGTGTGTGTGTGTGTGGTGCAAATGTCCTTTCAATAAGAGCACACTAAAGTGCTTCCTAACCTCCATTTTATTAGCAAGAATAATCTCTTAAGAAAAGAAATAAATATGTATTTGCTCTGTGTTTGCACAATGTAACATCACAGCACTTGAGTTCTTGATTCTTGATTAGTCTGAGCGTGTTGATTCGTTTCCTATAACAGAAGCTTTGGCAGGAGTTCCATCTGTAATCCAAAATACGGGGTTTTATTAGAGGAAAAAAAAAATGAGGCAGGAGAGATAACAGGAACTATAAAGTTGTCAGAAATTCAGAAAAAGTATATAATGATATATGTATAAAATGTATCAATTTATTACGAATAATTTATTCATTTATTTTCTATACCAGCACAGTTCAATTATGTTTTGTTTCTTACATAATAAAGGCTTTTGGTTTCATTATTAGCAAAGTTGTCCTGGACCAATCAGCTGTCTTGGATTTTGGGTAAAGGTAGAATGGTACAAATCTCTCATCCACACACACACACACACACACACACACACACACAGTGGAAGTAAGTATTTAACCACATTACCCAAAGCTGCCATGATGGATGTTAGTGTTTTCCCCAAGGTCAAGGGTCACCCTCTGTTCCCTCAAGGAAGACAGATGAGCATGCATTTTGCAGCCAAACACTTCTCTCTCTCTCTCTCTCTCACACACACACACACAGACATGCACACATTTTCTTTACCATAGGCCATCAGATTTCCTGTTCCTCCAAGTGTTTTGATGGTAAATGATTAGAAATGGTGTTGCAACATGACCCAATGGTGTTCCTGTAATTATTGTCCATTACGAAAGCAGACACACTAATTTTCTCCTGTCGCAAAAGCCATTATGAAAAAAAAAAAAAAAGGGAGCAAAAAAAAAAACAAAAGCATCAGCCCCTTCCTTTCTACATAATGCATGGAACTTGGAGAAAAAAGTACAAGACTGCGCGTGCTACTTTCATGAAATCTATTTAGACTCGTGCAGCAGCACTTTAAGAGCGGAATCATTTCACTTGATGCATATAAACTGGCTGAAGCCTCTAATGGCTTCTTATGGGCTGCTCCTTGGTAGCCGAAACCTTTTTAAATTACGAGATGAGACATTCTTTCTGTCCTTTGTGTCTCCTCGACTAGTCCATCTCTCCTCTCTGTGATCTTGTTTTAGCGGAGAAAGTAACCTCTATCATGGGAAATGGTGGTGGAAAGGGAAAAGTTGGCAAATTGTGTAGAAGCATGCACAAGTTTGAGTAAAGTAAATGGCAAAACTTTAAAATGAGGGGTGGAGGCAAATTATGAACCGCTTTAGTAGTATAGGACAGTTCCAACAAAAAAAAAGTGAAGCTTTGAAAAGGCTTACACTATATACAAATCACACCTTTATAGTATATTGATGCACAATGACATCAGTGCCTGACCTCATCAATGCATTTGTAGCTGAAAGATTAAAGTTCCCTACAGGCATGCTCCAAAATCTGGTGGAGAGCCTTCCCAGAAGAGTGGGGAACATTATAAGAGCAATGTGGGACTAAAACTGGACTGGCATGTTCTTCAAGCACATATAGGTGGTACGCTTCTTTTATTGATAGAACGTTAAAGCATTATGACCAGTATACAAGTAGGTCCCCCTTGTGCCATCAGGGTATCTCTGGCTTCTCAAGACATCTGGAGTGTGCTGTGGTCTATGGCACCAAGATACAGTATGGATGCTTTGAGTGCTGTGGGTTGTGGTTTTTTTTTTTTTTTTTGCTAGCTGGTCTTCGTGCATGGCAGGTTGTAATGCACTGGACAGTCTGGTACTTTTCTATGGTGGACAGCATTGACATTTGTGGTGCCTTGGTTTTCCTGTTGGATCAGACTGGACAAGCTGACCTTTGGTTCCTGAGGGCATGGGTGAGCCTTGGGTGCCCATGATCCTGTCATCAGTTTGCTTTATATTTACATAAAGGATCAGCTTTGGACTGACCACACTAGCGCTAAACAAAATGACACATCCCATCTCCTACTTCTTGATTATTAAATATCACGGATTTTTAATGAAATTATTCATAGAAATGAATGACTGAAAGGAAATCCATCGTGGACAGGGGATTGGAGACACTGTGGTTCAGTACGAATTTCTGTTTTATCAGTTGTTAAAAACATGCAAAATACTGGCCAATATTAAAAATAACAAAATAAAAAGAATAAATAAAAATAAAAATCCAAATACCGTAGAAAAAACCCTGGAGAATTTGGTTAAGCAGTTTAAAAGTAAAACACATCACGCAGAATATTCTTCATCCTAATCCACATTCTGGGAATGTGATTATGGTCCCAGAATTCACTCTCAGAGCACTTAGTTTCACCGCACAGCTTTGGCCTTGCTTTACACCACTATTAGTGTAAAGTGAATATAGCTGTCTTGTGCTAGGATCGTTCCTTTATAGGTCCTGACACCGGCAGAGTAAACGTAGCAGCAGCAGTTTGCCGAGCCTTTCATCTGTGAATAATCGAAGCAGACACCTGCAGCAAGGTAATCCAGCTTTCTCCCTCTCTCGCTCGCTCTCTTCATCTCCTTCGCTCTCTCTACAAGGTGCGTTGAAGCTTTTTATATCAATCAGTGGATGGTTATTAATATTAATGCAGGTCTAATATGAACAGCGAGTATGAGGATGATGAAGCATGGCAGAGAAGCCGAGTGTGTACTCTGCTGTTATATTGAAATACCTAAAGAAAGCATTTCATCCGTGTACGATTAGGAATTTGTGAGTAAAAAAAAAAAAAGAAAAGAAAAAAAATGCTTGCTACTCAACCACGTACAGTATGCACATCTCGGTTGCTACAGTGCCTTGTAAAAGTATTTATACCCATTGAACTTTCCCACTTTTTGTCATGTTAGAACCACACCATGAATGTATTTTGTTGGGATTTTATGTGAAAGTTGCACAAAAATATAAAGTTTAAGTAAAATTATGAATGTTTTTTTTTTTTTTAAGTTTTTTATATTATTTTTATTATATTTCTTCAGTTGCTACTATAGTATACTGAAGTATAATTACAAGCATCCTGAGACAATCCATGTGTTATGTCATAAAAGCATTTTATGATTCATGTGTAAATGCATTTATGTGTGTCATTGCTTGAACTAAGAATGGTACAAAAACATCATCCAAGAGATTTCTCTAACAAACTATCCAAAAACAGTTTGGTTTTTGAACAATGCTCTTCGCAGCATAAGGGAGCACCTCGCCATAAGGCAAAAGTGATAACTAAGTAGCTTGGGAAACAAAACATCCAAATTTTGGGTTAATGGCCCATTGAGAACTTTTTTAGGTGATCAATTCTCTAAATACCCGCAAATACTGTACAAACTCCAATCATTGATTATGCAAGAATTAATGCCATCAGTCAGGATGTGGCGCGGATGTTGACAGCATGCCAGAGTGACTTGTAAGGGTGTTGAAAAAGAAGGGACATCACTGCAAATATTGACTCCAGTAACTTACGTCCATTTTGCTATTCAGAAGTGCATGGGATCATGATGTCATGATGTCGGGTGCAAAATGTAAAAATGGGCAATAGCTCATGCATACCTGATCATAACACCTATATATTATAGATTACTATAATTGTACTGTAGCTACATAGCAGACTTGATAGCAATTCACACAATAGAATGTCCTAAAATATATTTCCTATGTTGATTTTCTAATAGGTCCATTAAGAATTATTATTATTATTATTATTATTATAATTATTATTATTATGTTTATTTAATGCATATTTAAAAAATATTTTAAGGTGCATGGTACAATTTCCATAATCCCTCCAAACATGGCTTCCCTGGACTGCGCTTCCCAGAACACACACTCACTTCCACATTCATGATCACCTAATTTCCAAATTGCTCACACCTGAACTCAATCACACTCACACACATAAATAACCCAAACTCACACGTGCTTAACTTTTGTTCCTTGATGTACCAGGACATATGTGCTGATCTTTTCTAGTCACTTGTTATTGGGTTTGTTTTGGTTTTTGATTCTTATTTAGTCGCTTGGATCTGTGCTGGTCACCTGACCTTGAACTTTATGTATCCTCTTATTGTCTTAAAATAGTCTACTTATTTTTCACGAAAGTCTCTTACCTGCTATTGTAACTGTCTCTGCCAGCTGTCATTATGCAAATCAATACACTTTAATATGATCAACTAAGTCTGAAATTCAATTAGTATGAATGAAAGGCAAGTATTAAAATTGAGGAAGCCTGTTTACAACAGATTAAGACAAAATTAGACTGCTTTAACTCTGTCTGAATAATGAGAGTTTATCTAAACTGTGCCTCAGTGTCTCAAAGCAATCACGTCTCTGTTTGTCAAAATAATTATTGTTGCAGGAAAGTTGGTTATATATTAGCTACTGGATGCACGTTCAATTTTGGTTTACCTAGACACAACATTAATTTATACAGGTAATAGTTTGTTATATTACAGTATATATCAGACATTTGGTGAGTTTCTTTATTTTTTTTTTTCCACTGGTTGTTAAAGATGTTATACTTTTATCACAAATGCCACAAAAAAAATTTCATGCATTGGAGAAATCTCAGACATTTTTGGTATGTCAGTCCAACCAGATTTTGTTCTAGTATCACATAAAACTGGCTGGACAGAGTTTAATGAAATGTTGCCAGTCCTTTGGTATTTGCCTGAAATAAAATCTGCACCAAAAGGATGAGTATAAGGGAATTTACAAGCAGATTATTTTATAGCATCTAACACTTTTTTTTTTTTTTTTTCCACTTGAGCTGGGCGTGGCTATACGCATCACTTGACGGAGCCAATTAACAGTTTACCGTGTATACACAGTATACAGAAGATGCTGAAATTACAGTCACAAAACACTGATGCAACCATGACACACTTATAAAAAAATATGTACACTATGTACTGTAAACTGAACCTTAAGCCATAAATTAAATCCAAATGTTGAGTGGAATGGAGGTTATGAGCCAGATCACAGATTATTTTGACCATAGCTTTAACCTTTTAATAATTTTTCCAAACTCTTTACCCATCAACAATGCATATGTATGCTAGTCATTTTATAAATCATACATTTTCGAACATACCAATTTGTACATTCATGCACCATGTTGTACATATTATTTGGGATCATATTAATTCAGGGCATTCATTTACACTGCCTGGCCAAAAAACAAGTCACACGCTAATATTTCAATCAACCTCTTTTAGCTTCGATTATGCTGCACATTTTTTCCACATACTGTAATCGTCCTGAGCCTAGACCTGAGCAACTGAAGCAATCTCAGATCATAGCACTTGTACTGTAGTCACTATGCATAATGGGTGCATCACTTCATACTGTACGCTTCCCTTCTTACTCTGACGCACCCATCGCTCTGGAATAGGCTCAATCTGAACCATCAGACCACATTTCATTTTATCATACCTCCAAAGTGCAATCTTTATACTCTCTAACAAACTGATTTTAATTTTTGCTTAGTCTCACTAGCTAGTTTTTTTCAGGGGTCGCCACAGCGATTCATCTGCCTCCATCTAACCCTATCCTCTGCATCCTCTTCTCTCACACCAACTAACTTCATGTCCTCTCTCACTGCATCCATAAATCTCCTCTTTGGTCTTCCTCTAGACCTCCTGCCTCGCAGTTCAAATCTCAGCATCCTTCAACCGATATATTTACCATCTCTCCTCTGAACATGTCCAAACCACCTCAATCTGGCCTCTCTGACTTTATCTCCAAAACATCTAACATGTGTTGTCCTTCTGATGAACTTATTCTTGATCCTATCCATTCTTGTCACTCCCAACGAGAACCTCAACATCTTCAGCTCTGCTACAGTACCTCCAACTCTGCCTCCTGTCTTTTCTTTAGTGCCGCTGTCTCTAAGCTGTAGAGCATCGCTGGTCTCACCACTGTCCTGGTCACCTTTCCTTTTATCCTCGCTGATACTCTATCGCACAACACACCTAACACTTTTCTCCACCCATTCCAACCTGCCTGTACCCGCCTCTTCACCTCCTTTCCACACTCCCCGTTGCTCTGGACCGTTGACCCTAAGTACTTAAAATCCTGCACCTTCTTTACCTCTGCTCCTTGTAGCCTCACCGATCCTCCTGGGTCCCTCTCATTTAGACACATGTATTCTGTCTTGCTGCGGCTAACTTTCATTCCTCTGCTTTCCAGAGCGTACCTCCACCTCTCCAAATTTTCCTCCACCTGTTCCCTGCTCTCGCTACAAAGCACAATGTCATCTGAAAACATCATTGTCCATGGAGACTCCTGTCTAACCTCATCTGACATCCTGTCCATCACCAGAGCAAACAAAAAGGGGCTTTGAGCTGATCCTTGATGCAGACCCACCTCCACCTTGAACTCTTCTGTCACACCTACAGCACATCTTACCACTTTTTTACAGCTCTCATACATGTCCTGCACCGCTCTAACATACTTCTCTGCCACTCCAGACCTTTTCATACAATACCACAGCTCCTCTCTTGGCACCCTGTCGTACGCTTTCTCTAAATCTACAAAGACACAATGCAACTCTCTATTACCTTCTCTGAACTTCTCCACCAGCATCCTCAAAGCAAATACTGCATCTGATGTACTCTTTCTAGGCATAAAACCATATTGCTGCTCACAAATGCTCACCTCTGCCCTTATCCTAGCTTCCACTACTCTTTCCCACAGCTTCATTGTATGGCTCATTAGCTTTATACCTCTATAATTGCCACAGCTCTGAACATCTCCCTTGTTCTTAAAAATCGGCACCAATACACTTCTCCTCCATTCTTCTGGAATCCTCTCACTCTCCAAAATCTTGTTAAACAAACTAGTTAGAAACTCTACTGCCACCTCTCCTAAGCATTTCCATACCTCCACAGGTATATCATCAGGACCAACAGCCTTTCCACTCTTCATCCTCTTCAACACCCTTCTCACCTCACTTTTACTAATATTTGCTACTTCCTGTTCCACAACAGTCACCTCTGCTACTCTTTGTCCTCTTTCGTTTTCCTCATTCATCAACTCTTTGAAGTACTCCTTCCATCTTTCCATCACCCTCCTGGCATCTGTCAGTACATTTCCATCTCTATCTTTAATCACTCTAACCTGCTGCACATCCTTCCCATCTCTATCTCTCTGCCTCGCCAACCTGTACAGATCCACCTCTCCCTCCTTACTGTCCAGCCCAGCATACAAGTCCTCATATGCTCTTTGTTTAACCTTCGCCACCTCTACCTTCACCTTATGCTCCATCTCCCTGTACTCCTGTCTACTCCCTTCAGTCCTCTCAGCATCCCACTTCTTCTTAGCTAGCCTCTTTTCCTGTATACACCCCTGAACTTCCTCGTTCCACCACCAAGTTTCCTTGTCCACTGTGTTGGAGAAGTTTTACCAATAACTAATAATTGGATATGAATAATTGGACCCTTCTGAAATTGTGACCTGTGCCTCGCATGTGTGTTACATACGAAATGCACAGAATGAAATAGCATGATGGAACAGGTGTCAATATATTAATATGTCAGATGATAAGATTGTTTCCCGGCTAGCTCTGGAAAAACCTGCTGTTATTTAAAGAAAAGCGATCATACGCTGGTCATTCAATGATGATGTATTTAAATGCACAGCACATGTATACACACCTACACACTTTCTTATCTTTTTGCCTTCACAAACACACGCATGGACACACATTACTAAAGCCGACGATTTGGCCTCGGATACAGCATGTGGTCTTCACCTTTCAATCTTTGGAGAAGCAAAGATAACAGAAAATAATGTCCGAATGTTATCCTTCATCAGATAGCGCTAACAAATAACCCCCTAGTGTTTCCCCCTCTCTATAGCACCTTTCCTCTCACTTTTATCCAGCCTTTATAGCACTTGGATTCCTGAAGAGAATCTGCTACTCGGGGGAATACACACGCATGTACGCGCACACACAAACACACACACACATGATTTCACACATAAATCCATAACACAAGCTTTGTGCATAAAGCATACCTGAGCAGAACAAAGTGCATGTTTATTGAATTGATCTGTGCACGTGGCGTGAAGGCAGATAAACGGAACCATTATCCACTCAGCGGTAGCCGTGAGAAATGAGTCTCCAGTGTCAACGTTTTGTAACAGTCAGACATAAAGCGGAGAATCTTTAGGACATACCTTTATGGTTTACCACTAACAAGACAAGCTCCTTTTTTTTTATTTAATTTTTTTATCTCTATTTGAAAATAGAGAGAGGCTGTTCACTTTATAGGAACTCACTCACTGCAACTCTCTAACATTATACTGTACTATAAATTTTATATAGAGGAAGTTCTATACTTTTTAATGTCTACATTAACACGTTTATAATTAATTACAGGTGCTACTTTTACTGATGATGATGATGTATCAGTAAAAGATGAAGAAGAAGAAATGCAAGAAGAAAAACAAGTAACTATACCCTGGACTGTGGAAGGTTGTAGGTTCAAATCCCTTTCCGGGAAGGCACTATTTAAAGGACCTATTTCAGCAAGTCTAATCTAATAATTTTTATTTTATGTAACTAAAGTTAACATATTTAGTTATAACTGTTTATTTAACTTAATACATTTAGTTTCATTTTATTATGTTTTGTAGGTTTTTGTTCATTAGAATTGTATGGCACCCTGTCCCTGCCTTGTGCCCTAAATCTCCTGGGATAGGCTCCAGGTCCCCGTGACCCTGTATACAGAATAAAGCGGTATAGAAGATGTGTGAGTGAGTGAGAATTACATGGCTGGTGGCTTTAGCTAAAAAAAAAAAAAAGAAAAAAAAAAGATCTACTACTTACCTTAAGCTTCTTTATTTAATTTCATTTCATTTTACTAGACATTTCAACAATGTGCTAGACCATGTACTGTAAGCTTGCACAGTTGGCGTAGATTCTCAGTCAGAAAGCATTTAAATCTTTGAGTAAAACACCTATTTAAAAATATTTTGTCAATTAATATTTTATGGGACAATAAATTTACTATATAATTTACATTTAAATGTACTAATATAATTTACATTTAATTGTGTATGTAAATTTTGTACTTTGCTGGTAAGTGACTATTGATAAACTCATTTACCATGTTAACTATTTTTATTTAATTTAGCTTTTTTAGCATGGCACCTAATGCAAAATTAATATATTATTAATTTTTTCATTATAAATTTTAATTTTAAAAATTGTAAATTTTATTTATTTTTTCATATAAAATTCAATTTAATAATTTCTTTATTTTTTTTTTCACACCTCCAGGGTCAGGGGTTCAAGTCCCACCTTTAGGTTTGCGTGTGTAAGTTTGAATGTTCTCCCCATGCTTGGTGGGTTTTCTCCAGGTACTCCAGTTTCCTCTCACAGTCCAAAGATATGCAACCAGCATTTCCAAATTACCCGCAGTGTGTGTGAGTGTGTGCATGCCTGGCACCCCACTTATAACCCCAAGTCCCCTGGGATAGGCTGCAGGGCATCCATGACCCTGTGGTATAGAGGATGAATGAGTTTGAGTGTTTATTTATAATTTTTTATAAGTAAATTTTTAATGAAAGCATCTAATAAATAATTACATGTATGTGTCCATAAACACTTTCTTAAGCATATACAATTTTTGACATATTCTTTCCAAACCAACAAAAAGAGTATGAATTTACATATACATCAGATATCAGTTAAGTGAGAATAAATTTGGCTTACTGAAGCTTCCTGCTCTCTCGGATGTCTGACTCATGACTGAGCAACATGGCAGAGGATCAAGTGACCACAGAGGATTTGGTCCACTTTAGAAGGCCTTATGCAATATCCATGATTCAGACTCATGAAGCCTTTAATAGCAGTGTGTTTATACTGTAAATATGCATTAATTAGATTTGAAGGTCTTGCATTATGTAAGCATGATGTCTGGAGTCACTTTAACTTGTTATCCTCCAAAGAAACTTTCACTAAGCCATGTCGAAAAAACATATCTATCTAATTTCCCATTGGGAGGGAAAAAAAAAAAATGACCTGTGTACCGGTTGGACTGGATGAGATGAGTAAACAGTATTGTGTTAAAACTCCTAACACTCAGCACCTCGAAGTGGGCGAAGAAGCCATCGTGATTGATCGCCCTCGCCGTTCGCGAGAAAAGCACAATCTTCCACCTAGCCGCGAAACAATAATTCATGACGATGCCCTTTGTGCGATAGGAAGCTGTTAGTCGTACAGGTCCCGGGCTCTAAAATGATGTTGATAAATCTGCACACGGGGCAGGTAACTACTTTAAACCCTCGTCTCGATTAGTCTGCTGCTGTCTGCTCCCTCCTCCATGCGCTCTAATCGTATCAGGTAGCGCAGTGGGGATTCGAGCGCACCCACAATGATTCAAAAGCAGAGAAGGGTTCTGACAGCTTTCTGTGCTTCGTCTACTAGGATTTAAAGTCTTTTTTTTCCCCCCAAACATACTGTCCTGAAAAAATATCATGTAAACATTTTCCCTTCATCTTATCTTTCTTTTCTGCCTCCTTAACACTGACCTTTCATATGGAGGCATTATGGAGAACTTGCGCTCACCAGCATTATTCATCACAGCATAATGGCGTGTCACTGAGCACCAGCACGTGCACATTTTTGTGTGTGTGTGTATATATATATATATATAAATTTAGCTTTTTATAATTTTTTATCACTACATCTCCTGATTAGGATGAAACTAATTAACTCCAAGTCCGTGGACCAGAGGTTCTCAAACCCTTGCTCCTTTGTTTCCGAGCCACTTTGAAAGTCAGTATCACAAGATGCGGATGAGGCTAAATATCATGCGCACACCTGCATGCACACACACTTAAGCCCAATTCCAATTCTATTTTCTACCCCTTCCCCTACCCCTCGCCCCTTCCCCTTGTCCCTTGAACCGAGGTGGAAAGGGGAAGGGATAAAATATTTCCCCTAAGAAATGGGACACCACTACAACACTGTTATACGTCGTCATACGTACAGTATCCGTTCATTTACATGTACACATACAGTATGGCCGTAAGCAAAACAAACAATGCGTTATCGAATGCTCGGCAAACTGCCGTGCTACTGATCTTTTATATTTGTTTGTAGCATGTAGTAAAGTGTATATGACATAAAAATATATTTTTGTAATATCGCGCAAGCGGTGCTATCCGCTAGCAAACTTTAGCGATTTTTTTGCAAACGTTTCTTTACAGAACATCACCATAAACACAAACACAAGACTAAAGGTAATATACATATAATGAAAACTTGTCATAAAAATCCTTATTAATGGCAAAAATTACTTAGTTTTATGGGTCTGCTTGCTCGAGTGAGCAGCCATGTTGAAAATTTCGCTTAGCCCTTCGTTTGAAGTGAGGTCCCGAAAAATCTTTGTTTGGAGGGCTATCTGGCCCTTCCCCTTACCCCTACCCCCCCAACCAAAAGAGAAATGAGACACCCCTACCCCTTCACGTGAACGCGCCAAACGGAGGGGTAGGGCTAAGTGTAGGGGTAAGGGGTAGAATTGGGATTGGGCTTTAATGTAGTGCCATAAAGCTCAAGTTGCACTTCAATTCCTTACTGATTTAAAGGTATTATTCATTTATTGAACACTTTGCCATTAACTCTGAATAGTTTCTCCAGTTTGGAATTATCATCAGTTAAGAGCTTTTTTTAAGGATCCAACAGTGACGTCCTGTCAGGAACTGAATCACTCGCACAAGTATTCACACAAAGGAATTTTTCTATAGATCCCATATTTCTAATGTGTGCGAAAGGATTTAAATAATGCAAGTAGCTTTTATCTTCTATACTTATCAGGAAAACATGTTCGATGCTTTACAAATCCCTGGCTGAGACTTTAACAAGGACGCTATGGTAAAACGAGAGCTGGTCTCTTTCCTGAATTCCCGCGGAGGTGGAATTCTGATTAACATCACATCACGCTATGGTACTGTACACCTGTTCAAGACGGCAATCCGGCATGAATACAGCTCCCTCGGGCAAATGAAAACGCGCTCCTTACCCAAAGACCTGCCTGCGTTTCTCCGTCACCTCCTGACGATATTCCGGCTCTTCTAATCACAAACGTTTCCTCGTTCCTCCCTGCCAGACACGTTTGGCAATTTCGCCATCCTCCATTGACACGTTAAATTATTTAGCATTCTTATAACAACAAGCGGGCTGGCCAATTATTATTTCAGTTAATATGAAATTTAGAAAGCTTAAATAAAGGAGGAACAATGCCAAAAGCCTAATGCGATGGTGTGAATTTTTCTTTCTTTATTTATTTATTTTCTTGAGAAATGAAAAATCCTGCTTGGTTTCTTTCCACACAGATATATCTTTGTGTTTCACTCTCTCTTTCTGGCAACGGCGTACCGAGTGCGCTTGCGGGCCGCATTAATTCACAAAACTCATTTGTTGCCGCTTCTATGATGTAGTTTACTGCTGATTTACCCTTTACACAATATAGACTTCCTCAACTCTTAAGCAGATGAATGAACATTCCGAATACTAAACTAGACAAATCTAGCGCAGATGAGCAAAGTTTTATTTAAACTTAAAGCCTAGCTAATAAAGGCTGCTCTCGTAACGCCGCGTACTGTGACTCTAACGACGGAATCGTAAGAATTCGCATTGTAATAACTTTTATGAAACGTTATGAAGAGCTAGGGAAAGGGTTAGGAGTTCTTATGACTACATCTGTAATGATGTCTTAATGCTGAAATTTTCATATTCTTGTTTAAGGAATAAAACATTTGGAGTAGCGCTGTTATAGGAAAATAATTAACAACGTGGTTGCGTGATACGGAGCTACTCTTACCGCCATGGAGATTGTTTTTCAACAACCGCAAAATTGATTAAAGAACAACAAATATGTTTCTTAATTTATAGCTGTGTTTTTTGTTATGGATTGCAGTGAGACACCACTTACAGTATGTTAACAGTTGTTTATTGGATGGTCACTTTTTTTTATACTACTAATTGTACCTTTTAACAACAAACTCGCTCTGCAATTTTAAGAAACGTGCCAAATTATGTAAATTAACATAAGAGTTATTATTATTTCACGAAGCATGGGAACATCTACACTGATCAGCCGTAACAGTTCAATATTGTCTAGGTTCACCTTGTAGCTCTGGCCCCTCGGGGCATTACTCCTTTGAGGGTTTGCTGTGGTGTCTGGCATCCTTTAATGCTGTAAGTTGCAAGGTGGGCGCTTCCTCTGTGGATTGCACTTGTTCGTCCGGTGTAGACTCTCCCATAGATGCTGTTTGTACCATAGATGCTTTGTTGGCTTGTAATATGGGGAGTTTGGAGGCTAGATCAACAACTTTTGGCTCTTTACCTGCTTTTAGTCCTGGTCCCAAGCTGTAATAGACTGCGTGCTCACATACCTTTCTATCACAGCTAGCAATGTTTTTTGGCGCTGACTTACGCAACAGTGAGTTTGGACTGGACAGCCTGGCCTTTTGGTCCCCATTGGCATTAATGATCTGGTATATAATGGTATATGTTTAATAATCAATATTATTTAATTTGTAGGTGGCTTAGTGGTTCGATTCCCGCCTCTGTGTGCATGAAGTTTGCATGTTCTCCCCGTACTTGGTGACTGTCTTTGGACTGTGTACTCCTACAGTCCAAAGACATGCAGATGAGATTATTTGGAATTCTCAATAGCCTGTTTAGATGATGAGTGAGTGAGTGTTGTTTAATTTACCTGGTTGTGATGTAAATGTTGTATTTATTTTTAGTTTTTTTTTGTCAGATCCCATTAGAAAAAAGTCATACGCTGATAAAAGAAATAGCTGTTAAAGGGTCTCCGGAGTTTCAGGGAACACAAACAGAACAGAGGGGTTAAAGTTAAAGCATAGCTTGTAATGTTACTGAGAGTAGCAGAATGCACAATATAATGTGACCAGAAACAATATACTCCACCCTATAAAGAATGTTACAGCTTTATCTCTTACAAAATGCGGACACTAGGGCCTTCTTGTAAAAATGCTAAAAACACATTTGTGAGATGAGTTGAAGCTCACAGACTCTCTAGTTGTTACTTTTGCAAAAAAAACAAAAAAACGAAAATGGTTAGGGAAACTCGAATGGTTAGACTTGCACTAACATTTTTTGTAGAATGCAACATTGATATACTGCAGTACACAGGAAAATGATACTGTATGCATATCCATAAACAGTCAATTGCATCACTTCTGTCTGTCATGATCGAGTTGTTTACAGTCTGTTATTGTCACTGCAGTTTCCCCAGCAGTCATGGACTTCTATGGTAAGGTGCCATTGTCAACTAGTGATCCCGAAACAAATCAAACCATCCACAAATCCAACCACGAATCTAAACCCTGTAGGTACAAGGCCACTATGCTGCCATATGATTTACTAAACTGCAAACTTATTTTTTTGCCACAAACAGAATTGCAGGTTGATTTATTAACTGTGGGAGGTGGATTTATAGCATTCTGCAAAATCATGCAAAAATTGCATTAATATGGCCAGAATAATTTGGACATAATAGTTTGCCATTCATGCCCTTTAACATCCTTACGTGAACTTTTCTTTTTTTTACTTTTTACAATAAAAATTATTTTTTCCATTAAAGGATTAATCTCATTCTGCAATTAAACATTCTCTTTTATGTGAGACACTGATTTTGGAAAAATAGTGACAATCTCCAAAACAATCTATTTATAACTATATGTAACATCACATGTAGATAGTTAAAAACTTTGATATGCACTTTCTCAGTGACTGTGTGTATGTGTCTGTGTGTCAGTATCATTATAGGGCACAGTGGAGAGTCTTTCCCCCTCATTATAATCAATAGTGCTTCAGGGCCACATCATTTTTCCCCCCTGTCAGAAGTCATAATAATTGGAATTATTGGACTTTGTTTGTGTTAATTGATGTCTACTTTCTTAACTTTTAGTAAGAATTGTCAGGGACAAATTATCCTCCATTCCTCATTTATTATTGCAGGCATGCTAAGTGAGGTATGTGCATTAGTATAAATTCTATGTATATACTGTACGATACTTTAGTGCTGAAAATATTTAAACAGATTGAGTCTGAAAAATTGTATCATCTTGCAGGAATTGTTTCACTGTTAAATAAAACATTTGGATCCTTTTATTGATTAGATTATTTTATTTATTTGTTCATTTAAGTGTTGGGTTAATGATGTAACTGTATATAAAAAATATTAAACAATATATTGAAGGATTTATTTCCATTTCAGAATAAAAAAAAAACGATTTGCAAAATAATTATTTTTACTCACTGTCTGTATGCTGCTTTATGATCTAGGGCGAAGACTTGGTACTTATCCCCCAGGGCATATAAGGCTCAAGGCCTGAGCTGAGATCAGCCTGGCAGGATTGGCACTATCTCCATGCCATGTGGTTAACCCGGCGTCCCTCGAGGGGTTTTTCCGTGCTCACCAGGCTGCTTTACCTCCTGCACAGGTGGCCTTTCGAGCCTGCTCTCCTCCTCATTTTAGAGCTCAGGTCTCCCAACAGGATCGAGAGGGCAGAGGGCACCCTCTGGCATGCCTGACAAACATGCTGGTTAACTCATCACGCCAGTTGGTGCATTAGTTTGATTGGATGCGCCGATGTTGCTCGGGATTGGGGTTTGAGTCGGTTTCATAATACGATAATGGATGAAATCTGTACCTCACATGTGCAAGTTATAATTCCTGATCAAAGGAGATTGTGGGTCTGTAAAGGGTGCTATGGGATTGTGTTATTTTGGATCTATACCATCAACAGATTCTGTATTACAGTAGAAACAACATCCTAATACCTACTTAATGCTTTACTTTTGGAAAAGCCTAGTAGATTATACAACTATACACACACACATACATATATATATATATATATACAGATTCGAATGGTCTTCAGTTGGTGTTCCCAAAAAAAAAAAAAAAAAACATTCCCCATACTGGTACTCCAGCATCATCACCAGCCTGGAAGATTGATCAATTGAGTGTTTAAAATTGTTTTAAAGAGTAAGATATACTGCGTGGGTGGGTATCATGTGTATGCACATACCATATGTGTTAAAGCTTTAGTGTATGAGCTCTGTCTATCTCTGGCACCACCCCAGGTCGTGCGAGACGTGCAAACTGGCACTTATTGGAACCGATCTGCATGCAGACAGCTAAATCAGAATGAACTGACCTATTTCTTTACTCGGTGCCATGGGAATAGGCTGATATTAACCAATCAGAATCGGTGTCACCAAGCTGGTTCACCACACTTGGGTTGGCTTGCTTCACTAGATAGATATTATCACGTATGAGAATGGGTGGTTGAAAAACCCATACAGTTCCAACAACCACGCCCATACCTACTCATGTGGTTTGTGCTGTTTTAATATTTTCCCCCCATCCATCTTTCCTCCCAATTTTTTTTTCTTTTCTTTTCCCTATCTCCCTCCCTCTTACTCAATCTTCAGAGGCACCTAATTAAGAAAGCCTGACTCATTTACATGGCTATGTTTGATCTAAATTACACTCCAAACCGCACCAAATTAGGATCATCTGTGAATGTGAAACACTTGCTCTCCTCCCTCTCCTTTCTCCGGTTCTCGCGCTTTCTTTTGCCCGCGTTCTCTCTCGCTCTCTCTCCCAGCATCTGTTGGAACAGGAGTAGGCTGCTGCTCGACTCTGGGGGGCACATGTTCAAATGATGAGAGGGATTATGGGTTTTAGTGTTCTCCTGAGACCTGAAATACAAACACGCACACAGCACTAGAGGGGGGAGGGGGGAGGGTTGATGGAGGGGTGGGGATCTGGTTCTGGTGCTGTCCTGCAACAATCCCTAATGAAACAGAGCAGGGATTTGAGGCCAGGTCATTCCAGGACTGATGTTGCCTGCTCACACACACATTCACACGTGCACACAATTTAACCAACAATGAAATCGTTTGTAATTGTTGAAAAACAACCCACTGCACATTTACTGATCTTAAAAGGAGTCTTCATGGAAATGAAAGTAAAAATAAAACACAATGGGGGAGTGCTGTTAGGGGAAAATAGTCAACATCATGGTCAGGTGATAAAGTGGAGTCGCTACACATGGAGATCCTTATTGTTTTAATAGGACATGCTTGAAGTGCTTAAATTCATTTTTATTTATCATCAACACACTCTTTAAATTATTTATTTAATGGGTTGAAACAATCCACAAAACAATTTCTATTACTTACATTAACCAGGGTAAACCGCATGTTAACACTAGAAGCGCCGAGCAGCGGTCATTTGACCGCAAGGGGGTAAAAAAAAAATAATACTTCACACTCGATCAAATTCCAGGACCCTCCTTTCATGACTTTTCCTAGTTCTGTGAGCTTAATCACCCTGTATGCTTACATTTTTAAAATCGCACCAGTAAAAGCCAGTATAAAGCTATTTTGCTCTTATTTATGTACTTTTAACAGTACTTTTAACCAGTATGAAGTGTTTGTGCTGGAGTTGCCTTTGATCATTCTTTAATTTAAAAAAAAGTTGTGTTTAAGGACAAAAAATTATGATTAGATATGAAGCCTGTGTGGCATTAGCATAATTTGGACTGAGTAGCATAATTTGGATTAGTTGATTTTTATAATCAGTTAGAAATTATATATTTATTATTTTATTTATTTATTATATTATTTATTATTTTTCCCCCAGTGTCTTTCAGATTTTCCTCCAGTAGTAATGTTCCTATTCAATAAAAAAAAATAAATAAATAAATATATATATATATATATATATATATATATATATATATATATATATATATATATATATATTAATAATAATAATAATAATAATAATAGAAATAATTTTTCCGGTCCAAGGTATAATAAAAACCATAAGATGTTAAGTGGGTGAATGAGTGGGTGATTCCAAGAGCTTCAGCTAAATACAATTCTGGAGATTTGAAGCATTACACAGATACAGATATTACTACATTATACCCCTATACTGTTTACCCTATACAGTCACCAAACACACCGTCATTAGAAAAAAAATAATTTAAGTAACTTTTAAACATGGTATGATTGTTGGCTGATTTACTAGGCCTTTCATGCACAATATGGACCAAACTCTCTATGGAATGTTTTCAGCACCTTGTTGAATCAATGCTAGAATAAAGTAAGTCAGTCCTGAAAGCAGAAGTGGGACCAATCCAGTACTAGCATGGTGCACCTAATAAAGTGGCCGGTGAGCATCTGTATGTACATGCGCTTGCCAAAATCTATCCAAATCTCCTGACTCGTCATATGCCAAGTTGAAACCCCTGACTGTCAAAAATCTATATACTCTGAATACCGGCTTCAAACAAAAGAACCTCCTGAAGGGCGTCAGGCCGAGAGCCAAAACTCGACCGCAGAAATCCACTAGAAACCTCACAATACAACCGTGACCATCATGTCACACAACTCACATAAAGCATTCATTACACAACACATAACAAGCTCAATAAACGATCCATTTGTAACTTCAATAAACGTTCCAAATGTTCTATTTGTCGTTTGTCGTTAGCTTTGAGAGTCAAGACAGCGATCGTAAAGTGGCTCCGGTACAGCACGCATGGAAAAAAGTGGCGTCTTCGCTTTCTGTAAAAGTTTGCAAGTTATTTTACATGCCAATAACAATAGACCTGGGCATGCGCCAAGAAATGATGGCGCCTTCCAGCAAGAGGGGGTGTTTACTTACTGTGTGGCCCACTAATAATTTTTGTGTCCCCACTCCTTGGCATCGCATGCCTCCAATCTATAAAGCATCTATAAAACTGAGGAGCCTGGGGTAAAGGAAAGAGGCGAACAATAAACTTGGGAAGTGTACCAGAGAGGTTGTTTACATTAGATGAATGATCCATGTTTCCAATCTTGGTTTCCAAGCAAAAATCTTGAGAATAAATAGCAAGTCTTTATGCATAATTTTTTTTGGAAGTGAATATTTACTAAAAATAGAAGAATACACAAATGTTTATTTTCCAACACCATGAAACATTTTCTGTTTTGTTTTTTGGAAAGACGTGGACTGTGATCAGACAACATGGTGACTTAGTGGTTAGTACTGTTGATTAACACCTCCAGGGTTGGGGGTTCAACTCTTGGCTCTGCTCTTTCTACATGGAAGTTCCTTCTGCGTGGTGGATTTCCCTCTGGTACTCCAGTTGCCTCCCACAGTCCAAAGACATCCAGTGCAGGCTTTAACTGGTGTTTCAGTTTGCCCAGTATGGTATGGTTGCATGTGCAGCTGTACAGTATATAGGTGGGATTGGCTCCCCATTTAGGGAGAAGCTTCCATTGTGCCCTAAGTTCCCTGTGATAGTAAGAAAAGTAAGCTGTATAGACAATAGGTGCTGGGATGGCCTTCACTCATATAGTTTTGGGAAGTCTTCAAATTCTAGTTTTTGGATTACAGGAATGGAGCCCAATATGGTGTTTTGCTGTTGTAGCCATTTTGCCTCAAGGTTTGAAATCTAATTTATTCCGAAATGCTTTTACCATACGTGTGACTGATTGGATAGCCTCATGAATGAGCAGGTGTACAGGTGGTCCTAGTGAAGTGGCCGGTTAGTATAGATATGTTTGTGTACAACGTTATTGTTGGCAGTAATTGTTGGACATGGGTGGCTACAGAGCACACAAAGAGACACCAAATCTGGTTTGACACACAGTGTTTGTGTGTGTGTGTTGGGTGGAATAGACACAGGTTGATTCCTCCCTACAGAGAATGCCTCCTGTAATCAGAGATAACACCTGAAATAAACACAGCAGTCTGGATCCAGGCCATTCCCGTTTAATAAGCATCCAGACAGAATGCTTCTTCCAGCCAGTGAGAGCTAAAACCTCAATAATTCAGCTTTTCCGTCTGACTGCGAATACAAATTTTTGCCGTTGGTTTTTGCTGGTCAATTGAAATATGATTATAAAATACTTGACGCAAGAGGGCTTTCTAACTCTCGTCCACTTTAGTCATTAACTGGACTTTTTTCATAGCCAGAGGCTACAAGGAGCCATCACAGAGCCAGAGAGCGAGAGGACGTCTCGATTTCCAAACTGGCCTGGGAACAGAGACGGACGCCGCTCTGACCCTGATACCAGCGGCCCCCGAGGGCCAACAGCACCAAGCTCCTGCTCTATGCTAATTAATTACCATTGGCATCTTTAGCGATGCATGTCAGCTCAGATTTGGGATATCAGTCTGTTATATGATCAAACTGAATGCCGGGCTCACTACACCAGGGACTCCATTCACAGGAAGTCTACGCTGCATAGTCGAGTGGTGGCACATCAGATTATTACAGATTTGTTTATGACAAATACAGTGACTGCACCAGAGCATTACGCTCGCTAATGAACAGAGTTCGAGTAGCGATCAGATCCCATAAATCAGACACTGCACATGGCTGACTTGTCCTAATGCTATTTGTGCTCTGGGATTGATTTTATCAATCGCCTTTACATAAACGTAATCAAATCTTTTAGGACGTGCTGTCAATAGCAAAACATATCATATAGTGGAGAACACTAGATGGAGACGCCATTTGGAAAAATGCCATTTAGCATTGTTGATGATGAAGGCGGGATCAGGTTTACGACGGATTGAAAAGAGATGCGAGTGATGTCATTAAGTGTGAATAATAAATGTGAGGAGGTCCGTACAGCTGCCGTCTTCTTTCCTGTCTCATGGGTTGTTCAGTAAAGCCATGTTTTAGGACTAGTTGCTATTTCATCAGTTGCGGTTTCTCTCCAAATAGGGGTTGAAGTATGAAAAGAATAGTCATAGGCTACTTTCGGTCCAACTTAGATAAACAACTTTACCAAAAGTCAGTAAACGCTTAGCCATAACACCCACATGCCCCCATGTAAACTTCAGATGCAAGAATACAGTAATAATGATAAAAAAGTTGAAAATTGAAAATGTGAAAAAATGTGAAAAAAAAAACATCATGTAAGCAGCCCTTCTGCAGACCAAAAAGCTGTCTTGATAAGAAAGGTCATGCTCCTTATAGCAGTGGTGAGCAGAAAAGCATCTCATTTACATGATTTAGCATTTACATGCATTTTACTTCTGATGTTTCATAACTATACTGTACTGTATGTTCTGAAAGTTCTATTTTACAATATATATATATTTATAAATACAATTAAGTGACTGTGGGACTACGTCACAAGTTTGCATATATATATATATATATATATATATATATATATATATATATATATAATTTATATATTATTATTATAAAATTAGTTTGCATATACATATATATATGCACTTAATTGTATTTACATGCTCTTGAATGTATTTGATTTGAGGTTTTATGCCAGAATATCACTCAATAGCCTAAAATGTGTGTATAAAGAGTCTCTGTTTAAACTATCGTGATAAAACCTCCTTTTATTTCTCTATATAATCCCCTGCTACACTAATGCATTTATCCCAGAGTTTCACTCGTGCATGGATACCATCAAGGTAAGAAATTTTCTCAGTATGACAAAGCCATGATCAGAGTCCTTGCTTCATGTCTGGGACACATATTCAAATATGTGGAAATGGCTTAGACCGTGTTTAAATCCCAGCTGAGTTTCTGCAATGTGCAAGTGGTGTTCCTGAATGATTGGTTACAGTTTTCACGGATAGTTGTGTCTCATTTGCAACTTGACAACAGGTTCTAGGCCTTCATTCACAAGAAACTTCATCACAAGTCCCAGTTCGACTTGAACACCCCCATAAGTTGTTAAGATTAGATTCCATCTTGATCCCAGATCCACTGGCCTGCTGTTTGTCTGCCAATTTAGCATTTAATTGTGTTTATAAGCCTTCCAAGTGCAGCTACAGCATCAGGACTGCTTATATTGTTTATATATAATGTTAACATATCCATGGCGGCACTGTGGAATACCATGGTAAGCACTGTCGCCTTGCACCTTTGGGTTCGATTCCCACCGCGAGGTCTGTGTGAATGGAGTTTGCATCTTCTCCCGGTGCTTGGTGGGTTTCCTCTGGGGATTCCAGTTTCTGTCCACAGACATTAGGCTAATTGGTGTTACCAAATTGTCTGCAGTGTGTGGATGAGCGTGTGACTGTGCATATGTGTGTGCGCCCTGCGATGGATTGACACCCTATTCAGGATTTACCCTGCCTCATGCCCCAAGTCTCCTGGGAGAGGCTATAGGCCCCCATGACCCTGTAAGCAGGATAAAGTGGTATAGAAGATGTCTGATTCTTTCAGACAAATGCAAATTGAGCTTCATAAGGATCTCAAATGATAAAAAAAGGAAAAAAAAAATCATAAAAAATATCTCCTGGAGCCATGGAGCTTGACATATATGTTTCAAATCCAAGTAGAGACATTTACATGGCGTCTTCTATACGGTGCTTTTCTTTGATGAAAGGCTGAACAGCAATCTGTGGCTTAGCACACACATGAAACGTATCAGCGTAACGTTCGGAAATCACATTGTAGGCCTTAAATCAGACTTCACCTTATTTCCAGCAGACGTTTATTATAATCCATACGTTTAAACCTAGCTCAGAGTGCTATTTCATTCAATGTTCTGGATCAATCATTCCAGCAGATTCATAGTTTTGCTGTTTTCTATACAAGCACAAACGGTTAAAAAAGGCGAGGTATGGTACATCTGTATCCCTTTAAATCATATTGGTTAACAAACGCCTGACATTCCTGCTATATTTGGGATTTTGGTCTCAGAATCTGGAATGGACTTTTTAGATGGATTTCTTCCCAAAGCCACAGTAAGGCTTAAATCAAGGGACTGAAACATATGGAATTGGTCAAAACTGAACAATTTAGTGATCAATGAATGACACAACAATAACTGGTAAAATGGGGTAATCATTTCTGACAGCAAAAAAGTCTGTGAATTAAAAAAAAAAAAAAAAAAAACGTTATTAATTTTGGAGAGAACAAATCCAGAACATTTTAAACATCAGTGTACAAGTAAGTTAACATGTAAAATTTGTTCATATTACAGTTCAACTCTCGGGACATGCGGTCCTTCACTTCGTGTTTAAGACTATGGAAGACAGTCACTGGAATGTTAGATACACACTGATCAGCAATAGTATCAAAATTATTAACATTAAAACCACCTAGATTTTCTGTGGTGGCTCTGGCGCCTTATACATTCAGTTGCTGTTCTTTTGGCTGCTCCCATCAAGGGTTACCAAAGCAAACCATCTGATCCGCACACACCACTTGGCTCTGGTGATGCCCTTCCTTATGCAACCCTCCTCTCAGTTTATCTAGGCATGAGGCAGACACTGCATCCAGTAGCTGGGATTCGAACCCAGGCCTTCCGCATGGAAGGCAAGAAACCTACCACTGAACCTTCATCCAGTTATCCTTATAAAAGGCTGTGTCTGGGTTAGTTTCACTTACTTGGTTGGTTTAGCCAAATTGTTGTTGGGTTTGGGCAAAAGTTGACTAACTTGGTACGTCACCACATAAAACAAATAATTCCGCAAAGTATTGACTTGAATTTGAGTCTAGTGATTTTGTAGGTCAGTCAATGTTCCATCAGCATTGTCAAACAATTTACATCCAGGTTTGGCCTTGTCATCAAACTGGACCATGGGAGTACTGATATTGTTTAGTATTGATGTGCAGTATAATGAGCTACAGCTGTCTCCTATGCAGAGGTTGGGAAGTTAGGAGACTGCAACTATCTAGAGAATTCATAACACGTTACATACTTTGATTTTGCTTATGTTTTCCGTTCCTACAGTGTGTATCTGACATTCTCTTGTCGAAACAGGAGGAAAAACAGGGAACGCTGTTGCCTGTTTGGTGAACAGAGGGTGGGTCAAAGGTTTGACACGAATCAGCAGAAATGTTGCCAAACCATTGCTCTGCCCCCCCCCCCCCCACCCCCAACCAAAATGTTTGTACAGAAAGCACAAATTATCATTATTCGAGAACTGTGAAATTTAATTTCTTATCTATAAATATTCTAACTTTCAGCCAGTCCCTTTTTAATTAACATTCCTGGCAACAAACACACAGAGGTGATTTTTTTTTCCACCCCTCTTCATTCCCTGACAAATTACCACGGTTCTTTTGGCTGGCATGCAGAAGAGGGAAATAAATAGAGATCGCATTGCTGCTTTGCCATGGCAGATGAAAAAAAAAAAAAAAAAGTATTGTGGGTATGTCACATATTGTTAAATATGTTTCGGTGGAGCGGAAGGTAGAGCCGTTTCAGCCAATTTTACATTAGAAATCAGTTCCAGTGTTGAATTAGAATTATATCCTGTTATGTTTGTGTGTTTATTTATTTATTTATTTATTTATTTATTTTCTAGCATAACACTGTCAGATGCTGTCGCATTGTAATGTTTTAATAAAAACATCAATTATGATATATTACTGTATATTAGGAGATATAGTATTAATAATGATATTGAAGACAACTCTGTTTAATTATGTTAAGGCATGTATTTAAGAAAAATGTTGATAAGGTACAGATTTTATGATTCCAACCTTCAGCCATGCCTGATAAGACAAGATATCCTGACCCAGATTGCCTTTTCTTTAATGGCTGCTTGTACCTGAAGACATTTCAATTTAACCAGACGACATAGCATGGGAGAGAGAAAGACAGAGTGAGCAATTCTCTTTTTTTTCCCCCCCTCCGTCTTCTTTTCACCTCCTGAGGTGTCCTGGCTTTTGATAATAATTCAGCAGCCTTGTTTCAGCACTAATCAAAAGTCAGTGAGGGTGTTGAGAGGAAACGGCGGCTTTCGTGTACTTTCTCACCTTCCAGCATGTCAAGGCAGGAACACGATCCTTCACTGGCCTTTGCAAACCAGCAGGGAAAAAAAAAAAAAAAAAAACCTTGCACGCACACGCGTGGTCCCATGTATGAAATTACTATTTGAGAAGAGAGAATGGCAGTCAGAATGGGAAATAGAAATGGGTGTCTGCATGCGAGTCCGTGCCCAATCACTTGAACAGCGCACTTGAAGCGTGAGCAGCAGAGGCCAAATAATGACAAATCTCTCAGTCTCTAATGGGAAGCAGTCGTTTGGCTCTTTTGGACAAGTGTTGCACACCTTCAAGTGCGGTGAATATATTTGCAAAGGAGAGGGAGTTTTGCATATAGCACGCAGGCGTGTCATTGAGTTATTTTACATCATGACTTGGTGCCGGTCTATTAAAGCAAATTGGAGTCCTAGCAACTTTCTTGTTCCTTTTTATTTCTAAAAATGTTGCTTGGGAATAAATAAATAGGCAGGAAATAAAGTTTGGAGCAAAGTGTGTGAATCAGTGATCTAACACAGATGTGCATCTGACATTCTAGAGAATTTAGAGATGTAAATTAATATTGAGTGAATCTATGATTCAGACTTAACATCAGCCATAACATAATGACCACTAACAGGTTTATTGAGCAACATTGATTATTAATTATATACTGTACCAGTAAACCATGGGCACCCAAGGCTCACCCATTCCCATAGCAACCAAATACCTGCTTGTCCGGTCCAATCTCACAGAAAAGCAATGCTGGCCTCAGTAGGAAGGCACCCTGCCTCGCATGGGGCCCAGCAGGCAAAGAGCACAGGGCTGCCAACCCAGGCTTCAAACTCCCCGGGTCCTAATCTGAACGAGCACCGATGGGAATCACTGGAGAAACAAGTCTGATCCAGGGAGGCCTGACCTCACAACTCAAAGCCATCAATGGAACCACTGCTAGCATTTCTGTGACAGATACCACAGGTAGGGTTGAGTGATGCCCACAGGGGATAGAGCTGGTCTGGTGGCACCAGAGGAACCCAAAGGTTTTAATCTGTGTATATAGTAAATATAAAAAAAAAAATGCTATATATAATTAATTTATATGTTATAATATACAGTGGGTACGGAAAGTATTTAGACCCACTTAAAATGTTCACTTTTTTTTTTATATTGCAGCCATTTGCTAAAATCATTTAAGTCATTTTTCCTCATTGATGTACACACAGCACCCCATATTGACAGAAAAACACACTTGTTGACATTTTTGCAGATTTAATAAAAAAGAAAAACTGAAATATCACATGGTCCTAAGTATTCAGACCCTTTGCTCAGTATTTAGTAGAAGCAGCTTTTGATCTAATACAGCCCTGAGTCTTTTTGGAAAAGATGCAACAAGTTTTTCACACCTGGATTTGGGGATCCTCTGCCATTCCTCCTTGCAGATCCTCTCCAGTTCTGTCAGGTTGGATGGTAAACGTTGGTGGACAGCCATTTTTAGGTCTCTCCAGAGATGCTCAATTGGGTTTAAGTCAGGGCTCTGGCTGGGCCATTCAAGAACAGTCACAGAGTTGTTGTGAAGCCACTCCTTCGTTATTTTAGCTGTGTGCTTAGGGTCATTGTCTTGTTGGAAGGTAAACCTTTGGCCCAGTCTGAGGTCCTGAGCACTCTGGAGAAGGATTTCGTCGAGGATATCCCTATACTTGACCGCATTCAACTTTCCCTCAATTGCAACCAGTCATCCTGTCCTTGCAGCTAAAAACACCCCCACAGCATGATGCTGCCACCACCATGCTTCACTGTTGGGACTCTATTGGAGTAGCAGTGCCTGTTTTTTTCCACACATACCACTTAAAAATAAGGCCAAAAGGTTCTGTCATGGTCTCATCAGACCGGAGAATCTTCTTTCTTACCATCGGAGTCCCTCAGTTGTTTTTAATGTGTTTTGCACTTCCGTCGAGCCACTCTGCCACTAAGTCCTGACTGGTGGAGGGCTGCAGTGATGGTTGACTTTCTACAACTTTCTCCCATCTCCCGACTGCATCTCTGGAGCTCAGCCACAATGATTTTTGGGTTCTTCTTTACCTCTCTCACCAAGGCTCTCCTCCCCGATAGCTCAGTTTGGCCAGACAGCCAGCTCTAGGAAGGGTTCTGGTCGTCCCAAACGTCTTCCATTTAAGGATTATGGAGGCCACTGTGCTCTAAGGAACCTTAAGTGCAGCAGAGGTTTTTTTGTAACCCTGGCCAGATCTGTGCCTTGCCACAATTCTGTCTCTGAGCTCTTCAGGCAGTTCCTTTGACCTCATAATTCTCATAGACATGTGTGTGGCTTTCCTAATAAAGTCCAATCAGTACAATCAAACACAACTGGACTCAAATGAATGCGTAGAACCATCTCAAGGATGATCAGAAGAAATGGACAGCACCTGAGTTAAACATATGAGTGTCATAGCAAAGGGTCTGAATACTTAGGCCCATGTGATATTTCAGTTTTTCTTTTTTAATAAATCTGTCAATTCTGTGTTTTTATGTCAATATGGGTTGCTGTGTATACATCAATAATGAAAAAATGAACTTAAATGATTTTAGCAAATGGCTGCAATATAACAAAGAGTGAAAAATTTAAGGGGGTCTGAATACTTTCCGTACATACTGTATATGAAGTGCACAATTTAATTCATTCATTCACATATTCCACCTTGTTAGGGAGTCGGGGTCAAAGTCCAGGGTCAGCCATGATGTAGTACACATGAAGCAGATAGGGGCCTTGCTTAAGGGACCAACTGCAGGAACATGGTGGAACTGGGGCTTGAACCACCAACCTTCCGATTCAAACCCAGAGCCCCAACACGCTGAGATACCACCCAACCCGCTTTAAGTTAAAGGTGCACCTTAAGGTTGGAACCTAAAGGATGCACTAAATAAACAAATTACTAAAACAATCCTTTAGCGAAAAAGAAGGAAGAGGAAGAGCACGCTTCTCATTCTGCGTAACGAACTTTCAGTCAAAGAAATAATTAAGTGAACACGCCACAAGAAAAAGGACGTCCAGCCCGCCTCTGAAGTAGAAAAGGAAAGGGTTTGTGCCTTGTAGTCTAATTGTGATCACAAAACCTGCTTTGAAAGTCTGTCGTCTTTCATTTTACTTTGTCTGCATGCAATTAAAAACACCATCCCTGTAATGGACCTGACCTGAATCAGAATAAGAATCCACCACATTAAGGTAAATGAAAAATATGAAATAGTGGATTTATTTATTTATTTATTTATTTATTTATCACATACAATCCTTTATACTTTGGAAAATATAACTAGCTGATTCATTTAGAATAAAAAAAGGAGTTGCCCCTATTTGTAGACCAGGGACACTTAAGTAAGTTAGCTGAGGTTGTCTAGAACCCATTTTTTTTTATAACCATAGTGTTTCTAAAGGTGTATGGCTTATAATTACCTTAAAGAAAGAGAAAAAGAAAGAAATCAA